>NC_087471.1:12913683-13219932 GCF_036321535.1 Camelus dromedarius
CTGGTGGTGCTTCCCTGTCTTCATTGCTAGTATCCGACACCAGGGCTTCTGCGTTCACAGCCCTGAGACAGGCACTCCGCTTCTCTCTCTCTCTCCCTGAAACATCTTTAACGACTTTAAATCAAAAATGATGTCTGTAAAATACTCAACAGTAAACCTGAAGTGGCTGTTTCCCTGTAACTCAGCCCTCAGAGATTAACGCTGTTCACAGCCTACAGGGTGCTCTTGCAGACTTTCCGTGTGTGCGTGTAAACACACAGTCAGCACAGGGGCGAGACCATCGTTTGCCCACGGGGTCTCACCCATGTTTTGGCTGTGTGCTTCATATTAGCAGTCCAGAATGCAGACTGAAAGCAGGCCTATAACCCACTTCTTTTTTAACCTACAATATGCTGTAGTCATCTTTCTGGGACTAGTATAAGGCATTATTCCCTTTTCAGCTTCTGAGAGCGAGACAGGTGGAAGTCTCAGCAGGTCACTGTTTAACTTTGCCTTCATTGAGTTTCTGGTGTGCTCATTCCTCTGTCCAATGGCCATGGGGGCTGCAGGAATGACATCGCTGGTGCCTCCCAGGGTTTTCCCAAAGGCTGCAGGTGACGATCTGAGAGGGGAGTTGGGACTTAATGGGCTGTGCCATCAACTGTGAAAGTCTGGGGCTTTTTAATTTTTCATGATATTGGGATTAATTGGATGACTTTTAAAGCTGTGGCTCTTCATTGTTGTGGGTTTATGATTTAGGAGTCTGTTCTCCACACAAGCACAGAGAGAACAGAGTGGGTAAGTGCAAGTACCAGCACCGGAGCGTTTACCCAGTGCGGGAGGGGGTGGGGTGGACCAGACTGAGATGCTCACTGAGCCGAAAACATAACCGATTCATTTACTCCCAAGAGGCAGCAAAGGAGGGCTGGCCCCTTAGACCTGCCATCCCTACCTTATTCCTACTTGGGAGCCCAGAAGTGAGGACCAGTTTCCACTCCTCAGAGCTCATGTCCAGCAGGATGTAGGAACTGATGCAGAAGACTGAATATTTGATGCTTCCAACATTCTCTGTTCTGATGCATGGAGTTGGGGAGGCGTGGATACCTCTGAACGACCACTTTGGCAAGCCCCAGATTTGTGAAAACTGTTATCAGTACTGATAGGAATTCCTGCCTAGCCTGACAAAGGACACTCGCCCTCTTGGGCACACTGAAGATTCTGACCAGCAATCCTTAGCTTGTCTCCTCATTCTTCCTTAGCTAAAACTTAGAGCTCTGTGGTTCCAAGACTACATGAAAGGGGTGGAGAACAGATACGCCCCCACGGTCACTCCCAGGGGCTGCACGCTGGGACCCCTGCCCCCTGAGGAGCATCTGCTTTAGGGTTCCTGTCTCCAGGGTCATCTGGGCACACTTTGGCTCAAAGACCTGCGGCTTTGAACATGCAAATTTAATTTGAGATGAAGTAATTTGCTCAACTTTCTGTTTGGGAAGGAACGTGGAGGGGGTGAAGTTAATCCTTCAATAATTCCTTTTTTTCTCCTTTTCATATTCTTGTGAAAAAAAGTGAAATATAGGTGGTTAAAAACTAAAACAGCCAAAGATGACTAAAAAGAACTGGTGTTCACTGAACAGATGAAATCTTGGCCATGAACCTGACTCGCAGATGTTCTACAAACGTAGCCATGAGGCTGTGACTGCTGCCAGCTACGATCAGAACTTTCTTTAATGGAGGTGCTGGGATTGAACCCAGGACCTCGAGCATGCTAAGCACATGCTCTACCGCTGAGCTCTAACCCCACTCCCGTGATATTTTATAAAGTGGACACAACTGGCAAGTCAAATCAGCGACTTTTCACCAAGTGTCCCCTAGAAGAACTGCCACCGCGCGTCTTTTCTAACATGTAAATTAAAGCCCAAATCTGTATTTCCCTTCCTTTTACTCACATATAGCCGTAAAAGAATGTTAGCATGTACCAGGCATTTTGCTGAAAATAATATGTTAATGCAAAATGCCAAAACCTTGAGATTTTCTCGGAAGATCCCTGGCCTCTGGGCTGGAAGCTTTGCCATGTGTTGTTTCCTTGAGTGATGGATGGTGCCCAGGACCGATGTCTTGAGCAGCTCAGCCACAGGTCTGTCTCCACTCACTTCCGGTGCTTTGATGCTACTTTTAAAAACCTGCTGACTTAGCTCTTGCTGTGTCTTTAAAAGGTACAAAATCCTGGCTGCATGGCCCATGTCTTCAGTTGTAGAGATTATTTTGCAAGGCATTCCAACCACATTCAGCAAACAAGAACAGGACTAGGAAAACAGTAGAGCTGTGATCGGTTCTGCCCGGTATTGGTTCCGACTAGTATTATTCTGAAGAAAATGTTTCTGAGAGTAAAACTCTGAGGATCAACCTTCATCCTATTCACATTTAAAATGAGCCCCTGACCTCCTTGAATCTTGACTCTTTGCAGTGAATTGCAGCATTTTATAAGAAACACGTCTATTTCTGTATCAACAGCTACCAGATTATTTTAACGAAAGTGAGAAATCTTTACAGTAAAGGCATAGGTCTTCCAAGAGGCTAAGCCCGATGCGTTATTGGACCATGAGGACAGACTATGCGGGGAGGAGGGGAGGGAAGGGCTCCAAGGACAATTCATACTTTCAGCATAAACACAAATTAGTCCACCAGCCAGGATAACTTTCTGGTTCTTTGGTTTGTACTTTTTTCTTAAGGGCAGGGAGGAAGGCTAAGGGAAAAGTAATGGGGCTGTTTGTGCAAACGTGACTCCAACCCAGTGGACCTGAAACACTGAGTGAGAGGAACACGGCCACCAGGAGGGCTGCAGTCCTGGAATGTAAGGAAAGGTCATGAACTTGGAAGCAGAAGAGCAGGTGGAGTTTGTGAGAGCAAAATAGGTCTGGAACCTGCCACGACTCTGGGGAGTCACAGACTCAGACCAGCAGGGCCTGGGGAGACGGGGTGGAGGAGGATGCTGAAAGGCACCGGCTCGGGAGCCAGGCAGCTGGGCTCCATCGCAGGCTGTCCCCATGACCTTGAACTCACAAGTACAGTGGCGGGAAAGGCATTGCCCTTGGACTGCCCTTGAGAAGATAAACAAGATGCTGACACCGAGTTCACGATGTGGCGGGTGGGGTGGCTTTTTCCCCCCTTTCACGTATATGTTTATATCCTCATGGGATCGCAGGAATTTTTTCTTTTTTACAAGACACAGAATTTAGTTAGGGACAGAGCAAAAAGTAATAACCGGCACTTTGCCTTGTGTTGACACGATACTGGTCATTTCACACACACCCTCCATTTCATCTGCCTGCACAACCCATGGGAAGGATGGCTATTACTGTTGTGGAGGGGGACAGTGAGCACAGAGAGGTTAGGGAACCTGCCCAAGGACACACAGCTGGCAGTGGAGAAGCAGCAGCATCAGTGAGTAACTCCAGAACCCAGACTCCAGGGACTCTAACTTGGGAGTGAAAAGTACGCACGTATGGAAAGTCCACGAGCAACCCCAGGACACTAAGGTCCTCATGAGTAAATCATTAATTTATTCTCGCCAAGTTTCATCATGCACAGCAACGTCTGCTTGACCTGAAATAGTTAAGGCAGCTCTAAACAAGTCCTGCTTCCTCCACAGAAGAATCTGACTCATTACCGAGCATCCTTTTCCAAAGCAAATGAGTTATGCTGGCTCCGATGGAATCATTCACAGAGTCCATGTGGATTGCTGAAAAGGCAGAGTTAAAAGCAGGAATGTGCCTTTTTCTGTGATTCTGTGACTAAATGGTGAAATACTGCTATCAGTTGGCTGGTTAGTTTGATTCCATCCTGCATCAGAGAAACCTTAAGCCGTGCCCTATAAGTGTAGTGGCCGACAACAGACACATGATATAGGGTCACATTTTCTGTTCACCCCAATGGCAGTTCATGAAGTTAGGGTGAGATTTCTCTTAGTACTATGACCTCTGAGGATACCCTAATAAGGATTCTCCTGTTGCTTTTTGTGCAGATTCCTTTGGACGCTTCCAAAAAAAACACATGTGGACAAGCCATCACTCCACTGTTGCTCCTGGAACTTCAGTATGTCGGACAACCTGTAACAGTGCTGCTGGGCTTTCTCAGAACAGTGATGTCAGTGCAGAGGGGACCACAGACTCCCACAGGGTACAGACCGGGGACCCTGCTTACGGGGAGGGAATCGCACCTTCTTCCCTAACCCTGAAACCTTCCCTCCACCAAACCCTTCACCTCCTAACCCAAGTGTGCACCCCCTTGAGTGAATAAACTAATCCTCCAGTTCAAATTAACGGGATTATGTTATCTGAAGCACTTGATTTTTTTCCTCAGGGAAATACATTGGGATTTGCTAGGGTGCTGCAAGGAACGGTTTTCCAGCAAAGGTATCCAGCGACTAAGAGATTATTCTAAGGGGTAGATCTTTGCCACAGTGAAACATGCAAACTAGACTCTGGAACAGAAAGGGAATGAGGAGAGAGTGAGGACGAGAGGAAGTCAAATATTCCAGTTAAACTTCTTTTAAAAACAGAAATTTAATGGATGCATTTTATACTGGAAAATCCCCTGACTGTAAATCCTGAGATACACAGAGGAAATATTTGGTCACATCAGTAACTGGGGGGAGGGTACAGCTCCGTGGTAGAGGGCGTGCTTAGCACACAGGAGGTCTGGGTTCAATCCCCAGTTCCTCCATTAAAAGAATAAAAAAAGACCTAATTACCCCCCACCCCACAAAAGATAAATAAAACATAAAAATTAAAAAAATCAGTAATTAAAGAAATTAATTTATCTGATATATAGTTCATGTACTTAATTGTTTAAAAAATTGACTTAATAATATTGATACTGGGTGGGAGGGTGTAGCTCAAATGGTAGAGCACGTGTTTAGCATGCAGGAGGTCCTGGGTTCAGTCCCCAGTACCTCCTCTGAGAATAAATAAATAAGTAAACTTAATTACCTACCCCCACCCAAAAAAATACTGACACTGCCTGTTACGGGCTATTAAGTGAATCAAACCCCAACATCCCTGATACAGCAAAGTACTAGATTTCAAGAGAAAAAAATCAAAACTGTTACCTAAGATCCCATTAGATGTAAAGAACATTCCCATTGTTAAGTAGGTGGGAGTGTGAACTGGAGCAGCCACCCGGAGAGCAGTACAGAGGGGCCTTAAAAAACTAAAACTAGACTCACCCTGTGACCCAGCACTCCCACTCCTGGGCATGTACCCAGAGAAAACTCTAATTCAAATAGAAAAATGCACCCCAGAGTTCAGAGCAGCACTATTTACAACAGCCAAGACATGGAAGCAACCTTAGTGTCCATCCACAGAGGACTGGATAAAGAAGCTGTGGTATATTTACACAATGAATAAACAAGAATGAAAACTTGCCATTTGCAGCTACATGGATGGACCCGGAGATGATCCTTAATACTTAATTAGTATTAAGTGAAATAAGTCAGACAGAGGAAGACAAATTAATGTGGAATCTAAAAAAAAAATGACACAAATGAACTTACAATACAGAAACAGACTCACAGATAAAGAAAACAGACTTATGGTTACCCCTGGGGGAGCTGAGGGGGGAGGCATAAATTAGGAGTTTGGGATTAGCAGACACACACTACTATATACAAAACAGATAAACAACAAGGTCCGACTGGAGAGCACAGGGAACTATATTGAATTTCCTGTAATAAACTACAATAGAAAAGAATGAAAAATAGACACATACATATACACTTATAACCAAGTCACTTTGCTGTACACCTGAAACTAACACAATATTGCAAATCAACTGTACTTCAATTTTTTAAAGGGAATATTTCCCTCGTTCCAAGGAGCTGAGGTCATTATTCTCACCTCAGTGTGCTGCATCTGTCTCTTTGTTTATGGTGACCTTACAAAGAGTGAACCGATTCTGAGGCAGTCTGGCCACTTTCTGGGATGACAGCAAGAGACTTGGCGGGTCAAACTGCAGGTGCAGCGATGTGGGTGAAGGGCGGCCCGCGAGGGGCCGGAAGAAGGTGGCGCTGAGCGAAGCCAGGGTTCAGGGCCCCGGCGTTAAAGTCATAATTTCTGAGCAAAGTTGACAAAGTGAGATTCAGGAAGTGCAGTTTTCAATGCAAGGAGAAAAGGAGCAGGGCAACCTCCAGCGAAGTCTAACCTCAGTCCTGCCTCTTCGCGCTGAGCCCTCCGCAGGGCATGACCTCACTCGGAACACAGCCTCCCTGGGGCTGGGTTTCTCAGCGATGGGTCTGTACCTGTGTGGCCGTGTTGCTCTCAGCTGGTCAGCAGGGGCGGCAGCGCGAGACTCCACCTTCCTTGTGGGCGGCGGGGCAGGAGCCTGGCCTAACCTTGCTGTCACTGTCCCCTCATTCGCTGCGTGACACTGAACAAAGCCTGTGTCCCAGCAGTGGCTGAACCAGCCTGACAGTTCTCCTCTCAAAGAGGCTCCATTTCCTTCCGGCATCACAGGGGTGAATGTTGGATGGGGTCACCTGCCTTGTGGTCACTAGACTAGGGCTGAGTGAGCCACCCAGCAGAGCGTGCGGGCTGGGCCAAGAGGTGGCACTTAGGGGAAAAGGGCTCGCCCATCCTCGAGCCTCGCTAGACAGAAGTGTCGGGAGAAAGAGAAGTTGGGGATTTGCAGACACACACTGCTACGCGTAAAACAGATGAACAGTAAGGCCTTACTGCACAGCACAGGGAACTACATTCAATACCTCGTTACAGCCTATAACGAAAAAGTATGTGAAAAGGAGTGTGTGTGTGTATGACTGAATCACTGTGCTGTCCACCAGAAATGAACACAACATTGTAAACCAACTACACTTCAATAAAAATAAATTAATTAATTTTTAAAAAGAGAAATAGAGGAAAAGTTCGAGGAGGCTGGTTCTGCATCACAACCAGGGTGGCCGTGATTATGACGTGTCTCTGTCCATCACCTTGGGCGGGGGCCAGCTCACCCAGTAGGGACAGTTTTGGCACAATTGTTAAATTTTAAATATTTTTAAACTCAGAAGGGAAAAAAATGAATAGAAGTAACTCGTAACGGTGACATCCTGGGCGACATCCATCTTCGTTCCAATGATGTTATAAAACAGAATTCTAATTTTTTCACGGAGAAGGGGTCTCACAAAGGTAGGTGTGTCTGGGGCCCGTGAAAACCCCAGCTCAGCCCTCCCCGTAGGTGGCGGGTGTCTGCCTGCGCCCCGGACACTGGCCATAAAGCAAGTCTGCCTGCTGGTTCTGCCCTCAGGGTCATATTCTGCATGAACCTGAGGCAGTGGGTGTCACACAGGGCTCTGCATTCTCCAGCTCTTTGTCACCCAAGCGAGGAGGGGACAGAACCCGCTGTTAACAGCAGGTGCTTTGCAGGGGCCCATTCATTTGGACATTTCTTTTATGAGCTGATTACTCACGACTCCCTCGTGAACCAGATGCACATCTGGGAAAACAAAACTGTCCCCTGAAAGAGTTAGTGGCACGCAGGTGTGCACACAATTGTCAGCTCACTGGGACGCCCGTGACAGGCCTGGCGGAAACCCTGACGCACGCGGAAGCGGGACTTGGTGTCTGGAGGACTGGAGGCCAGGCTGAGGGCGGCACATGGAGGGGCTCCTGACCCACGCGTGGTCCCCCCAGCTCACGCGGACGCCACGTCTCCCGGGCCTTCTACTGACCCGGGGTTTCCACCGCGTCTCCCGAATGCTCTGCTTTTCAGTTTTAAAATTCCTGAGAGTCTCTTTCCAACTCCACCTTGTTTGTGGCCACGAGAGGCCACTTCTGTTACCCAAGACCCCTCTATCGCGTAAGACAATTCCAAGCTTGGCTCACTGTTACCACGTACCTACTCAGACTGTATTTTCTAGACTGATTTATTTTGACCTTAGCTGTATGAAACCGTGATTGACAAATGAAACATTGTACGTGCTTCAGGGCACAACGTGATGTAGGGCCCCCTGTGGGATCAGTGACGACCATGGTCACGCGAATTAGCACACCATCACCTCACCCAGCTACCATTGGTGCGTGTGTGATGTGGGCTCTTAGCAAATGAGGTCTTTAGGCAAAAGTCTCTGAATCTCATGGTCTCCTCATCTACTCAGTGGTGGGGCTGGAAGGTGTGATCACCAACGTTCTCTTCAGCAGGACGGCTCTGGGATCAGGGCCCAGGGCAGCCTGCTCTGGCCCGGGTGCAGGCTTTTTGAGCGACTCCTGCAGTGGGTGTTGGGTTACTACACAGGGTAAGGGTCTTCAACGATAATCCACTGAGAAGTGAGGAAAAATACTAAAACCTCTCCTTGCGTATCTCTTATCCTTTACATTTCTGTACCTTTGTGTATATTTCAATATATGCAATAACACATAATACATGCATGTATTTTGCAGATACACACGTGTAAATATACATACACTCACGGACAGACACGTATACATGGGCAGACCTCGGAGAAACTGCGGGTTCCATTCCAAACACTGCAATAAAGTGACTGTCACAACAAAGTGAGCCACGTGACCTATTTGGTTTCCAGTGCTTATAAAAGTGACGTTTACACTATACTGCAGTCTAATAAGTGTGCAACACCATTATGTCTAAAAAACAATCTTACTTAAAAAATACTCAATTGCTAAAAAATGCTAACCATCATCTGACACAGGAGGGTTGCCACAAACCTTCCATTTGTGAAAAATACAGCATCTGAGCAGCACAATGAAACGAGGTCTGCCTGTGTGTACAAAACAGTTTACTAACGGGGATCCACGACCCCAAGGGTTTAAGGTGCAAACAAGTATGTACTCAACGCTTTCACCAGACGACGTGTGGCAGAGGGTCGACTATGGGGCTTCCATCTGCAGGGCCAAGTGCAGCACCATTTGGCTCAAATACACAAGTTTAATCTGAGATGAAGCCACGTGGTCCATCTCCCACTAGTTTGGGGAGGGGATGGAATGAGTGCTGGTAATTCCTTCAGACTGTTTCTTCGTATGGAGATTCCACTAACTGCCTCAGACAGCCAGAGACTTAAAGCCCCTGCAGAGGCCAGAGCCTGCCCTCCAGACACCCACCCCGTCCTGTAAGTTGCAGAGTGGATGCTCATGGGTGCAGCTCTGTGTCTGCCGTGTTTGCACCTGGAGGACGTGGACAAGCAGAACATTTGACCCGCCACTCCTCTGCTCCTCCTGACGTGGAAGGACCCGTAATCCCAGGAAACACAGAGACGTGCTCTCCCCCACTATTTTAACTGAGACCCTTGCTTAACACATATGTGTAGCAGTCTCAGAGTCCTTCCCCAATCACAGATTTAATGCTTTGAGATATATACGTATGTCTCCCAGATTTTTCTTTTTGCAGGTAATTTTTGGAGCTGTTTCTGTAATTAGCCTCCCCATATTCAACTGGGAAACTGCCCCTTAGAAACCTGGCTTCCTGAAACCATCATTTTATTTTCTCAATTAAAGTGGAAGTTCTTTTTCATCCCCTTGGACACTCACACGAGAACTGTCGTCCACTTGTGGCACTGAGGTGTGTCCCACAAAGCTGTCACTGCACACCTGTGCAAGTGACGTGCTTTCACGCTGAGGAGCTCATGCTCCGGCTCTGAACCCGACTTTGTCGCCGGCGAGGGACGTCTTTGGGCAAGTTGCATGATCTCTCTGAGCCTCAGTTTCCTCCTCTGTGAAATGGGAACAGCAGTACTGCCCACACCAGGGGGCGCAGTGAGGGTGCGGGGGATGCCATCCGTCACTGGGCAGCGGGCACCAGGCACCGCTGCCATCGCGAGCAGTGGTTCCCACTGCTACTCCTGAGAACCAGGGCCGCGCGGAGCATCAGGGAGCTGATGTCCAAGTAAGAAGTGAGACAAAGCCAACTGCTAAGGCATCACCTCGGCTGAGTCACAGACACAGATTAAAGCTCCTTTAACCTCTCAGTCTATCAAAACAAAGTTGGCAGAGGTGCTGTTTAAGTCACCCCAAAGAGGGCAAGAAGGGATGGGGGCAAGGGAAGCCTTGACAGAGGAACAGCCACTGGGGACTGAAACACATTCCCCCGAGGAGCTGGCTCCACCCTGAGGGACCTCGCACAGGTCGCTTCCAGTCCCGCGTCTCAGAGTTCGGGTCTGCGCTGTCGGGGGCGGGTGAGGTCACAGCCAACGTCTATCACTATTAACGAGATGTGCTCAGTCATCACAGGAAGCCCCACGCGGACGTGTCTCTTTCTTGGCCTCTCTGCTCTCTGAGGCCAGGGCGTGTGAGCAATCTGTGCATGGCTCTGTCTCGGTCGGCTCTTCCCTGCACCCGTAGTAACTCCCGTCCGCTGACTCTCTGGAGCCCCGGGAAGCCTTCACAGCTGCTTTCAGTAGCAGAGGGGTCACCAAACCGAAAGACCGAGCGACCTGCTTGGGCCGAGAGCAGAGGTGTGTGAGCAGAGGCTGTTCGGTGCCGTGGGCAGTTCCTGGGTGGGGGTCCTGAGAGCTTCTCCTCTTAACTCGAAGCTGCTGGTCCCCCCCGCCCCCGGCGCCCAGATCACAGAGAAATGACCCGGGTCTCTGCAGTCACATTCCACTTGTTCTTCTCTTGGAGAACTGCAGCTAGCTTCGTTTTGCTTTGTTTTTGCAAACAACTGACAGATTATCGGCGAGTAGAAATCATAGTTCTCAAAATCCCGGAGTCTAGTACAGCACCCCGAAGGGCACAAACAGAACTCTGTGACTTGTGTTCCCCGCAGAGAACGTCTGCAGACAAACCCGGAAGCCTCGGTTCTTTCTTGCTCTGGAAACCACTTCTTAGTTGTTGTTAATTTGAAAGGTGTTCATTGTGAAAACACACAACTAATAAAGGCAAGAAAAAAAGTGTCCACGTTCATGACACGCTGACACTAGTATTTTCGGTGTGTCCTTTTCTTGTCTCCAAAACACGGCTGCAGGAACAGGGTGCAATTCTGTAAACTCTTCAGCATCATCACGTCATTCACGACAAACGTTCTCGCCACCCTCGCCTCACTCACCGTCAGGCTCGGCGGCTGCACAGCATTCCAGCAGCTGAGACGAGAGGCAACGTTCTGTGTTCTTGGCTGCAGTCTCTTTCTTTTGAAATTGTAAAAGGAAAAAAAACAAAGCTCCTACACTGGGTGTTTTCAGGCTTGTCCATTTATTCCTCTTTTGAATTATTTCCTCAAGGCAAACCCTGAAAAGTATTTTTGAGGTCAAATACTGTTTGTATAATTCTTAAATTTATTGTTAAATTGCTTTCTTTAAAAAATTCAATTCTTTGTTAGTGACAGTAAACATTTTTTTTCACAAGGCTGACATCCTCCTGAAGAGGGTAGGAAAGGCGGCTCACTAAACAGGGTTGAGACCTGAGTGTGGGGCGGGTCTTTCTGAGACCAGCTGGACCCAGTGGTCAGTCTCCTGGGCTCTGGGGTCCTCATCCCTTGCCCTCTGGCCAGCTCTCTCCTCAGTCTCTTCTGTTTAACAGGAGGCAGTGTTCTGGAAGGTTCAGAACCCAGCGTGGGCTCCAGGTGTGTATCTGGGGTGAGAGCAGAAGAGGGATTCAGTCCCCACCTACCTTAAAGGTACCAACAATTCAAGTTATTGGGGACCCAGGATCAACGCCCTGTGTCTGTCTCTTCCTAGCTTTGAAAGTAAATACGTCCATTGCTTGGGGAACAGAAGTCGTTCTTCCATGTTGGTTTTGTGGCACAAAAAGGCCTTTCACACTCTGTTCAGGAGATTCCTGAAATTCTCCCAAACCTCTGTCCTCCTCACTCACACTGCAAAAAAGGATCAAAATCAAGTCAATGTTAATCTGAGTTACTAAGGAACAAATATTCCCCACTTTGGAGAGTTTGGGGGACGAGATCGAGAAGATTAAACGCTCTGACAGTTTCTCTACATAATCTCCTTCTCTGACGTCTTCGTCAGGAACGAGCAACACGCTCCAATCAGACATGTCTAACGGAGCTGCACTCATTTGCTAAGAGGTTCGCTTTCTCCCAGAGGACACAACTACGGCTCAGTGTTCAGGGCACGTGTGAAAATGGCCGTCAAGACATCTTGTGACTTCTGGGAAGCTCTCACTTCATCTTCAGCTAAAAGCTGCACCAAGTACGCGTAAAAGGGGTGCCCAGGGCTTTGATGCACAGCTCACATTTCTCCACCTTCACCCAGAGAGTGCCGATTATTTCAGCTGCTCAAAGCCTCTCTAAACGTGACTTCCGACGCTGGTCTGCCAAGGGGACAGACACAACATGCCATTCTCACCCCTGCTGAGGGACCAGAGATGCTGCTCCCTCTCTGTATTTTGTGCAAGAAGTGAAACCAAACTCCGTTGACATTTTCCTTTGCTTATTTCCACTCTGCCAGGCGGCCCGAGATCTCTGACTTGCTTCTCTGAAAGCCTGCAGCAGCGACTTCCTTATTTGGTTGCTGGCGCTGCTCTTTGTCTTGGTCAAAGATTCTGCTAAGCTTGCAGCCTCCCTTCACCGCCGCCCACGGCTCCCCCTCCCAGGGCGAGCGCGCGCGCGCACACACACACACACACACACACAGACGTGCACGCCAGGCTGGCTCCGGCAGGTCACTCTGACTCAGCCTCCTTGCCTTCACTCGCCGATCACCCATCACTTATGCCCATTTAAGGAGCGCCTTTTGGAAATCAGAAGGGGTCGGACAGCTCGCAGCTGTTTGGAAAGGCGTGCTGTTGCGCACACTCAGAGTCACCGCAAAGCCCGTGTTTCACAAAACGCCCTCCTCCTGGGGCAGGGCCCAGACCTGAAAAGAACAAAACCCCCAAACAACTCCAGGCTCTCCCGGCGACTCCTGGCTCTCCCGCTCGGCTGGGAGGTAGAGTGGTTTGGTTTGGTTTTCAACTTTCTCCAGTCTCTGGTGCCCACCGCACGCGCCCATCTAATGTCTTCAGGAACATGGAGCACCAGCCCAGATGGGCCTGGGGGGCACTGTGTCCCTCGGTAAAGGGCACAGGCCTTCCAGTCACCAGCATCTGCTCTGCTCTCTGGGGCTGAAAACAGCCAGCATTTTGGGTGCAGAAGGGCATTTTCCGGTTTCTGGGCTCAGACATGGGCAGGGAATGCACAGCTCTCCGAATTCCCTATTTAAGAAAGGAGCTGCTGGGGCCCATCCCATAAAACACAGCAGGGCTTCCTCACATGTAAACAACAGAGAAATTCCTTGGGCGAGCACACAGCCTTTTGGTTCCTGGAACACAGCAGATGGTGGTATTTATTATGTCAAATAAACACATCATCCCACACTCCAAAAGGAAACCTGAAACAATACGCTGAACACAGCAGTTTTCAAGGGCTTTGCCCTGTTGTAATTAGCGCCTCTCCAGCCCGACTGAGAAATTAACACGGAGCTCTTTTCCCAGACGAAGGAGCCAGGGTGATGAGACAGTGGCTCCCCACACTTGCTCAGAAAGGGAATCAGAGCTTGTTTCCAAAGGCAAGTAATATAAACATACAGGATATCCTATCACTTAAGATGATTTCACATTTAGCACCGAAAATAGCCTGTCCTTCCCTTTGTCGGTTGTGCTGATCACTGGAGCCCAGCTTTTGTCAGGCAGCGGACTGGATGCTGCAACCAGCCCTCGCGCTCACCATCCTGATCCCTGAGCATCACAAGGAGGGGATCCAATTCCACAGGAAGCACACGGCCTCCCGGCCAGTTACCACACAGCCCTGCTTATGCTGGTCACCATGGTGACCGGTGTGGAAACAGCAGGCAGCTTCACGGAATTCCCAAAGCGCATTCCCCCTTCTGTTCAGGGTGGCCTCAGACTGGCTGGGGGGAGTTCTGTGGGTCTCGGTCTCATCCTCCTGGGAGGCGGGCAGAGTCTGGATTAGACACAGACTTGCAGCCATCGCCATTGGTTGCAACCACAAGGAGTCGGACGTGCCCTGAACATGACTTTGTGAGTCCAGACTTGTCCAGAGTTTAGAGCACATGAAAGTCGTGACACTGTTACACCAAATTCTACCACAGAAATACCCCAATTCTACTGAAAGAAAGTGGGATCGTATGCCTGCCAGAGCAAATCTGTCACAAGAACTCATCCAGGAAAAAGAAATCTGTGAAAGCCTGCTTCTGAGTTTTTTAAATTAATATTTCCATGTGTACATTCATCTTGTTGAGAGGAAAGGCGGCAGTCGTTACTGAAAGATTAAGAAATGCATTGCTGTATGGGAGAACATTTAAACAGAGAACACTCGACCATGGTTTGGGAACCCAGCTCTGCCCACTCGCAGCCCTGCGTCCCGGGAAGCAGCGAGAGAGGCACTGGCCTCAGTAAACTCGCCCAGACCTGTTATCTCTCCAGCTTTGCTGCAAAGCAGCTGGGTCACTGGTCCCTATAAACCTTACTTCCCACGTCTCTGAAATGCAGACATCATTTAAAATCAGAGTTCCCAGTGCGGGTATAATTCCACATTCCCCTGAAGCCCGGCAGAAACGGTCTATTTGCTCAAGCCTGACCTTCTGGGCTATTACGTAATCGAGTCCCACCCCCGCTGCCCCTGCTCCGCTGGTAGACGAATTTGGTAAATCAGCTGAGGAATCTGAAATATGAGTTCTTAGTGAAAAAAAAATTCAGAACTTTTAGATTGAAATAATTTCAAATAATTTCCCTGAACCTAAACCCCTAAACTTTTAGAAGGAGAAAGGCTATTGGTTCTTAAGTTTTTAATCTGTGGTCCTCACACCCAAACGCAGCCTGACTCCCACCCAACTTCTCTCAGCACTCCCGGGATCACGTCCTTTCTGAGGATGGTTTGCAACATCTCAGAAATGCTGGCGACACTGATTATTGACAGATTCTAAATACATTTTTCTGTGGTTGCCTCGTCCCACACTCTTCTGACCGAATCGAGGACTGCCCGTAGCTGGTTCCCTCTGGGCCGCATCCCCGGGCCTCCCGGACCCCTCATCTCCACGGGGTCCGGACACCACCAGGGACGCCGCGGGCTCCACGGCGAGGCGGGGCTCGGAGACAGGGGCCTCGGCTGGCGTGAAGGCGTTCCATCCTAACAGCAGCTTTAGCAAGCCGAGAGGACGATGCGGGTTTTGCCCCGAGGAGTCAAATGTTATAATAGCAGGTTCACCAGTTAAGAATGTATCTGATTATGCCATTAACTTCTTCATTCTAAGTAGACCGTAACTGCCTTGCCCTGAGGCAGGGGAGGGCTCTCCAAGAAGACCTTCTTGGAGGTCCCTGTGCCTAGGACAGTGCTGGAAGCCAGACGCGGGAAGCGGAGCAGTGACTTGGGAGGAGAAGACAGAGTTTATGACCCCAGTAAAACCGACACATTTTCACACCACCCCTTTCCACGGGCTGGAATCTTGGAGTCATCATCATCTTGAGGAAAAAAATGCATCATTTGGACCTTCAAACACGAGGCAGAAAATAGATTCCAATTTATTATCTTTTTCTCCAAAATGATTACCTCTTTCAAAAGAAAAGAAACCCACACTTAACGAGCTCTGGGGACAATGAGCCTTTCCGGACAGCATTCCCTCCGCGGCCGGCCGTGCTGGGGAGGCTCCCCCCACCCCCCGCCGGGCCCAGCATTCCTTCCGAGGCCTGGCACTGGCGCTGTGAGGGGAGGGGCGGGAGCCCGGCGGCTCTCGGCAGGCCCTAGTTCCCACGCCCAGGTCTGGGCTGCAGGTTTCGGTGGAAGAAGAAAGACAGTTGCCACGTGTCCCCTCACTTGTTTCAGATGTGCAAAGACACACCCCCCACCCTCCACGGCACAGGCGCAGGTATGACTGTCGCCAAGTACCAGCACAGAGGCCTGACGGCGGCTGCCCAGCGCTCCGAACACAACTCCTCACTTTCCAGCACGACAGGCGGGAGAGCGGCCGGCAGCTGTCTCCCCCGAAGTGGAACAAGTCTCCAAACCAGCAGGCGGTGGACGAGAGCTGGGGCCTGAATCCATCATGGAGGCGTCTGGACTTCTGTTCTCCCGACGTCTGGCCGTGACTCAGGCTGCCACCCGGACACGGCCCTGCCAGAATCCCTGTCAAGCCCTGTTTCACAGACGCTGCCCCCTACCCCATCGGTCTATCCACGCGCTTGGCCCTCTGTGCGAAGGCCTGGGACTGATCACACCCGCCCAGGGGCCACACTCCTGCTGGCGCTGGGTCCTGGCAAGCCAGCTGCAGCTGCCCACCATCGGGACCCTCAACAAGGCCACTGCTCCCTGGGGCAGGGCAGCCCTGCCACGTTCCCAGGGAGGCTAGGTTTGGACAAGATGGTCAGAAGCAACCCTTGCTTGGCTGGTAACTGGCTTCGGGCCACAGTCTGAGGTTGGTTTATCTGAGCCGAAGTCCCGGCTCTGCACCAACAGTCCAAGAACGAGAGAGGTCCAGGAAGGCCTGACAGTGTGTGTCTTATCCGTCGTCAGGCCCCTTTCTCCTCACGCGCACCCTCCTCCTCGTGCGGACACTCGCTGCTTTTCCACACTCTGGTGTCCCTCTTCAAACCTCTGGCCTGTTCAATGTCGTGCAATAAACCTCCCAGAGCAGCTCCTCGGCACTTGCCTTTCTGTGCTCACAGGAGCACTTCAGGAGCGATTGGGGAACTGTCACCTCTATGCCCGCGTCTCTCGGGTTTTCGGGCGGCCGCCTCCCACCCAGACAGCAGACTAAACGCATTCTCCACATCCTGCTTCTCTTCTGTGCGGTGAACTTTTTCTGAAAACCCACTGGTTAAAAAACCCATCTACCGATGACAACAGAGGACCCAGGTGCTTATCTCTGCCTCCAAGCAGACACAGCCACAAGCCCAGGAGACAGACCAGGGCCGCGGGTGGAGGCAAGGGCCCCGCAGAGCCATGAGAACTGGAAGACAAGCAGAAGGTCTGAGGGGACACGTGCAGAGCGCGCTGGGGTCACGTTCCTTCTCACAGTAGCTGAGCCTCAAATCCGGGCAGTTCTTTCTCTTTTGGTTACTCTTACTTTTTGGATGGGGCGGGGGGCACAAAGTTGACTCCCTGAAAGTTTCCCCGTAATAAGGGTCACTGCCTTTCCCACCCTCCTGGAGCCCCCAGACCTGTCCTCGTCTCTCACCACCTCTTCTGCCCCTGAGATCATGGTCGTCTGACCTGCGATCATGCAGGGTCTGTCCTCAGCCTCTGACTCCAGGGGAGCGGGGGGCGGGGGGCATGCTGCCATTGTCTTGAAATACTCTCCAAGCCCCGACGTGAGTCCCAGATCCACTCCCTCCAGGCTTCTCCAGGGCCCACACCCCACTACCGGACGTGTGCTGTCCCCAGCTTCCAGTCCTTGGCTCTCCTCCTCCTGTCCCCGGGCCCCTGGCAAACTTCTCCAGACCTAAGACCCTCTCGACGCCCTTCCTTGAGCACCAAGGCTCCACTTTGTCTCCCTCCTTTCGTCACCGAACGCTGTAACATCAGGGCCTCCATGCCTGCCGTCTTCACCATCTCCTCTTCTGTTTCCTTCTCAACCCTTCACAGTCCGGCTTTGTCCTCACACTGGCCTGGAGATGCCCTTAGGAGTCACCAAAACACCAGACCCGAGAGCCCCTTCCCCTCACTCCCAGCCCCCAGCCTCCAGCCCTGCCCTTCCCGGGCACATGGCCACCAGGCTGCTCTTCCAGGCTCCTGTCTGGCTCTCTGGCCACTCCCCAGCTTTGCCCACCGGCCTTCCTTGTCCCTGCGTCTGATCCTCAAATGCAGGCACGGCTCTGGTGTCTGTCTCTCCCGCTCTGGTCCACGGGCTCTCACTGGGGGGTTTCTCACACCCCACTGTGTGCAGGTGGTGGCGAGAACGTGCCTTCAGTCTCAACCGGTCTTCTCATTCCAGAAGCGCCCTTCCAGCCTTGCATGATGGTGCCAGCACGTCGAGCACAAGCCCCACACGGCCCTTCTCCTCCCCTGGATCAACTCCAAGCTCAGACTCCCATCACTCTGCACCTGTCCTGTTACAATCACCTCTAACTTTCTTCTCCAATACACCCTCTGCGCAGCTGGTGCCCTAAAGCACAAATCTTATTTTAAAACCTCTGTTCCACACGATAGGCCTGATCTGTCACTGAAAACAATAAAATGTGTGATAAATCATAAAGGTCCTTTTCTAACCCACAGAAACCTCATCAAGAAGCAAGGATTTACCAAGGTGGGAACGCAGAGTGGTGAGCTGAGCTCCTACCCTGAGGGAATCTTCCAGCAGCTAGAGAATGTGCGCCCGTTTCCACAGCCTCGTGGAAACCAGAGACGGGAGGAGAAGCTGCAGGATGGTTTACGGTGAAAGGCTGGATAAACACGGCCCTTCTCCGAAAGCTGAGACCCCTCAGCGCAAGGCCCTGGGTGTAAGCGTGGCCCGGACGTTAAACCAGCCGCTGCACGTGTGCGGCCAGGTCACCGTGAAGGATGTCCCCTCAGTTTCAGAAAAGCAGGCGAGAAAAGCAGTTCAGAGAAGTGGAAGCCACAAGTGACCTTCTCTGCAGATTTACAGCCCAGAGTGCCGCCATCAGGATGATTGGGAGAAAAAAGAAGAAAACAAAAAGCAACCCCCAGGCCTTGAATTCAGTTTGCAACAGCCCCAGACTGGTGGTGATTTCCTTGGACGCCTGGCCAGGGAGACTCTGGAAGAAGCCACCTTCATCACAGGCCTCCAGGAATTCTTGCAAATTGCTCCCCAAGGAAGACCAGCAGCTTACAGCAACAAACGGTGCGTAAATAAAATCCCATAGGGCCATGGAAACTAGGTATCAGGAGTGAGAACCAGTAGAAATAACAGAAGATATAGACCCACAAACCCTTCTACATTGGACATATTCGATGTAGGATATATAAAAATAATATTGTGTTTAAAGAAATGAGACACATTACAAAGAAACTCCTTGTCCAAAGCCCTGAGGCGCTCCCCGTTCGTTGCAAGTGCTTCCAACCCTCCAACCTTCTTTACACTAACCTCCTCCGGTGCTTCCTCCCACGCACCTATTGGATGGACATTCAACGCCCGGCTCAAAACCACACCTCCTCCATGAAGTCCTCTCTGATCAGCCCAGAAGGAATTAGTGTATTTTCTCCTCTAGTCTCAGGGACGTACCGCAGTAGAGCACAGTCAGGTCTTATTACAGAATGTTCTGTTTTCCTCACTGGACTGAAAGCTCTTGAAAAGCTAAAGCTTTCCTTAAAAAAAAATCTCGGAATGTGTCACAGCCCCTGGGCTGGCACCTTCTATACAGTTGAAGCCTAGGAGGGTTTGCTGAATTTGATTCAATCGAAAATCACTCACTGCTGAAGTCTTTGTGGCTCTCAAATTCTCACAGTGCAAAGCAACATTTTGGTACCCAGGCTCCGTACCGGCCCCCAAGTCTCACTGTGAACCTTCGGTCTCCTCACTGCCCTGGGTGAACCCATGTCATTTTGTAACTTCTAACTCGGACTCATTCGCTCTTCCCTCCCGAGAGCTCGTCCGCTTCCCTCTGCTCCTGGGAATGTTACCCCTTACTTTGTTTCTGGGTCACGTCACGCACTGCGTGGTGGTTCCATGTGGAAGTCAGGTGCCTCGGTGGGGAGTCCTGATGCCCAGGGCCCCGCACGGCTCAGGGGCTTGTTCAACCTGCACGGGTGAGAGTCAGCAAAACCGCGCGGCCACTCCGGAGAGAAGTGTGGAGGGTCCCTGAGAAACTAACAAGAGACTTAAACCATATGGTCCAGCAATCCCACTCCTGGGCATATATCCAGAAAAGATGAAAATTCTAATTTAAAAAGACACCTGCACCCCAATGTTCACAGCAGCACTATTTACAACAGCCAAGACATGGAAAGAATCCAAATGTCCATTAGCAGATGACTGGATAAAGAAGATGTGGTGTATTTATACAATGGAATACTACTCAGCCATAAAAAGAAAACAATAATGCCATTTGAAGCAACATGGATGGACCTGGAGAATGTCATTCTAAGTGAAGTAAGCCAGAAAGAGAAAGAAAAATACCGTATGAGATCACTCACAGGTGGAATCTAAAAAAAAAAAGACAAACGAACTTATTTACAAAACAGAAACAGACTCATAGACATAGAAAGCAAACTTACAGTAACTGAAAGGGAAGAGGGGAGAGATAAATTAGATGTTTGGGATTTGCAGATACTCACTACTGTATATAAAACAGATAAACAGCAAGGACCTACTGTACAACACAGGGCGCTATATTCAATAGCTTGTAATAGCCTGTAATGAAAAAAGGACGAAAAAAGAATATATATGTAAATACATGCAAATGTGTGTAAGTATGTACCAGAGTCCCTGTGCTGCACACCAGAAACTAACACAACATCACGCAACATGGTGAATCAGCTGCACGTCAATAAAAAGGTTAACTGTTCTGGAAAAAAAGAATAAGTGAACCGTGCATGTCTGCAGGGATGGATGTGTGTGTGCACACACATGTATGTGCATGTGAACACACACACGCATCTGTCAACTCAAATGAGTTGTGAGCTCCAGGAAAATGAGAACAAACAAATATCTTATTGCTCCTTCTTTATTCCTCAGATCTCACCGCTGGCTGGTAAAGCCCCTCATGCTAAATGCCCAGTCCTCCCAGTCAGAGGGAGCCCCCTACCCTGGATTTTCACTCAGGAGCAAAGGGTGGTAAGTGCCCTGCAGCCCGAGTCTGTCTTTCCGTCGAGGAGCCTGGCTCTCTAAGGGCCACAGCTAATGTTGCTGGGAACCTGCTCGGCTGTGCTGGGCCCTGGGCGGGTGCAGGAGACGCATACACAGCAGAGGAGGTAAAATCCCTGACTCCGGAGATCGCACGTTGCAGCAGGAGCCAGAGACACACCAGACCTATAATTATGAGCACGAAATGCTGTGACTTCCCAGGAGGGGTGGCAGGTAAGGCCACGGCGGGGACGGTGACCTGATGGTAGGGGCGGCTTCCGGGGTCACGAGGCCCCTTTCCAGCCGCCCGGGGATGAGTCAGCAGGAGTTCAGGGGGCAGTGGGGGAAAGCACCCCGAGCTGCGGAAACACCACGCACAGAGGCACGCAGTTGTGCAAGAGCCTGCAGACCCGGGGGCGTCAGCTCCCAACAGCAGCCGGGGACGCAGGCAAGTCCCAGCACCGGCCAGACCGACCAGCACCCCCATGAACATTCCCTGGATAGTTCTGCTTTCCCGGCTCGTCCATGCTTCCTTGCAGATGGTTCCCATCCTCAAGCCTCCCCTCCCTGGGTGCAGAGCTACCTCCCACCTCTCCCTGTTGGAGGGAGAGGCCACCTGTGTGTGACACCCCAGGGCGGGTGCGCCGGCCCCGAGCACTCACCCTGTATGCGCAGCACGGTGAGGTCAGCCTCCCGCCTCAAAGTTCTGGCCAATGTTCCCACCTGGGAAGCTCCACAGACAACAGGAGCCGCTCCAGGCCCTTCTCCTTCCCGGAGAAGATGCACATCTTCCCCACATCATCACCCTGGATACATCACTCTCACCGTGAAAAGAGAGCTCACCTTGGGACACACACGGACCTGATGTCGGGGAGCACACAACAGAGTGTTTACCTGTCACAGCCAGCAGGGAGCTAAGCTATGTGCCTATTTAGTAAGAGGAGAGGTGCAGGTAAGAACCTCGGAAGTCAGGGGTTGTCACTGTTTAACCCCTGCTGCCCCCCATAAAGTGGGAACACCTGGTCACGTGGCTCCAGGCCACGTCTGTCATCACTGTGGACCAGAATGACCGCACGCAACCAGAGCCGTGGAATCTCACAAGGAGGGCCTTCATCACCACTGGAGAATTTTTTAACGCTGCTATAAACTGAAAGATCACGGTCTTGAAATTCCAAATATTGTCTTGAAAACCATACATTTGCGGAATCTCAGCTTGTGTCCAGACAGCAGCAGTCAGGAGACGGACCAGCTGGTTTCTGGGTCACACCGACTTTTGGACAAATCAAGGGGAAACGTCCCAAGCACTTCACTCCTGAGCTGTCAATATGGTGCGTTCGTTTCTAAGTTAACATATTTCCCGTTTTCTTCACTACGAGGCAACCTACTTCCTTCTGCACTTTTATCGGAAACCTAAGATCTGCAAGGGTGAATTTTCCGCCTGGTGCCATCTGGGGCGTGATCTCAGGAGAGATCTGTGTGTCACTGACAATCCCCTGCGCACTGAGGAACAATCAAGAAGCTGAGCGCATTCAATACTGTAAATGGAGGAGAGGGTGACAGTGCATCCCCAGCAGGGACGTGTCCCCACCGCACTCCTGGGCACCCTGCAGCCTTGGGAGAAACAGCTCCAAACCAGCGGCCCGTGGCCCGCACGCGCCGTCCACCCAGTGCCAAAGCCCTCCCACCCGGCCAAGGTCAGCGGAGGCCCCTCCCACCTGGCCAAGGTCAGCGGAGGCCCCTCCCACCCGGCCAAGGTCAGCAGAGGCCCCACATCGCTCCCACAACACAAGTCCTGAAGCTGATCTGTGAGCCCCCAGCCATAGCCCGTGATTGATGCAAAAAGGAAACCTGAAAACCTCCTGGAACAACTCTGACCCCCATGTGAGGAAGCTGGTGTCGCGGGAGGAGAGGGCTGGCTGGTCTCTGGGTTCACGGGTCGGACCCCCTCCTCATGGACCCTCACCGTTGAGTAGCTTCTGCTGTTTGTGTTGCCTGCACAATGAACTCTTGCTACATGAGAACCTGGAATTTGGACCAGGCAATGTTTACTACACGGACAAGGGGTTCCCCCGTGAACTCCCCACTTCGTGAGCCGTCAAACACTTCCCAAAGGTGAGCGGATGAGGCGACGCAGGGGTCGTGCCGAGGCTGCTGGCTGGCGGCCACGGACCTCGATTGCGTCGCTGCTGCTTTTGCGGGTAGAACTCCTGCAAATCCGCAAGACAAAGGCAGCGCCGGGCATCCCCACGACCCGCCGGGGCTGCTCCTGCCTCCACTCGAAGGAGAGGCACCACCCGCACAAAGGGCACATCTCGCAGAGGGTGGGGCTCACGGGGTGGCCGCAGAGGGCCTGCGGGAGGGACAGCGGGCGCCTCTCGACCCCACGACAGGTGTGGAACCCGGGTCGCTTTCCTCGGGGTGCAAGGGCTCGGTGCGGCCTACTTCACCTGAGAGGCTTGGGGGCAGCTGTCTCTCTCCTTGTGTCTTCCAGATAATGAAAGAAATGTATTTTTCAACAAACCATTTATAGCTCAATCCAGAGTTACAAGGCCAACCCTCCCGTTACCACCGCCCAGGTCAGAGCCGGAGCAGGACAGGCCCCGCAGGGGTTCCCTAGCTCCCGAGTGCACCTCTGAACAGCATGCCCCTGGCCCCGGCAGAATTTAGGGGAGCTGTGCCCTAGGCGCCCTCTGTCTTGCTTCCCCTGTTCTGCATCCGTGGCTGAGACCCATCCCTGTCACGTCCAGCGACTGTCACTCATTCTAGCTGCTGAATGACACGTAGCCAAGTGGCCGGACCCCGATTCCCACACGTGCTCTCCCGTCGATGGACCTGTGAGATGCTTCCGGCTCGGCGCTGGTGCGGGCCACCTCCGTGTGTGCTCTGGTGCCTGTCCAGGTGCGGGCGTCAGTGAGCACTTCTCCGAGGAACACACCCGGGAGTGGGGCTGCCAGGTCACGGGGCCTGTGTGACACTGGGTTCTCAGAGGATGCCGCGCTCTCTGCCAACGTGGTTTCACCCTCGGGACTCCCACCCGCAGCGCACGGAATAGCCTGCCTCTTCAGTCCTCGCCAGAACTGGCGATCGTGAGCCTTTAAATCGTCCTGCCAACCAGGTGGGAGGGTGATGGTATCTCCTTGTTGTTTTAATTCATATTTTCCTTATTACTCATGGGGATGAGTAACTTTTCATGCTCACTGGCAATCTGAATTCCCTCTTTGGTGAACTGGCTGCTCAAGCGTTTCACCTACTTTTTTTTTTTTAGTTTTATAGTGAATGAGACAATCCTTTTACTTTATTGTATTTTTTTTGGTGGTGGGGGAGAGGTAATTAGGTTTATTGTTATTTCTTTAATGGAAGCACTGGGGAGTGACCCCAGGACCTTGTGCATGCGAAGGACACACTCGGCCACTGAGCTGTGCCCTCCCTCCTCACCTATTTGTTTAAGATTTGCCTCTTTCTTACCGATTTGCAGGGGTTTCTTTGCTTCTTTGCAGGAGCCCTTTGCTTTGTGGTCTGTGTGCTCTGCAGAGGCCCAGGGCTCTGCGGGAGCTGGCAATGCTCTCCGCCCTGCAGCTCGTCCTCTTACTCTCCTCCCGGTGCCTTTTGATGGTCAGAAATTTTCTTATTTTAATGAATTTAAATTTATCAGACTTTTCCTTTTATGTCTTGCTTAATCCATCAGGGATTATGTTTTGTATATCGGGCAAGGAAGAAATTCATGCTGGTTTTTAATTCATGTGTGCTTTTTCCAGAGACACAAAATAGTGGTTACTTAGGAAGAACAGGGAACTACACTGAATTACAACGTGCTTCAGTCTTCCTTGAATTCCAAACACTATTCCCAAATTCATCATCTGAATAAAAGACAGGCGAGCACAGGGAGCAGGAATTTGCTTATAAATTTAAGGTGGGTGGATAGCATGGTTCACAGATTTGTGTTAGAAGTTTTTTGACGTTAAGAGGCTTTGGTTAGCCTTCAATCAGCTAACTCCCCTGATTTAAGCAAAGAGCGAGTGTTCTCTGTTCTTCCTCCTTCTGCATTTTCTGATGAACAATTTAGCTGCACAAGGAACTTACTGTGACTTCCCTCACGGTTTAACAAATGGGCCAGTTTATTTCAAGTTTAAACAATGAACGGCAAGGAGTAATCTAAGTATTATAGTTGCAGTAAATAAATCAGAATATATACATGTTTTAAAAGTTTAAGACATTTCAGCAGACATTTGCAACGTGTGATTTAGCAGTGTATACAGTATGGTCCCACCCTTAAAATACGTATTTTCACGCATATAAAAACTTCAGGGATCACCTCTATAGACGTAGGTTATGGGACACTTGTAATATCCTCTTTGTGCTTCTCAGTTTCCTCATGTCTTCACGACTATCTGCAGGTAGATACCGTAGCAGAAGCTACATGAAAATGGTAGCAAACGCTTTAGTTCTACTCATGAGAAGCTTTTGTTTCTAATATTCTTTTAAGAAATGGGTGATTCTTACCGCCTTACTGAATTTTGGCAGTTCAGAAGGTGGCACTGCAAATTTGTAAGTTCTAAGCCAACTTTCCAAAAAGGAAAAGCTTCATTTTCAAGCTGTCATTCCTTTAAATGTAACTTAAATTTCTTCGAATGGCATCTTAATTCAGAGAAGTGTAGCAATTAGCAGCCCTACCTTTCACCCGGGGCAGTTTAGACAAGGAAAGTTTCCCTGTCTGGGAAGAAGACATTTAGGAGTCTACCATCAAAATCCATTAACAATAGAGATTATTCCAGAACACAGCCCACATCACCTTGATTTGCAGACACTTGACCTCTGACTCTACTAGGGCCGTGACCCAGCGGGTGACCAGGCAGCCTTCTCACAGAAATATGGTGGGTTTGTCTGTACGACTCTGAACCTGCACCCTTTACCAAAGTGTCTTTGGTCCTGATTTTATGAGATTGAACTCAAGAAAAATGGGCAGACAGATTGGAATCAGAAGGGAAGTTCCTTGTCTAATTCAACACGTTGCAAAGTTCCATGAGGGATTTACTGACGGTGGGATTAACACACAGGGGACCACGCTCTGTGGTTGGAGGCACGCCTGTGTGGGTGTGGAGGCGGGACATACGTGAATACAGCTGTCAGCGAAACAGTAGCCACAAGACACAGATCCAATGGCAGCTATGTCTAGATTTTGGCCGTGTGTCCGATTGTTAATTTGGTCTGATTTTGTAACAGGGAAGGAAAAAATCTCACTCCATATTAGATCTGGTCCTTTGGCTCTAACCTTGTGCTCAGTCATGCTGGTTCTGCACCTTTTTTAAAGGATGATTCCTGGAGCCTGAAACATACAGGAGAGCCCGTTCTCCATGCTCTGACCTTTACGGGTAGAACACTTCCCCATTTGTACAGAGATAAAAAGTTGCAGAACAGGGAATAAAATTTGTCTTGGAGGTTTACAGGGACACCAAGACCTCAGCTACCTGGACAGCTGCAAGAACAAAGGATTCCAACACCAAGAAGTTTGCAACAACCAAACACCCCCCTCACCTTTTTAGTATAAAAGGAGCCTGGAGAACTGTATTCAATATCTTGTAGTAACTTATGTAACTTATGGTGAACGAGAATATGAAAATGAATATATATGAATGTTCATGTATGACTGAAGCATTATGGTATACACCAGAAATTGACACAACATTGCAAACTGACTATACTTCAATTAAAAAAATATATATATATTTACAAAATAAATTAAGGAAAAAACAAGAAGAAAAAAAGGAGTCTGAATTCTGACTTGGGGAAGATGTTTCTCTAGGACGCTAGTCCCCCATCTTCTGCTGTCTTTCCGAATAAAGCCGTGTTTCCTTGCCCCAACACCTCCTCTCCCAATTTACTGCCCTGTCGTGAGGTGAGCAGGACAAGTTTGGACTCGGTAGCATTTTATTTGATGAACTTTTTCCCTGTGTGTAACAGGAGGAGTGGGTTCCCTCACATGGAAACTGGCAGGTCTGTCTGTATCTGGCGCCTACACCGAGCCCTCTCTTCAGGGTCAAGCTGAGACACACCCACCCAGTTCTCACACCTCTGGTTTCTTTTCCTTAAGGCACCCACTCTCTTCCAGGGTGAAAATGCCCATCACTCCTTGGTTGTGAAGTTCTCTCACAGCAACAGAACTCAGGGGGGTCTGATAAAGTCCTTAGCGAGGAATTCAACAACCCCTGGAAAGGGTGACGCTGCATAGACAGATGAGTGGTGCTGTGTATCCTGTTCCGTTCTCTGCTGGTCTGCAAGTACTGAACTCTCGGCTGAGTCACACATTTGCTACATAGTACTTGGTAAGACAGGATCAGTGGGGTGTAGAGACGGGGATTTCAAAACAAGCACACGTCCTTCCAAAACACCTGAAAGTCATTTGATTACTTCATTTTTCTGTGCTCATCCAACGATGGCTTTGTCAAGATAAGTAATTTCTCAGAGAAAATGTTAAAAATCTTCACAGATTTGACCAGGTTAAAACCACAAGCAAACTGACATCGTACTCTCCTAGTAACAGGAAAGAACAACTCTGACTCCATGTGAGGCCTGTTCCTTTTGGCTCTAACCCTGGGCTCTGTTTCTGGGCTGAGTCTTGTTGGTTCTGTACCTTTTATAAAAGAATGTTGCCTAGAGCCTGAAACACACACGAGAGCCCGTTCTCCAGGATCTAACTTTAAAGGACATTAACACTTTTCTATTCGTATATAGACAACAAGTTGCAGAATAGAAAATAACATTTGTCTTGCCGGAGGTTTACAGGGGCACCACGATCTGACCCACATGGACGGTTGCAAGAACAAAGGATTCTGACGTCAAGAAGTTTGCAACAACCAAACGCCCCCCACCCCTTCCCCTTTAGTATAAAAGGAGCCTGAATCCTGACTCGGGGAAGATGGTTCTCCGGGACTTCAGTCCCCCATCGTCTCTGTCTGCTGGCTTTCCAAATAAAGCCATGATTCCTGCCCCAACACCTCATCTCTGGATTCTGTGTGGTAAGTAGAATGAGCCTGGATTCAGTAATTTCCTGAGTCACCTGTCTGTGAGGAGAGAGAAGACACATCCTAGTGGGTTTCTTGGGAAGCAAAGTTCCTCCTCGAGGTGACCCCATCTAGCCGGGCCAGCATGTCCACTAGAGAGGCTCATGCAGAACAAGGCAGACTCTGCTCCTCGAGTCCCTCGATGGGGAAGGTAGCCTGTTTTCTGTAACAGAGTTCCTGTCCCACCCAAGGTGACAGGGTGTCCTCTCCACTCGGCCAAACTGCATTTTTACGAGAAATTCTGTGATCTCATTTCCAGGCATTCGATAGTTTTGAAACTTCTCTTCAAGGTCCAGATTGCATTCTTTAACATACACAGGAGATAAGCCGCTGGAAACCCATCAGCCACCAGTGGTTTTCACTGCGTAGATGGAATCTCGACTCACTGAGTCCACAGATGTTTACTGAGCAGAAGCCACAGTTCAGGCCCATGGAATCCGTCCGGCCTGGCGTGTGTCTTGATAACCACGAATAGTGCAAATCGTGTGTCTAACGTGACATCAGGACTCCTGCCAAAGCCGTGAAGGACAAGCAGACAGCCGCGCCCCATCACATGTGCAGCCTCACACGTGCAGCGACGCCCTCCCCCATCCGGGAGGAGACCTCAGCGCGCAGAGCGCGAGCTCTGCCCCTCCCGGGCCTCGGGCTACGCGCGGCCCCAGAAGCCGTTGGGGAAAGCGCGAAACAGCCCAGCGCTGTCGGCAGACTGACCGCACCCACCGCAGCGACTGTGCAGGCCAAGTGCCGCCCATTCCCGAGAGCTCACTCAGCCACACACACCGGCTCAGCAGCTCACGTCCATGCACAGGGTCACCGCCACAGAGGAAGACTCGGACGGCTGCTGGGGCCTAGCGGCTCCCCGGGCCTGGCGGCTCCCCAGTTTCTTGACAGTAACCAATAATAAATACATTTTTAACCACACACAAAACATACCTACTTATTTGTTTTAAAACAAGAATTTCCCACCCTTTTGCCTTTGGAAGGAAAGGTTGGGAATGAACAGTCACACACTACTTACTATACATAAAATAGATGAACAACAAGGTCCTACTTTGTAGCACAAGGAACTATATTCCATACCTTGTAATAACCTATATGGAAAAGAAAGTGAAAAAGAATACATATATATGTATGTTTATGTATAACTGAATCACTTTGCTGTACACCTGAAACTAATGTGGTAAATCAACTACACTTCACTAAAAATTTTTTACAAAAATAAAACAATTTTTAGAAAAGAAAAAAAAATGAAATTATACTTAAAAAAACCCAAGAATTTCCCAACACAATACCTATTTTGAGACATGCATTCTTGATTTTTCTAGTCTTTTCTCTATGCTTTGATTTCATTTAAAAATTGCCACTTAAGAAGGGAGTGTGTAGCTCAGGTGGTAGAGCGCATGCTTAGCACGCATGAGGTCCTGGGTTCAATCGCCAGACCCTCCTCTAAGAATTAGTCAGTCAATCAATCTAATTACCTACCCATCTCAACAAAAAATAAGCTAAAAAAGTAACTGCCCCTTGAGGACCTTTAAACTGATTGCACAATAAACAGAGGCTACAAAGATCAGGCCCACAGACTTCACTCCTGCAGCTAGGATGCTGCTACGTGAGCCTTCACGAGACCCCAGGAAAAACTGACTTCTCCAGCGGCTGCTAAGACAGACGGTGGCGTTTACTGCGCGTTTACTACCTGCTACACGGGGTCACGTGCCCTCACGCCTGTCACAGGAGGTGAAATGGCAGATATCTGGCCTCAGTCTGGACTGGGGCCTTGCAGGCTCTGAACAACAGAATAGGCACCAGGGTCGCCACATGCCCTCTGGGAAGTGCTAAGCCCCATGCCCAGGGACCAAAAAGGGACAGAAAGCCCAGAAATCTGCTTCCCTCCCCACGACTACCCCTCCAGCTAAGAAAGGGGCCGGGCTGGAGGCCAGAGGGGTGTCCTCAGACCCCCACCCTGGGGAGGGCTGGAGGAAGCCCCCCAGGGTTTCAGGCTGCAGACTCCTGGCCCAGCGTGGGTGAGGTCCCCTCAGGTCACGAGGGCCTGGGAGGGGGCCTGCCTGGGTCTCCAGGAGAGGAACCCCCTCAGTGAAGGAGGCCCCCCGAGAAGGTGGCCCAGGGGAGAGGGACCACTCGCACCCAGGGGAAGGGAGAGGGGAGAGCCTGGGGGAGGCAAAGCCCCTGCCTCCCGCCTGCAGGTGCTCAGGCAGGACGGCCTTACCTGCGACAAGATTGCAAGAGACAGGATTCTAATCACGCGAATGAGGTGCTCCAGTTTCTGATGAGAAAACTGTCTAAAAGCTCCCGGAAAGCTGTGGGTCTCCTGGAATTTGACCCAGTGCCCAGGAAGAGCAGGACCGCAGAGCAAGGCCTGCTGGTGCGGAGGGGCAGGTCAGGTATGTCCCTGCAGGGAACCAGGTTCCACCCCACACGTCCCTCGGTCACCCCTTTGACGATACTGCGACTTCAGTGCTTTGCCGCTCACTTTTTACAGACCGGGAAGCGGATCTCAGAGAAAGGTTCACAGACCTCTCACCCAAGGTGCACGCTGGTGAGTGGGCCGGGTTCTGACCCGCAGCCTCTCTGAACACCTGTGCCTTCCTCTGACCCAACACGCGAGGGCGGGAGGGGCAGGAAGGCGGAGTCAGTGAGTGGCCCAGTGCATTGTTACAGTGCTGGTCTCCACTCTATGTATTTATTGACTTACAAATCACACACACGTATTCCAGAACTAGCCTGTGCATTTAAAAACAGCCTCCCAGCCGAGTATAAATTTGAGAATAACAAGATTAAATAGGTTTTTTTCTGCTGGGAACACACACCCAACCTCCCCTAAAACAGGTGCATTGTGGGATAGGACTCTGTGATTGCGACACCACCTTCAGTTCTGTCCCCAGAGTTCCCGGGGTGTAAGGGATTCCCCTCCTCTCTCTGGATGACGTTTGTGGGAAAGTTTGACGCCCAGGAGGTTTGAGTGAAAGGGGGAGGGAAGCGTTCCTGGTGTGGCGAGGACTCGGGTGGACCTAAGGGACCCCGACATGGGGTGGGGGGCGGTGGGAAACAAACGCCCCGCTCAGAAGAGAGACCCAGGGATGGGTAGAGAGGGCTGCCGAGCACCGACTTCTTCCACTTGGCGCCATTCCCAGGTGAGCTCCCGTGGTTTCCCCCAGCTCACCAGGTATCATGTGCACATACTCTTATCTGATTCGCACATTGTTTTCAGTTATCCTGTTTTGAAGGAATCTGCATTCTAAAACAGGAGGGTGGTAACTTTAGGGAGTCGGGCCCTGAACAGCAGCCTCTGCTCCGTGAGGTGACCTGAGATGTGACCAGGGAGCTGAAAGCACCAGAACCTGCAGAGACCCCATCCCGCTGCCGTACCCGGCCCACGCCCCCCAGCCACGAAAAGAGCTGTGCCACGTGCACACGCGCATTTCAGGGGAAAGGACCCACCGATTTCACCAAATTTCTGCAGATTCCTTAGCCCCAAAAGATAAGGATCCCTGCACTCAGCATTCATCGGAAGTTCCTCCCTAAAAACAGAGCTCGCCGTGGGGGGAGGGGTAAGAGCAATACCCACTGGGAGGAAAATGAAAACAACAGCCACCTGCCCGAGACCGCACCCAGCACCGGGGCCGTCGCAGGAGCCAAAGGCAAGCCAGCAAGAGTCTGCGGCTGCTTTTCTGGGTGAGTTTCATCATGCGGACATTTACACTTCTGAATGTTTTCAACTGCAGACTCTTGTCTACGGCTCTTTTTGGAGCAGTACACGTGCATATATGTGTGTGTACACGCACACGTGTGTGGGTACACGTCACACACGTGATCTCCGGCACTGGCCCGTGGGAGATTCTCAGAGCTGACCAGCCGGTTGTCCACGGCCAGTCCCTGCACAACAACCCCTACAGGAGGGGAAGGGCGCGGTCCGGTGGGAGGGCCAGTGGACAACGTGTGTGGGAAAACCCCGGAACAGTAAGACAGATACTGACATTCAAGTAACAGAAACCCTAACAAGAAATAGCTAAACAGTTGCAATATTTAGTCTCTGGTATTCCGAAAGGGCAGCGAAGAACAGGAGAGCTGGGTGAAGGTCTTCAGAGGGCCAGTTGGCAGACCCCAGACTGCATCTTCCCGCCAGTGCCCACCTGCGGTGTCTGGAGACAGTGGGCACAAGAAGGCTCTGCTCTGCACAGCCGGGGAGGGGACACTGGACAGACAGGCTCACGGAACCACGCTGAGAGTTCACAGAAACGAAGAAAAGGAGGCAGAGCAGAATTCACACCAAATTAAAGAACTGTAGAAGAAGTTCAAAGGGAAAGTGATAAAGGTATTAAAAGAGGAAACTAATCTCCCAAGAGTCAAGTCATGACACGGCGGACGTCACGGGAAGCGTGTGACTCCAAGTCCTGGGTTACAGATGTGGCCGCAGCTCCCACAAACGTGGAGGCTCCGACGAGTGGGTGGGAAACAGAAAATACGACGGGGCGGCAAGAGTGCCCCTGTGTGCTGCCTGAGACACCGGAGAAATCACAAAACCTCATCACACGTGTCCGTGGCCAGCCCAGAATCCAGGAGACACGAGAAGCGGGGTGCGTGGATCAGACACTGAAGTGCAGTGCGTCCTTCCAAACTGTAAAGCCGGGAGAGGTTCCCTGACCAAGACAAAGGGATGTTTTCTCCCGAACATTCTTTATGCTGGAGAGTTTGGAACGAGCAGCTCCCGAAGGAAAAGGGGTGGCGACTTCAGGTTTGTAATGCAGCACACGAGGGGGAACAACATGGCGACGGGCTCCTTTACTTCCAGGCAGGAGGGAAAGCCGCGGTGCTCGTTAACCCCAGAGGTCATCTGGGGTCAGGGCTACACTGCTCTGCATACACGACTCTGGTGGGTCATCCAGCTGAGGTCTACACACAGCAGGTGACTCAGGAAGAGAAGGTACGGTCTGACGTCCGGTGCTTAACCCTCTTAGATCAACAAAACCCTGAAACGACCCCATTCTCCTTGCTGGATCACTGCACGATCCCACAGGCGTCTGTAAGGTTAATGATCAGGCCTCCAGGGTCAACATACTCACTCTCAGCGAGTGTCAGAGCCAGTCTGCCTGGGTTCCAATGCGGGCTCCTCCCTTTTCCCCTGTAAAACACTCTTCACGACTCACGGAAACATAAACCACTTAGGAATAAATCTCACAAAAGACGTGCAGGACCTGTACCCTGAAAACCACAGGCACAGCTCAGAGGCATGAAAGGCGCCCTGGTACCTGGGGAGCGGCACGTGGCTCCTAAGTCAGAGGACTCAGTGTCCGAAAGACGTCGATTCTCCTCAAATCGATCCGTACACTCAGCACAATCTCAATTCAAGTCCCAGCAGGCTTTCTGATAGAGATGGACAAGCTGACTCTAAAATTCACATGGGAATGCAAAGCACCTCGAGCAGCCAAAGCAGCTGCGAAGCAGACAAGGTGGCAGGACTTCAGATGTGCTGAAGCGTCAGCCATCAAAGCAGTGGATGGCCTACAGAAAAAGACCGACGGGGCAGGAGGGCCGGGAACACACCCATGCACCTGTGGACAACTGATTTTCGACAGTTGGGAAGGCAACTTAGGGGAGAGAGGGTAGTCTTTTCAACAGACGGTGCTGGGTATCCATGCGCAAGAGATAAAAAAGAACTTCAGTCTACACCTCAAACCATAGCTCGCAGGTCTAAACTCACCCCACAAAACTGTAACATGTACACCTGGGAGAACACGTAAAAGAAAATCTTTGTGAGCTTGGATCAGGCAAGATTTTCTTAGATACAACACCAAAAGCGTGATCCACGAAAGAAGCTGATAAATTCAATTTCATCCAGATTAAAAGCTTCAGCTGTCACTGTTGAGAGGATTAAAAGACAATCCACAGGCGAGGAGAAAACACTTTGCAGAGCACATATCTGATAAAGGACTTGCGTCTAGAATATACACATCATACAACAAGAAACTCAGTAACAAGAAAACAATCCAGTTAGCAAATGAGCAGATACTTCACTAAGGAAGATGCACAGACAGCAGATACACATGTGCGAAGATGCTCTAATCACTAGTCACTAGGGGGTGCAAACCAAACCCACAGTGAAGCACCACTGCACGCCCATCAAAATGGTTAGAATTAGGAAAAACTGATGATACCAAACTCTGGCCAGGATGTGGGAGTGGAACTCTTACCAGTCGTGGGAAAATAAAACTATGTGCCATTTTGAGGGACAACTGCGTAGTTTTGCAAAAAGTTAAACGTTCACCTGTCACATAACCTAGCTGCTCCCCTCCTAGGCTTTTGTCCAAGATTCGTGCACAAGCAATTCTGCTTTAACAATAAAAAAACTGGAAACAATTTAAATGTCTATCAACACCTGCATGCATGAACACATTGTGATACACACACACACACAAGTATATGACACGTAGAGCTGTATCACATGTGTGTGTGTAGGTACGTTCCACTACATATATAAGTATATATACAAAATCCAATTCGTCAGTAAAAGGAAATGAGCTGTTGTATATGCGATATGAGTGAGTTTTAAAATAATTATGCTGAGTGAGAGGAGCCAGACGAGAAAAGAGCACACACTGTGTTACTGCATTTACACGGATCTCTAGACCACAGCTGAGTGCATGGCGGTTTTCGGGGAGGAGCGGGAGGCGGTGGGTGGGGGGCTCCCCGGGGTGGGAAGACACCTTGGAGAAGGATGGGTGTGTCTGCAGCCTCGAAAGCGCTGATGGTCGGCACTCACGTGGCTGCAGCCATCACACACGCGCTACCTACCTTGCGCCATCGAAATCTAAACAGCGCCAGCAGTTGTCTGAGTAGAGAACACTCCACCAGGACGTGAACGCTGTGAGTCAGAGCAAGGCGGCTGCTCTGCAGGGGCGGGGAGGTGGGTGAGTACAGGCCAAGAGCTCTCGACCTGAGAGGTGAGACCAGGGTGCCCGTGTTAGTCACCCACCGTCTAGGAATTAAATACGTGTTCAAATTAGATGTGACTGCTTTTATAATCATTAAGCCATATATATATTTGTTTTGTGTGGTTTTCTGTATCTGTGTTTTATTTTTACAATAAAAAGATTTTTTTTTAAAAAGACACAAATAAACTTTATCTACAAACCAGAAACAGACTCACAGGTAGAAAACCTATGGTTACCGGGGGAGGAAAAGGACGGGGGGAGGGGTAAACGGCGAGTCTGAGATCTACTACATATAAAATAGATAAACAAGGTCCTGCTGTGCAGCACAGGGAGCTACATTCAACATCCTGCAATAACCTATAATGGAAAAGAATCTGAAAAAGAATCTGTATGTACAACTGAATTGCTTTGCCGTGCACGTGAAACTAACACAACACTGGAAACCAACTCTACTTCAATAAAAAATTAACTTTTTAAACAGATTTTTTTTAATCCTAAAAAAAAGTTAAGAAAATAGTGGCTTGAGAGGAAGGACACATAAAATGTGACCTCGTTTATGAGAGGCGCGTTTCCAGCTTTTATTCCCAAGGCTCCACGGCGCTGAGGAAAAGGAAATTGAGATGATGTTAAATAGACTTGGTCCAGCGCCGAGCATTTCAGGGCCATTTCCGAAGTGGGAGGGCAGCCCCGTAATCGCCATCTGATGCGGGCGTGGGCCTGTGACCTCCCCGACCTGCGTGGGGGCGGGCGGCGGGTGGGGCTCCGCAGGGACCGTCACAAGAAGAGGGCCAAGGGGCAAAGGTGAGCATGAATCCCCCATGGTCACGGCCAATGCCACCCCCAACCCCGACACGCCGTGTCTGCCTCACTCCCCCACTCAGAACGCGGTGGCCCCAAGTGACAGTTTGTGACAACAAGGGAGAAACGTCTGTCCAGCCCTGAGAGGTGGCGCCTGGTGTGCGGACAGCAGGGCACCAGGATCAGAAGTGGATTTTTAAACTCACCAAGTGCAAATTTTAGGGGCTAAACAGAGACATGTGGTTGAAGAAGACCCCACTGCAGCCCAGCCCATGTCGGGGGCTCCCTGTGATAGGAACCTGCTAGAAGTGTCTGCCGGGGGGGTCCCCTGGGGTGCGCCATCTCCGGCTTCTCCGTACACGAGGGCTCTCAGAGATGAGGCCAGCGGGGTGTGCACCTCACACTTCCAGTCACATTTGTCACTGCCATCCTCTCTTCTTTTTTTTGTAAGAACATTTTTTAAACTGAAGCATAGCTGACGCAGCACAGCATACAAGTCACAGGTGTACAACACGGACATTTTCAGGTGCTGTGAAATCCTGGCGTATTCTCCGTGCTGTGCGGGGCGTCCTGGTCCTCTCAGTCTCCCGCCCTGTGCTGCCCTCTCCCTTCTATTACTGCTGTTATGGTCACCGCTACCTTGTTTTATTTTTTAAAAAATTTGTTTCTATTTTATTTTGTTGGAGGGGAAGTAATTAGGTTCATTTTAAGGCTAATTTATGATTAGGCTGATTTTTGTTCTATTTATTGTCAGTGGAGGTACCCAGGGTTGAACCCAGGGCCCACTGCATGCCAAGCACGCACGGCACCGCTGAGCCCTGCCCCGCCCGCACTGCTGTTGTCACATGATCCTCTCAGCCTGCACTCCTGGTCACAGGCAGAAGAGACCAGGCAGCATGGAGCCCTGGGAGACGGCAAGCGTCCTTCAGAAACACGACCATCGAGGAAGAACAGGAGCCCACGTGCCCTCTGGCAGCGGAGGACCCCCCACCCAGGAGCACACACGCCCCCGGCCCCCAGGCTCTCCTGCCAGCTGCTCCCCTCCTTCCTGTGTTGTTGGTACGGTCCTTATTCGACTTCTGTGAATTCCCGTGTTCATTCATCCCGTACAGTTAACGGGACCTGGAGGACTGAGCCCGGGAAACACAGGGACGGCGGGACAGGACGCGTGATTCGAGGCCTCCCCGGGGTGGGGGTTCAGCGGGTCTCAACAGGAGGACGCGTGGGGCTGCAGGGAGGCCAGGCTGAGCTGCGTGTGCATCGCCCAGACCACTGGGACTCTGTCTTCAGGCTTCATACCCAGCTCCGCGTCACCTCCTGGGAGCCAGCCTCCGGTGTCGCCCCCTCCTGTCTGCGGCTCCGCCTGCTTTCCGGGAAGGACTCTCACCACCCGCAACCCCGCTCTGCCGGGCGGGAGGCTTGCCACATCCACGTAAGGAGGGCTGTGTCATCAAGAGGAAACAAAGGCAGAGCCGATGTGAGACTTGCAGGAGTGGGAGATGGCAGGTGTCGCTGGGGTGGGACGGCCCTGCCCAGCGGTGCGCGGTGGCGGGAGCCGGGGTTCAGCCCCCAGCCCTGGTCCCCACCGCAGTGCACGCCTGCCCTCGTCTCTGCCCCGTTAGCGGTGGGATGGGAGTGCGGGGGGCTGACCACAGGCCAGGGCTGTGTGCTGGACACTCACTAGGTGTCAGCGACAGCACCGTCCAGGAGAAGAGGTTCCACGCAGCCGAGCACAGAAGGATGGAGCACGCCGCGCCGGCGCTTCTGCTGTCGGCGAAACGGGCTGGCTGTCGGTGGGAAACGTCTCTGTTTACAGTGAACAGTCCCCTCCTGCCCCCTCCCTCTAGACAAAACGCCACTCTGGGGCTTCACTGACTGGCAGGCGGAGTGACCATGAGGGCTGCCTCGCCTGCCTTCCCCGCTCCCAGGGCGCCGGGCGTGGGTCTGGGGATGGACGACACCAGACTTTAACTGGGAGTTTAGGATTTGCAGACACACACGGCTGTGTATAAGAGAGATAAACAACAGGGTCCTACCGTGCAGCACAGGGAGCTACATTTAGTGTCTTGTAGTGACCTGTGATGACAAAGAACATGGAAAGGAACATGCGTGTGTGTGTGTATAACTGAATCACTATGCTGCACACCAGAGACTAACACAACTCTGTAAATCAGCCATATTTCAATTAAAAAAGTAAAATAAAAATTTAAAAAACATCCAAAGACAGTCCTATATGGGCAGAGGCTGCCAAGGGGACACACGCCAGGGGAGCTGGCCGAGGGGAGGAGAGTGGGGTGATGGAAGCAGAAGGTGAGGAATCTGGCTGGGTGTGTCTGGGGGTGAGGTGGTGTAGGCGGGGCCTCACACGCGTGTGCCCCCAGAGTCAGGAACGACCCGGCTGCACCGCACGGGTGCCTGGCCACTGCGGACCACTCCTGGAGGATGAGGTGGTGTCTGTCATGTGGGATGGGGTGTGTGGTGCCCCATGTTCTCTGGGAAGAGACGGTTGGGTCACCTTGAAGGCAAATGGCTGCACAGAGGCTTGTTGAGCAAACACGTGTCTGAAGTTCAGGCCGAGAGGACAGCCCTTCACATCCTCACTCTGCCCATAAACTGTGCCATGATGTTTAGGGTCACACTCGGAGCGCTGGGCTCGAACACCTCTGCAGTGGGAGAGACACGCATTTCCACATTTCCTGCACTTTCCATACTTCTGTCTGGGGAGCCGCACAAAGGCATCCCCGAGGGGTGTGCTAACCGCCTCTTTCCATGGAATGAAACAGGCGTTTCCGAGGTAAGGACTCAGCGGGTTATCCATCTGCATTACTGGCTTCAGAGACTACGTCGTCGTGGTCCGTAGGAGCGTGTTAACGGGTTGCATCTAAGTTTACAGAAAACAGGGCTGCAGTGGGACTTGGGACGCGTTTGTGGACAGTCGGGGGGACCCCTGATTAGGGCTGGGGTGAAGAGCAGAAAGATCTCCCCCAGCCCAAAGAGAAGTCAGACGAGCAGGGAGAAGACCTTGTGCTCCACGAAAACCTTCTCCCGGGAAGGCTGGGGCCGAGCTGAGGACCCAACCTGCACGGGGTCCGCTCGGAGGGTCCGGGGGCAGCCCAGCTCTGCGTTCTGATCGGGGGGACGCGGCCCTGCCTGACGGGGCACAGACGTCCCTCTTTGAACATCCGAAACTGTCCCAAATCCTTGAACTAAGTTCGCGGGCACCCAAGTCTGAACATTCCCTGACTCTAAACCACGGCTCAGGAGTACTGGCCGCGGTGATGGAAGGAGCCAACCGCTGGGGCTGGTGGCCCTCGACCCTCCCCGGCCCCCACCCCGTCTCCCACAGACCACAGAGGGAGCAGCAGCCCGCCTGTGTCTGCAAGACGTCCCAGAGAGCCCTGCACGTAGAAGGAAACGTGTGCGGGGCCTCATGTGGGAGGCGAAGGACGCTCACAGACTGTTCATGGTCTCTGTCTGCAGATAACGGAAAGCCAGCAGGGCTCCAGATCAGGCTCTGAGATGAGAATAACCACCCACTCATGGGAACACTGCCCCCCTCAGCGCTCTCAGAGCCCCTTCCCCGACTTTCCTGCCCCCCTGGCTTTGTGAGTCACTGCGGACGGAGGGAGCCCCGTCGGACAGCACATCAGGCCAAGATTTGCAGGTTTAACCTTCTTGAGAAAAGCAGACAGAAAGGCTTCCTTTTGGGTCCCCTAGGCTCTGCAGACAGTCTGGAGCGGGAGCTGGCTGGGGGCCCGGGAGGGGTCCGAGCAGGGTTGGAGCAGGCAGGGCGGGCGTTCAAAGGGGACCCCGGCCCACCTGAGCTCCAGGCAGCGGCGTGGAGACCAGCCCGGGGGCCTCTCAGCCCCGGGGGCCTCCCCAGACTCCACGCTCAGCCTTAACCTTTGTAAAGGGTCAGGGCTGCAATCCCCAGGGCTCCCCCGCCACCCCCGAAGACAGCATTTCACACGGACAAAGCCCATCATGCACTGTCGCCGCGAGGACCGTTTATACCGACGTCGCTGGATTCGTGCCGGCTCATGGGCAGTCACGTGCACACCCACATGCTTCCTGGACTAAGTGTGCTTGAACATCTGACTTACATAAGCAAAAAAAAATAAAAAAGCTTTTTAAAAAAATAATTGGGTTAAAATGGATTCTATTCCCTGGAAAAGTTACACTGCACATTCACTCAAAACACACACCATTCAAACCCGCGGCCTTGGCTGCATTTATTTTTACATTAGTTTAGTCTGCACTCTCCAAAAACAAACTGAGTCTATGTTACACGTTCCTAATGAAAACAATGTTAATAAACAGAACGTATGCACGTGAATCATGAGCACACACGTGTGTAAACGTCTGGAAGAAACTTCTGAAACTCCGTGTCCTGAGTCTATTGAACGCTTTCTTCCATTCTTAACCTCGACTTTTACTCCAACATCCAACCTGTCCCACCTTAGCACAGAGTCCCAGGTCCAGGGTGAGTAACGTGAGCATCAGAGAGGAGCCCCGCCGGTATGGGAGCGTCTCAGTGCCTCCTTTTTGGGCAGGGGTTTCTGATGCTGCAGTTTGGCACTAGGCTGTCCCCTGATGTGCGTTTCCTGGGGCAGGACGCCACCGCCGTCGGGCACCTCCAGCTACCTAGTCTCGTGTGTTGCGAATGATCGGTGTCAAAGATCAGCAGAGACACGGACAAGGAGAGTTCTGACGGGATGGGGATGGGAGAGGAAGTCAGGCCAGCTTCGCGGAGGAGGTAATATTTGACGTGTTTTGGAGGGTGAGTAGGAGCTTTCTGAAAGGACAAATGAGGGGATGGGAAAGATCCCGGGAATGGAAGTTTGAACCTCGGTGGGGACGGGTAACAGCTGGGCTGCCACAGGATGGAAGCCAGCCGTGGACTGAGGCCTGCGGCTGTGGGCAAAGGGTGTTCGGAAGGGAGGTGACACCATAACACCAGCGTGTAGGGTAAACCACCCATGTCGATGTTTTTTGTAAGAAATAATTTGCATGAAGTGACAGAAGACAAGTTAACCACGTTCTCTCTGGGGGCTGCAACTTTGGGAGCCGTTTCAGTTTTTCACTTTACTGGGAGCCTGCAGTGCCTCGGCGGCTGAGACACTGGAAGTAAGTGCAGACTCACCTGCAGGCAGCACGGGTCCAGGCTACAGCCCCAGCCCTTCTCTCGCCCATCACATCAGCTCCCCAGACCACACCCCGTTCCGCGGACCACAATTTAAAGAGCTGAAATGGAGCTTGTCCAGAAGAGAGCTGTCAGAATGCAGAGGATGCGGGAAAGTCAAGTCACAGAAGGAAGATGTGTGAGACCTCGGGATGCTTGTCCTGAGGAAGGGAGAGCCGATGGGGGTCACGGCCACACTCAAATCCAGATGAGCTGGCCCGGCAATGAGAGAGAAGCCTCATCCGCTATCAGGACTGACACCAAAGCTGCACGTTAGAGGGAGGCCGGTTTTGGCCGGACGTAGGAAAAGCGATTTTAAATCACCATGTCACAGCGAGGGGAGACTGAGAGCACTCCAGCAGCCTTGTCGCCAACGAAAGGGACTCATTCTGGGTCCCAGTGATGTGTCCCCAAGACCCTTCATCTGGTCACTAGGAAAACAAGGGCCAAACCAACTTCCCTGCCTCCAAGTCCAGCCGTCTCCCCTCAGCCCCCATCACGCTGCCTCCCAGCCACTGCTGACGCGCGAGAAACACCGGGGCTCCCTCAGGAAGTGGCCCCCAGGCTCCAGACATGCCCAAGCACAACGGGGGTGGGGACCACCTGCCAAGGGCACCCCAGGGATGTCTGTGATGGGGAAGGGGTAACCTCTGAGACTGCTTCCAAGTGTGAATTTTGTGAATAAGCCACACCGAGGGTTGTGTTCCACAGACAGAGCTCTGACATCCACCAAGACACCTGGGAATTCAGGACGAAGAAGGCAGAGGAAACGCCTGAGGGTTGGTTCCCGGTGTCTGGTGTCTCAGCAGGACCCATCGCAGTCACGATTACAGGGTGACCCTGGTGCCTCACTCCCACTTCTCACATCTGTCGCTGGGTGGGGAGAAAACTGTCCTTCTGATATGGTCCCCACCCTGCCAACTAGAATGTGTGAGGTCCCTACAGAGAGGGACTGAGTCCACATGGGGATGCCCCGTGAGAGAGCAGGGAGCCCCCAGGAAATCGTCACAGAGCTGATCATCAAAACCGTCCAAGCACGTCCATCCCCTCTGGCCAACGCCAAGAAAAGAGCCGCCCTCCTGTCCCCCACCCCGCCCCACACCCAGACCACCCACACCCCCGTCAGTGATTCAGCCGTGCATCTGGCTCACAGTCCCAGGAAGCCAGCTGAGCGGCTTCCCCCACCGGCTGCATTTCCAGACCCTGACTCTCCTCCTGACAGAGCCTGCAGCTCAGGGTCTCCCTCATTTCCAGGGAACTGGAGGCGACGGATTTGTCAGTTACAGCCATTTCCTGGCCTCTGGTTATGCCTGTTCTCCGGGAAGGAGATTGAGGTCTGTGGTGCAGACTGGACCGGCTCCTGCAGTGTCAGCTGCCCCGCACTGAGCTGGCGGCCTCATCACCCCGAGGCCGGTCATTGACTAGGTGCTATTTGAGATGATGGGGCCTTCACTCCGGGTCACCCCATGGCCCCAGGAGCCATCCTTATGTGAACTGAACTGAGCGCCTCCCCTGCCCCAGCCCAGATGTTCCGCATCTCCCTTCCGGGGCCGTGCTCAGGCCACTGGGGGCTCTGGTTCCTGAAGTCCACCTCCCCTCCCTCTCCACCTGTCCCATGGCTCCCATCACCGAGCACCCTCCGGGTCAGACACCGTCTGCGGGTTCTACACACAGCATCTCGTGGCTCATTGCCCTGTGTCCTCGTGTTCAGATGACTGAAATTACTCAGGCGTTAAGCACTGGACATGGAATTCAAACCAGTGTTTTCTGACTCCCAGGCCTGTTTCTGTAACCGAGGACCAGGAGGGAGCCGCCCGCCAGGAAGGACAGTCTTCTTCCCAGTTACATTGGACTCCATCACGAACAGTGTATGAACTGTTGCTTCAAATGAGGAAGAGCTGTCAGACGGGAAAGCTTGGCTGCGTGTGAACTCAGAAGCTCTGCGTCTGCTCCGCCGTGGGGAGGGCCGTGGGAAGATGTGGCAGAACGGGGTGGTTCCTAAGCTGGAGGATGGGAGAGATGTGGGGGCTCAGGGGCAGGCTGGAGAGAAAGGGGCCTGGATTCAGGGCACGCAGGCGTCGAAAGCCCGGAGGGGTCTCCCTCCCCGACGTGTGGACATCAGCTTCCCAGCACGGGGAACCCATGCTGAGGGGCATTTTTAATCCAGAGAAAACGTATAAAATGGTCCTAAGAGCCAAGGTACAGAGGGAGGCCTATGGCCTGGAGCTGACAGATTGGTAACACGTGTTTTATCTTGAATAGTGTCTGTAACACTGATAAATTAGCTGCAGGAAGAGGAGAGAAAGAGCCAGTCTCACGCTAAATCACGATGCTCTCGGTCCAGGCAGGGCAGCCGGGCCCTCACTCCCCCATCGTTCACTCGTCCGCCGTCCCCCAGCAGCTTCTGTCAGCATGTGATTCGATTAAAATGTCCTCCATCCACCTCAAACTATTCGGACATTCTGGAGTCAGACGGCCTTCCCACCTCCCTCCCTCCCCTTCCCCATGCGTGGCCGGGGCCGCGCAATGGCCCTGAACCTCAGTTTCCTCGCGGGTGAAAAGGAGGTGAATCGTCTGCTTTGCAGAACGAGATGACAGCAGGATGGAGGCCCCCACGTAAGCGCCTGCAGGTGACGGGTTCCCCACAGAGTCTGCACACTGGGTCTAAATTCCACGGAAAGACACTGGAGTAACTGTTCAAATTGAGTCAATGTAGTAACGGATTTCAAGCTGAGATTAAATGTGCATCAAAATCTCTGCGTGAAGAAAGTCATTTTTCTGTCTTAAGTTCAAAACGTGTAAATGCTCAATAAATCTTAGCATTTGTAACAGGAAGCAATTTAAAGAATCAGAATGTTAAGTCCTAAATGATCTCACGGTGTTTACAATTATTATGAAATAAGTCTTTAAGGACCCTTCAAAAACAGCCTGCCCTTCTCTCTTTTTCAAAAAACAAAAGCCACAGGGAAAGTTCGGAGACCGGGCTAGAGAGCAACAAAGTTATGAAGTCTAACCACGGCTCCTTAGCAAAGACTGTCTAGAGGTGTGACCTTCGCAGGTCCAGGACAACGGGAGAAACAGAGAGAAAGCTGTGTCCCCTGCGGACGTGAGGGCAGGGTGTTTACCTCCTCAGGCTGCTCCCCAGGCTCCCCACGAGAACGGGGCCACACGTGACCCTGTGCTTCACGAGAATCCGTGACCATGATCTCAACCAGGAAGAATGAATCTCAGCGTCACACAGACGGACAAGGCGGGGACGCCAGGCGTCCCTGTGGGGGAGCACAGCCCGGGGACCTTCCGGCGGGAGGCCAGCTGCCGCTGAGAGCCAAGGCAGAGTCTCCGGAAGACTCCGTGGGGAAGCCAGGTCCACAACGCCTGCGCCCCAAAGCTCTTCCTGTGAAAGAGGGAGGACACTTCTCCGTCTGCACAGGGCTCTGGGGCAGATGAGCTCAAGGACAAGAGGGAGGACCCGCAGAGGGTTTCAGGTCCAGCTCAGGGCCACCCTTCTGACCCCGGACTTCCCATCTGCCCTCTGGTTGGGAGGACAATGAGTGTGGAAACGCGTCCCAGGTGTCCTACGCGTGACACCGCGTGCACCACCTCCCCCTACCCAGTGAGCCCTGCAGCCCCATCCACGCGGAGCCAGTCGGGCATCTCAGGAAGCGCAGACTCGGCGGGTAGCAAGGAAATCATTTAACATTGTAAGAAAAGTGACGCCTGTGTGTTCTAGGTTCAGTTTCCCGAGGAGCCAGGTGCCCGAGGGGGGACACAGAAGAGCCTTCTCCCGGCTCCAACGGCTGAGCAGGGGGTGTGCAGCCCTGGTCGTGGGGCAGCAAAGAGCTTCCCAGCATGCTCCAGAGTGAGGCATCATCTCCCCCGCGGCTGCCACGTCCCCCAGCCGCACAGGGTGGGTGGGGTCCTTTGAGATTGAGCATTTACCCAAGAGACGGAACCAACCTGGAAAAGCCTACGTTTGCAGCAGAGAGTCAGTTACCTGGAACAAGTGAGCAGAGGTCACACGCAGAGCACATTGTGTTCACGTGCTGTAAATAAAGGTGTTTACCTCCACATGCACCATGGTGCGGTTTATGAACTCGACCTGGCAAGGGATGGACGACCCAGAGCCCCACGCCCTAGGGATGAGGCTGGTGGGTCCGCGTAATCCAGCCGACAGTTTTACACTCTGAATCCAAGAAACGCATCTGTAGAGGCTTAGCCCGCGGATCCGCGGTCCTGCATTTATTTTTGGTGACAGAAACTAGGGATTGAAACTATGCACAAGGAGGGGATGTGGGAGGGGGAAGAACCATTTTAAATCCTTTTAAATTGATTGTTGGTGGTTACAAGTTTCCTTAGGAGACATAACATTTCTTTTCTCTCATCTAAAAAAAAAATGCTTTGGACTGACCTCAGAAAGCTGGGCTTAATGTTTCTCATGCCGTTTCCAAGCAGACTGAAATACCAACAAGTTCAAGTCCACAGGGAGAGGTTTCTGGTTCACCGCGTCTGCATGATTCACACTGCAGAGCTTCCACGCCTGATGCATGACGTGTCTGTGGGGCGTGGGGGGGAACACGCACCCGGAGGGGGCTCCCCCCATGGCTGCCCGGCCTGGGGTCGCCTGGAGAAAGAGGGGTCCCGGGAGGAAGACCAGGGCCGGGACGCCGGGCCCCCATCTACTCCGGGTCTGCACGGCACAGCGTCCGGGAGCAGCTTCAGAGGTGCCTGTCTGGCCAGCATCCGAACGACACCCCGAGGCTCATTCAGACCCTCCCCAAAGCAGCAGCTCTTGAGCCTGAAAACATGAGTTGCAAACACTTTTCAAAACAAGATGAAGACAGGAAGGCGTCATCGGGAGAGCCAGGCCAAGCTCAAAACCAGTGACTGATTTAATGTGAAAGAGAGCATTTTAAACGGTCCATAAATTTTAAAATAAATTTTTGTGAAAAGGCTTTCTAAGTTCTAAAGCAGTGAGATAACCCGGTCATTCTTGCCGACGTTCTTGGGTGTCTGCCGGTCATCACGGCCGACAGCGGCCAGACGGGCCCGAGGCGGTGGGTTCCACCCGCCGCCAGGGAGGGCGCCGGGGCGTGGAGGTCTGAGTAGGACCCACCGCATCGTCCCGAGACTGACTTCCTTCCATGAGAAGATGAAAACGGTGCTCGTGTGAACCACCAACGTGGCTACAAGTAAACCAAGGAGTGAAGCTGTTCTCGTAACAAAACATGCAGGGAGTTTCTCCAAGTGTCTGTTATTATCCTAAATCACCACACAGGGACCTGATGCCACTGATGCCGACGCAGCCCTGGGCGGTGAGGACGTCACAGCCCAGCCACCCGCGCTGGGACGGCCCCTCACCGGCAGGTGGGCCCTTCAGACTTTTCCCCAGGACATTTCTTTGAGTTGGAAACACAGACGCTCTGAAACCTCTGACCTCGCAGATAAGACAGCGATGAAGAAGCAGTCTGGCCAGGCATTCCGTCGCTGCTCTGTTGTCTATGAAGCAGACAGACCCCTCGTGAGCCGTGTCCGTGTCTCTGTGCCGGCCCTCCTGCAGCCCACTCCCTCCCTCACATGGTCACACGTGTTCGTCTCCACGATTCCGAGAGCTTCTCTCACTAAGGACAAGCCCCTCCTGCCACACCCAGTCCCCACGTCTCAGCAGCTCTGACGGGACGCGCGCACCCTGGTCCGCCTCTCCCTAAGCCCCCCGGCCCCCCCACCTCCAGCTGCTTCTCACCCGGGCCTTTAACCTGCGTCCTTCTCTGCTGCGAACATTCTCCCCCGAGATCTTTGCAGGGTTTGCTTCTTTTCTGTCCCTGAAGCCTCTGCTCAAATGTCACGTCCCTGATCCTCGTTCTCAAGGAAACCTCTCCATCTCAATGTCCTTATCTCTCTCCCCTGTTACCTGCCTCTTTCTTCTTGGTACTCGTCGATGCTCAGAATACACTGTTCAGTAATTATTAACCTGCCGACCGTCCCCCAGACAGGAGCACACGCTTCCTGAGGGCAGAGCCCTGTCTGTCACGGTTCCCTCCCTCATGCAGGGGGCGCTGATGCCACGGGAGCCGTGAGTCGAGGGCCACAGGCTCACGGGACATCTGTGCGGAGCTCCTGGGCGAGGGACGGACGACCCGGAGCCCCACGCCCAACAGAGGGATGGGGCACAGCTGACACAGGGGTATGTACGCCAAGATAGTCTGGGTTTTGATTCCATCTAAAATCGCACAATTATTTTTCTTCAGCCTGTTTCCATGTAAAAATCATCACCATGTAATAAACTGAAGAGGCATCAGAATGGAAAATAACAGTCAGCATAATTTAACAGGATTTGGAAAACCACAATTACGATCTTATCTCAGATTTGTTCTGGAAGACATTAATAGTAATTTTATTTTTATTGCAAAACACGGAGGAATTTGCATTCAACGCATCTGAGTGAGCGTAAAACCCATCGTCACTTTGGGCCTAGGGAAGAGGCCGTCGGACCTGAGGAAGTGAACCAAGAAGTGTGCTCACGCAGTCTTCGCTGAGCAAGGATGGCAGGCATGTCAGAAACACTGACCGGGGCCACGCTGGTCACCGGCCCACAAGCGCTAGGGGTCGATGCGGTTCCCAGACGTGGATCAGCGGTGACTTCTTTTGAGTTCTGGTCTACTTCTCAGCTTCCCCTAAACCACTGGGAAGAGAGCCACCGGGACCTCCTTGTGTCTACACTGGGGCAGCTCCTCCAGGCTCCAAGCCTCAAGGAAGGTCAAATTCTTATTAAACAAAAAAAAAACTTTGGACTCTCTAGTCCCTAAGTTTCTGAGTTGTTGTCCTGTCCAGTATCTGCATGATGGTTCACTAGAGCGTGCGTACTGTGTAGGATGTACTGGCTGCACACCACGCTTCCCCAAAACTCACTGGCTTAAAGCAACCACAAACACTGATTACCTCATGGTTCCCGCGGGGCCAGGGCCTGGCAGCAGTCCTGCTGGTGGGTCCCATTTCACGAGGCTGCAGTCATGATGCTAGCGGGGCTGTGGTCACCCGGCTGGACTGTGGCTGGAGGGGCCACTGCCAAGATGGCTCGCTCCCATGGCCAGCAGATCCATCCTGGGTTGTGGTGGGAGGCCCACAAGCCTGTACACATGGCCTCAGCACAGGTCTGGTGAGCATCCTTGAAAGACAGAGCTGGGTACTGAGGGGCCAGGCAGGAAGCCACGACACCCTGTCCAAGTCAGCCTTGGAAGTGGTGCATTGTCACTTGCACTAGGCTGCTGGTGACATAGGGTGACACCGGCCAGCAATGAGTAGACATGGGAGAGGACAGAAAACCTAGGAGCCAGGGTTCCTGGGGGCATCCTGAACGCTCGTGTGAGTTCATGGCTCCCCAATCCCTCCCAAGTGGAAAGGAAGGAAACACAGGAACAGAAGGGGGAGGGGGAGAGAGAGAAGGAGGAGGGGGAAGGGGAGGGAGGGAGGGAGAGGGGGAAGAAGGCGGGGAGAGGGAGAGAGAAAGAGGAGGAGGAGGAGGGAGGGGGAAGAACAGCAATGGGGGGAGATGGATACGGGGGAGGGGAAAGAGGGGGAGGGGAAAAGAAGGGGAGTGAGAGGGGGAGAGAGAAGGAGGAGGGCGAGGGGAAGAGCAGTAAGGGAGGAGGGAGATAGATATGGGGGAGGGGGGACAGCAGGAGAGAGGCAGGGGAAGGAGGGGGAGGGGAGATGGATATGAGGGGGGAGGGGGGAGCGAGGGAGGGAGGGAGGGAGAGAGGAGGTTACTGGTAGAAATGTTGAGGTATCCGAATTTGGGGCAAAATGCACTTTCAGATGCTCAGAATTAATTATACGGACACGCCCGACGCCCTCCTTCCACTTAAAATGGACGACAACTTGGGGGCCTGGTTGCTGACACCAAAATGGGAAGTCTGAAGAACCCTCAGCTGAGCTTTGTCATCAGGCAGAAGCCGTACGTCCTCCGAGGATGTGATGAGAAGATTCTCAGTGTTGACCGTTAGTCAAACCTCTCGCTACCTGCTCGCTTTTCTCACTGAGCGAACACACTATAGACATGCTTTGGGGTTTTTGTCCCCAGCAGAAGCCTCAGTCCCAGGTTTGGCTGCCTCCTCCTCTTTCCCCTTCCCTCTTCTTCCACTTCCTCCCCTCCCGCTCTAAACTCCTCCTGAGCCTCGTTCTGTAGCTACTAACTACGAGTCCTAAAAGAGTCTGGACGCTGACAGCCATAACCACCAAAATGCACTAGGAGTTTAAGCAGGTTCTCTGGTCATTAAGAACCAGCCCTGGGTTGTGAACGTCACCAACAGACATAAATGGCCACACAGACACACACACAAAATCACCACATTGTCACAGCATCCAGGTGTGATGCCGACACGGTCACTGACCGCCATCAGGGATGCTGTGCGAGTGTCTGAACAGGCCTTCACATCAGGTGAAGGCGGGCGACAGGAACGGCACCACAGCCCCACCTGATCTCAGAGCCCAGAACCGCACGGCAGACCTGTGCCACCTGGACGGGGAGGACGCCTCCCTTCCAGGCAGAAGCACGGGAGCAGGAGCTGGTTAGTTCACCGCAAAAGGCCCGACAACAACTCCAGCATGGAACCCAAGCATCGGGCCGCTCGGTCTGAGGCTGACTTTGTAAATTCCTGCACTCGGCTGGGCTGTCAGGGACGCGGGGGCTCAGGGTCCAGCTGGGAACACTCCAGCCCTGACTCAGCTCTGGGTTCACCTCCGAGCACCATCGAGGAGCCCGCTGAGAGCAGAGTCCCCGGGTCCTGTCCCCACCCCCTGCCCCGCTGCTCTCCGACCACGGGGGCACCACCAGAGAGGGACGGTGTCTGCAGACAGCGCAGGCTGTGTGCCAGCCGCTCCCCAGCCCCTCAGAACGTGCCCTCCTTCCAGGCTGAGCCAGGATCCCCGTCCTCCCCCTCCCCCGTGAACCGGGCTGCTACTGCCTCCACCCTGAAGTGAACAGTGGCTTGGTGACCTGTTCATTAACGGCTGTACTAAGGAAAGCCAGGTTTGAAGACATTAAGTATTGTGCTCTAGGCCACACACAGCCGCCACCAGGAGAAGCCAGGGTGGAACTTGGGGCGTACGACCCCAAAGCCATCCCTGCATGATGTCCCCACGTGGTAATTTACAGCCACTCAACACTCAACACACTTACGATTAGCTAATCGCTTATATAATCCAACAAACCTTAATATTAGCATGTAATAAGGTGCCTGAGTTCTGCCAGGTTCTTTCATGGCTCAACAGCTCATTTCTTTTTAGCACTGAATAATATTCCATTGTCACGATGGGCCATCGTTTATTAATTCTGGATTTCATGTCTAAGCCACTAAAATAATCACTTTCATGGGATCCGTAGGTTCACTGTGTCTTTCTGCCCTGGGACAAGAATTGCTGCAAGACGCATAAACCGACTGGAGATGGAGAAAAACTTGTTACTCACTCAAGTATCTAGTGAGACGCGCTCCGAGCGAGGACTAAGGCACGGCGCTGCCCCTAGGCTCCAACTCTGCCACGGGGTTTTCTGTCTCAGGTTTGACTGTAAATGCTGGAGTTTCAAGCCCTTCCTCTCGCTGGAGGGAGGGTGTGATTAGGGTAACCTGATCACCCAAGCAGGCGTTTTAGAATTCGCCTGTGCAAACTTTGTACTTCAAGGGGGAGAGAAAGAAAAGCAGGGAGCCGCGTCAGAGTAGAAGACTAGATGCAAGCTGGCAAAAGAGGGGAGAAGTGTGATGAGAACAGGGACGTTTACTGGCAGGAACGAGCTGGGGACACAAACCTGGTTTTATTTTGGACCCACTGTGACACAAAAGAACAAATCTGACTCCAGATGAGACCTGGTCCCTGGCTCTCACCCTGGGCCCTAGTTCCTGGGCTGGTTCTGCAGCTTCTGTGAAAGAATGCAGCCTAGAGCCTGAAATGCAAGGGCAGTCCCTTCGCAAGGCTCTGCTCTTTAAGGGGCTAACACTTTCCTGTTCACACAGAGATAAAAAGCTGCAGAACAGAGAGTAACATGTGTCACGATGGAGGTTCACAGGGACACCACGGCCTGCCCCACGCGAACAGCTGCAAGAACAAGGAAGGAGCCCGAGTTCTGACTCTAGGAGGATGGTCCCCTGTCTTCCCGGTCTGCTGGCTTTCTGAGTAAAGTCGTGATTCCTGCCCCAACACCTGGTCTCCCGATTTACCGGCCTGTCCTGCGGCCGACAGAACGAGTCTGGACTCAGTGACACCATGACTCCCTGGCCTTAGTGTGGTTGTGATAAAACTTAATGAAGGAACCTTAGGGATCAGACTCAACATTCCGGAGCACAGAGAGCAGGAAAAAATTTAATTGGGGGAAACCTTCACTCAAACCCCTCTTTTGCACACAGGACTTGGCCTCTCCCCGAAGGTACCCTGGTCCTTGGACTGTTTGCATCACATGCAAATCAGCCTGGGGAGTTTTTACCGCAATAACGCTCCCGCCAACAACCGAAGCGATCACTTGGGATTTTGAAAGGAGAGCGTATTCAATTTAAAAAGTTGACTATGACAATATTGGAATGAGGAAGAAATGCAAATAGTTAGCAGGAGAGAACTCTGTTTTCAATACACATTAGAAAATACGCTCTTAAAAGGAAACAGTATCAAAACATACACACAGGAATGCAACTGTATAGAAACATAATCCAAAACAAAACAGGGCTGTGAGATGATCTCCATCCTGGGGGGGCCATGAGGCCGGAGTCCTGCCTCCCACAGGCCGTCTCGGCTCTGTTTTGTTCTGTTCCACACCCGTGAGGAATTTGGGGAGCATATCTGTTACCCCGAGACGGTGGTGACCACGGGTGGACAGGACGCGGTGCAGAGGAAGGAGGGTGCCATGATGGGGGCACCCTGGTCTCCCTGGCCCGGGTCCCTGAACAGGCGCACCCAGTGCAGTAAAGGGACGCAGAGAGGACAGGGTCTCTAGGCGCCAGCCCACAGCACCCTCTTTTCCTGGGTGTGCAGGGCTCTCCAACTTTAATCAGAGCCACTGTCACCCCCAGCGTGGTCTTCCCAGGTCGTGCTGGGAGGGGACCGCTGGTTGTAGGCAAATACCCGACCGAGGCCACTGCCTCCAGGGTGGTCCTCTGGGCCCAGGGCTTTCACAGGGTGGTGGGGGCCTTGCTGGCTTGTGACATCTGGCTGCCCCCTCCACCACTTTGCCAGGCAGAGACCACCGCAGAGCTTCCAGACTAGTATCGCCCCCCATCTTTCTCAAAGGAAGCAACAGCCCATCTGCCGCACCTGGAAATTCCCGAATTCCCTCTGTTTATGCCGTGCGTGTTTTGGAGACTCCAGGCAATGTCCATAGACACGCGGAGGTCTCCTGCAGGGGGTTTCGAAAGGACTGCAAAACAGAGCTACAGCGGTCGAGCTGACGCGAGCTTTGATTTTTGGGCCCCCAGCTGGGCCTGAGCAAACAAAACAAGCGGAAAACAAACCAGAGCTGCAAGTCAAAGGTCCCGTCAGCAACCTGGGTCCAGCTTTCTGTACAGCAGAGGCGGGGCAGGGTGGGGGCAGCTCCTGCAACCAAAGCTCCCAGTTTAACCTGAAGCTCCTTGCAGACCTAAGACTACGCACTGCTCACTTGCTAGGAGTTGAATGAAACAACAGACTCTTTCATGACAAACTGAGTGGAATTCTGGGCAAAGGAGAGACTTCTCACCATGTCAGGACAGGAAACAGCATTATTAACGTCTTTACCCAAATCTATAAAGTCCTCATTTAAAAAAATCTCACATATAATTGAACTAAGTTAGACTTCTGTCTGAGACACCGTGCAATGGCTGAGGCTCCGCAGACGAGCTCTTCCTCCAGAATATGACAGCCTAGTGATGCGACTGGCACCAAGTGGAAAACGCACTCGGTGTGGCAGTGACTATGATTCATCCATTACACCCATAGACATTTATTTCGTGTTTATTGTGTGCCAGGCACTGGGGCAGGCCGGAGCAAAGCGAGCAAGACAGACACAGCCTGGCGTCGGAGACCCTGTCATCCTGTCGGGATAAGCACGTGAGGGTCCTCAGGGAGGAAGTCCACGGTGCCGAGGGGAGGGGGACAGAGGGCGACCCAAGCCAGTCTGTGCTCCTGGAGGGGTTTACGGGGGAGCTGGTCAGGCAGCTAGAGAGGGGAGGAGAGACCGCAGGAGCGACGGTGGGGAGCCCAGAGGGCGCACCTGATGACTGAGGACAGGAAGGAAGGAGTGAGGCTGTTCCACGTGCTTTCCAGTTCAAAGGAAACCCAGCAACATTACACCAATGACTGAAATTGCTCATTTGGTCCTAAACAGGGACGATGTAACTACCAACCTGAGCTGACGATCAGCGTGTGGAACGTTGCCGTGGTGAGCCAGCAGGATTGCAGCTAAACGCAAATAAGTCAGTCATTTCAGTTCGCCTGTGCGCCCACCAGGTCCTTCGATCACTAAAGACTGTTCAAAACCTCCTCTCCCTGGTCTTCCTGGACTGTCGCTGGGAGACACTGTCCCAGGGCATCAGTGTCTGGAGCATCTGAGCAGCACCGGAGGAGGAACGCCTGGCCAGGTGTGTTCCCGGAGCTGGTCCCCGACCCACCGTGCACGTGGTCCTCCGGACGAATGAACTATTTACAACATGGAACATCTTGATGCTGTCACGATGCTTTCAACACACATTCTCCCCCGGGTGACTTCTTCCTTCTCCAGGACAGATATGGCCTCAGTACTGAGCCAGAGGTCAGGGAGCTAAGGGCACCTCTGAGGGGTAAGCCAGAGCAGGAGCTGGGAAAGTGGATGCAGCCAGGCTCAGATGAAGAGAGACACCAGGTAGGGGCGTCGAGGGGGAGGGGGACAAGCGAGATGGCCAAGCTGACAGGGCAGGCACATATGACCCATGTGTAATGAACCCGTGGACTCCGCGGACAGCAGAGTCAGGTCCAGCACAACCACGCGGCTCTCCAGCTCCCCTGGAACAGCCGTGAGAGCCCCGGGGTTCCACCCGCTGCTCAGACCCACTGAGGGAGAGGGGCCTGGAGGCTTTTCTAGGGGGCCAGGCCAGCACTTGCTGACACACAGCCACTCCCCACGGCGTCCCCGTCTCGGGCCCTGGCTTCCACGTGCTCTGGCAAACAGGAAAACAGTCAGCTGTTGACTAAGTCTCTTATCCCTACTCATCTTCTGCTGCACAGAGTTCCCGTTTGCCCCCCAAGGTTTGTCCAATCTGAGCTTTTTGGGACCACTGAGCCTCAACAGAAGAGGCACCCATGTTCCAGGTTTTCACAGGGTGCATTGGTGCAGCCACTATGGAGGACATTGTGGAGGGTCCTTAAAAAACTAAAACTTGACTTACCTTATGACCCAGCAATCCCACTCCTGGGAAGATACATGGAGAAAACTCCAATTCAAAAAGACACCTGCACCCCAATGTTCACAGCAGCAGTATTTACAACAGCCAGGACATGGAAACAAACTAATGTCCATCAACAGATGACTGGATAATAAGATGTGGTATTGGTGCATATATATACATATATACACACATATACATACAGATCAAAATATTATATATATAATGCAATATTATATATAATAGAATATTACATATATAACGGAATATTACTCACCCATGAAAAAGAATAAAATAATGCCATTTGCAGCTACATGGATGGACCTGGAGATTGTCATTCTAAGTGAAGTTAAGTCAGAAAGAGAAAGAAAAATGCCACACGAGACAACTTTTCTTATCAAAGGCCACACGCCCACCACAGGCGCAGGGAAGGAGTCTTCTCCAGAACCTGACGTCCTCACTAGCTCAGAAGCTGGCAACCTTTAAAACAGACATGAAGACAAACAAGAACCATTTTCTGAAGTGTCTCTCCTCTCTTCAAACTTTCTTCGATTTTTGGTATCTCAGAAACAGGACAGTGGCACTGAGTGGCAGGGACCTCTTCTCTGCCGCCCAGAGTCTGATCTGTGTGGACATGAGCCGCACAGACCCTGAAGCCAACGGGAAACATTTAAAACTCGGGATGAGGTTAGCGGAGCCCATGTTACACTTAACATTCCTCTCCATTAAATAAAGGTCATTTCCTTCAAGATACTATTTTGAGTAAATAAGCTTTCTGCAATCCTGCGAGACTGAAGCTAATTAAACAGCAAAGCAAAATGGAGAACAGATGTCACGGAATGCCTTAAAAATGTCAGTGACACTCCGCCCGTTTCCTTAAACTCATCTGCAGTTGCTACCACTGCCTGCCCTCAAGGTCACGGCTGTCGGAAGGGGAGCCTCGGATCGGCCTCAGCAGCTGGCGGCAGGAAGGCCGTTCAGAGGGAGGGGAGGCTGGCGGGGAGAGGGCGGCTGGCAGAGCTCTCTCCGCACAGCCTGACCAGCTCTTTTGGTTTCAACTCTTGAACTCTTTTAAATGAACATTTTCTGTCTTTCAGAAGAACTTTCCACCCCGACAACTCCGACACCAGCTCGTTTACAATCCTTTCCGGTCCCCTCATGCTCAGTTATCCCAAACGCACCTGCTGGGGTGACAGAGAGCCTCAGTATCTGCCAGTTCCAGCTCAGGAACAAACGCACAGCATGACGACCCTTCTTGGAGACAGAAGTCAGAGTTGACAAGGACAGACCCCCACGGTTAGAATTAGACTTTGAATGCAGTTTTTCATTACTGTATCCACAGTTCAGAATTACAAAGTGTTCCTGAAACAATCTCAAAATTTCAAATGAGACTGAAGGGCTGAAGCAGGTTTCAAAGGTGCTTTAGGAGAAAGGAAACAGATGGGCAGGGATGCCCCACCAGGGGTGCCCGACCAGGGGTGCCGGAGAGACTGCCGACTGTTTTTCTTCAATAATTCATCTTTTAAGACCTCTCCTGGGGTGTCTCCCAGGGGCTGAGACCCTCTGATGACCATGGACACCTATTCCCGGCGGCACCACTCACAGATGCTCCCGGCGCAGGAGTGCAGCCACGTCTCGGGAGCAGCCTGGACCGTTTTCTCACACCCTTCTGACGCGGCACTTAGGAGGAAGCAAGGCAGGATGATGCCGCCTGCTGGTGATGGAAGCTTCCCCGAGGTCAGTGCTGCAAAGGGACAAGGGAGGGGCTGTGGTTCCCCTGGCACGAATGCAGACCCGAGACAAGCTCCCACGGTGGGCGGGACACTTGCCCCGCGTCCCGGGCAAGGGCTAGCTTCTGCCAATGCGGCTAACATGGGTGGAGGGCAGGCCGGCGGCTTCTGGGGTCCTGTCATCAAAACGCACATTTTCCCTGCCTGGACTTCATGCTTGAAAGCCCTCTATTCACTTTCCAGGAAAGCCTGATAACTGAAATGACTCTTTCAATAGAGATTTTACTTATTCACCTGCCAATTGCAACGTGTAACAGTCTCAGCGTCACATGTGAAAGCAGAACGGCAAGCTGATGAAAAGAAGGGGGAGCGCCCTGCTGTCAGCCGGGGCAGCGTGAACGGCCGGGGTGAGGGAGGAGGGGCGGGGGGCTGGACGCAGGGCCCACAGCGTGGATGGGGCCGCGTCGGGGGGCAGCAGGAATGGCACGTGGGGGAGGTGTATCTTAAAGAAACAAGACTGAAGTGACCAGTGGCTGCGGACTACACGCAACCCCCCCACCCCCGGTCACGTCCTGGCTCTAAGCGTCGTCTTCCCAGAGTCAGATCGTCGTCATGGGAGACGGCTCCCGATGTGTGACTGATACCAAATCCGGACGCTAAAAGGCCGCAAGCTCTCCTTCTCCCCAGCAGTCTCTGGCCACAGATCAGTGAAAAGCACAAAAGGAAAGGGCCTTGCAGGTCGAGGACTAGGAGGAAGGAAACGTGGCTTAGAACTGAGAGCGAGCGGTCGGACTCCTCCTGTGCCTGGAACTTACGATGCTGCCGTGTCCCCAGAACATCGCGCCGGCCTTGGGGTTGAGGGGGGACACTGGACTTCCAGCAGGCCGTGTTCTGAAGCAGCAGGGCTGGGGGGGGGGTCCTTCTTTCAGTCAGTCCTGGTCAGTGTCACTCACGGGGAAGCCATGGGCTCGGGACACAGAGAGTCCCCACAGCAGGCTCCTGTGAATCAAGGGGAACCCAAGGACCTAGGCTCCCCCACGTTAGTGCCGAGACCCAGAACGTCACCAAGGAGAACAGGGACAGGTCAGGGCAGGCGTCCACCTTACCACAGAGCACCCTGCCAGGAGGAATTCCGTCTAGAAAAAAGGGTGGCATCCGCCACTTGCGTGACCCACCAGGACAGTGAACATGCCGCACAGACAGAGAATCTCCCCAAAGTCCTCGTTACCATCGAGCCAACAGTTTCCTCCCGACGGGCTGAACGTCGCCCGCGTGTTTTGTCTGGTTTCTCACCCTGCGTATGTCTTCTCCATCTGGTGCTCAAAAATACTGTGACTCACATGCAAGTTGATTTATTTTTTTTTCAAAGCAGGCTCCAAATACGTTTGCCACCAGCCATCCCTGAGTTACATGAGATGTGAGCACCTCGTCAATTAGTCTCCGGGCCGCGACCCTGAGGGCTGGTGGTAAGCACGCCTGCCCTCTGCCCCCTCGGGTGGGGTGGATGAGATCCGATGTCTGAGAGAGAAGGGGACGGATACTGGAACCCGCTCTGTGTGGGAGGAAGACACGGGCTGGGGGCATACAGCCCTGCGTGTGAAACTGTACCATCTCCTCGACAGGTAACAGGCTCCAGCTCTGAGGTCCACGAAGATGACCCTGACCTCCGGGAAGAACTTCAGTGATGACGTCGAGGGGTGGACGTTTCAGGACATTTCCGACGTGACCCACCCCTTCACCAGTCCAGCCGCCTTCTCTCTCTCTTCTTTCCTCTTTTAAACCTTGGTGCTGAGAGGAATAGCGTGAGTTTTCTGGAACGTTCACTTTTGAAGAACACTGCATTCCTTCAGGCTGAGTTTTATAAACCGCTGCAGTAGCTTATCTGTCATCAAGGTCAGTGGTGACGGAAGACAGACAGGACCTGACATGACAAGGTGGGTCCCGGAGCTGAAAGAGGTTTGCACCGGAAGCACGTTCCGATGAGACAACAGAGGACGGGCAACTGTGTGCACCCTCAGGCTGCAGCACCTCTGCCCACCGCCTGCTGCGACGGTAACAGCGCGGGGGCGCCCGGCGTGGCTGCGTGACCGGGGCCGGCAGGCTGCGCAGCAGCTCTGTGTCAGCAGAGGGCCCAAGGGCACTCCTACTGACCGCAGACGGCGTTCTCAGCCCCTCACCTCACACCACACACAGACAGCAAACCACAGTGGATCAAAGACCTAAATTTAAGAGCTAAAATGAGAAAGAAACATTGAAGTAAATCCTCACCATTTTGGATTTGGCAAAGGTTTCTTAGATATGACACCAAAAGCACAAGCCACAAAAGGAAAAAAATATGTAAACCGGGCTGCTTCAAAAGGTAAAACTTCTCTGCATCAAAGGACACTATCAAGAGAGTGAAAAGACAGGCCCCAAAATTAGAAAAATATTTGCGATCACAGATCTGACAGGGCTGACCACCCAGAACATGTGACGAACACCTAAGTGCAACAGCTGATTAAAAGGGGGGCAAAGGACTTGAAAAGGCATTTCTCCTACGAAGACACACAGACGGCCGTCAACAGCTGAACGGATAAGCAAAGCGCGGTGTATTGTTCACACAATGAGATGTTACTATTCAGCCATACAGAGGAACGAATACTGACACCGGCTACACCGTGGATGAACACTGGAAACATGCTGCTCGGTGAGAGAAGCCAGACAGAGGCCACGTATTGTCTGATTGCATTTACATCAAGTCCCCAGAAAAGGCAAATCTGCAGAGACAGAAAGAAACTAGTGCTTGCTTAGGGGTGGGAGGCGGGGGTCGAAGGAAGGGCATGACCTTGAAGGTCAGTGTTGGTTTCTTTCTGTCTTTATTGAAGCATAGTTGATTTGCAACATTGTGTTAGTTCCAGGTGTGCAGCACAGTGACTCAGTCATGCATGCAGACACATCTTTATATGTTACACAGTAAGTCCCCATTGCTTACCTATTTCATGTGCAGTAGTGTGTTTCTGTTAATCCCAAACTCCCTAATTTCTTCCACCGCTCCCCATTTCCCTTTCCCTTTGGTAACCATAGATTTGTTTTCTCTGTCTGTGAGTCAGGGTTTCTTCTATGGTGATGCAAATGTTCTAAGAAAGGGGACCATGGGAACGGCCGGGCCTGCCTGTGCCTGCACTAAAAACCATAGGATTGTGCACTTTAAATGAGTAAAGTGTATACTATGCGAATCCTATCTCAATAAAGCTGCTAAAAAAAGAGAAAATGAAATAGTCAAATAGTTCACAAAAGCTAGCTGAATTTCGGCCCCTGTCAACGTAAAAGGAAGAGAAAACAGTAATCATTCCTAAGAGGTAAATTTATAGTTTTAAGATCAGGAAGGAGAACATTCTGTATTTAAGTGTTGAATTAAGAATATCAAGAATTCATGTCTAACGAGGTGCTAAGCACCCTTCTGACCATGGGTGTCCAGCGTCCACGACCAACGGGCACAGTGTCGCTGCCGTCCTGTAAGAGTGAGGGACACCTCCACACCTGGAAAACGGCGCTGCGGGTTACGCGGTGACGTCCCAGTTTGGTCTCCTTTTGTGTGAAGCAGTTTCGGTGGAGAAAACATGAGTTGTGGAGAATGAACTGTCAGATGATGTAAGACAAACCTGTCATCAGTATTTTAACGTTTCTGATGAACAGTCCTGCATCCCTTTAACGCTTTGATGACCCCAGCTGGGCCAGGACCGGAATCACTTTAAGACAAGAAAAGGGAAGAATTGCACTTTGAGCTCAGGCCTCCTTTCGGAGCCACTTTAAACACCCTACGCTTTTCTGAAGCTTTTGGTCACGTTCCTTGGCCTTAAACAACATTTCCAATCTACCCTGAACTCGCAGACGAGGATGTGGCAGTGACTGGCTTCTTCCAGGAAAAGCCACCAGACTCCTCAACGTCAGTCAGGCTGTTCCAGGCTGAGCCCGAACACATTTCCTCTGCCCATCGCGACTGAAGCCTTCTCCAAATCATTTCCTGTTTGATTCTCAAATTATTTACTACTTGACACTGACGCTAAGTCAATCAATTCCACGGTAACAGGAGAGGAAAAGGGAAGAGGGGCTCCGGGAGAACTGACAGACACGTGCCCCAAGCTCTTCAGAAACCCCTGTCCCCGTCCTAGTGCGGGAGGGGCTCTCCGAGGCCAGGGACTCGGGAGCAAGCCGAGGCTGCGTCTACTTCACACAGGAGGAGATGCAGACAGGCCTTGGTCAACTCAGAATCAGCTTCCTCCAACATCACAGCTGGTTGTTAGAACAAGATGCTCTGAGGACCCCAGTGTTTCAAAGCAGAAGCGGGACAGGTAAGTCTGGACCTCCATCCTTCAGCAGCAGTGAGGACGCGTCTCCTGCTGGTCTGTCAGCAGTGCCTCTGGCAGGACACGGGTCTAGCCTCCCCAAAGAACAAGCAGTCTGTCGACGTCCTGCCACCTGACCTCCCACCGTCCCCAGTTCTGACACCCAGTGCGCTCAAGCTCATACGTGTAATTTGCAGGGACTCATTCCACCCACATCCAGACGTGTAGGTCCGGGGCCTCGGCTGGGCAGGTCTCTGGGGAGGAGGGGGGCCGTGTCAGGTGCAGAAGGAAGGGGGCGGGCCAGGGGGCTCCGGGCTCTGAGTCCCACTTGGTGGCGCCCTCCATCGTCTGGACTGAAAGGACCCAGAGCAGAGATGGCGTTGAAAAGACACACCCTCCTCTTTCCACCTTAATTCCAGCTGCAGGAGGGACCTGGTCTACTCAGGCTGCATCCCACCGGCACCAAGAGTGCACGGAAGACCCCGCTGTGTAAAAGTGGGCTTTGGTCCCTTGTTACCATGCAAAGTAACAAACACCGCACACTTCTCTCTGGCTGGCACCAGGGGAACCCGGGCCCATGGTCCCCAGCACAAGCCAGCTTTTCGAGTAACGGGACGTTCGGGAGCCACCTAACTACTCTTTGAAACCTCTCTCTGCCGGGCTTCGGTGAACGTAAAACATCCTTTATTCTGTTTCTCTCCAGGAAGGCAGCTGTTAGGTGTCAGACGCTCACAACACGACAAAGCCCAATACAATCCTGCCTTTTAAAGGGAGGACGCTTAAAGCCAACACGAGGCGACTCTGCAAAGCGTCATCATGACACCCCTCCTCTCTGCACAGGGTTGCTTGTGACGGAGTAAGAGGAGACGTGACCATCTCACATCTGATTCAGAGGACACACTCCGCAGAAAGCCACAGCTCGAGGGAGAGGGCAGCTTCCGACAGAAAACACCATCCTTGGAGCAAGAACTCACCCCCGAGGCCAAAGCTGTTGGGAAGCCAAGCTACAGACTCCATTTTAGAAACTACAGAGAACAAAAGACGTTTTTACTTTGCACTGCACTGAACTTAAGACCATATTTTATGGCTCTTTTTTTTTTTTTTTTTTGCTACAAACATTATTGCACATAATGATACATGTCTGAAACCAGATGGCATATCAGCTGGTTTTCAACAAAGAAACAAGGACAAGAAAATATTTGTGGTGTTTCCAGAAAACTTTCGCAACCTTCACATTTAATGGCAATTACCAGGAGAGAAGAAAGTCTGGAATTACAGCCGAGGCACATCATGACCCCTACGTGACCGATTTATAAACTCCGCTGGGGAAAAGGAACCCCAGGGAGCTGCGCTGCTGCTCTGGGTTCCTGACGCACGTGGTGAAGCACACACATCTGGAGACTGTGTGCACGAGCCCACTGCTTCACCAGCTTCCCATCAGGAGGCTCACAGCTGGAGCCCCTCGAACGCCACCTACCACAGATACACATGCTGCTCGGCTGAAATAAAGCACTAGACCTACAGGACGCCGTGAAACAGGGCACAAGGCAACACGCTGACAAGGTTTCTGAGTTGAGCCGGGGCAGAGACAGGAGCTCCAGCAAACGTGGGAACGGAGACCGAGAAACTCACCAAGGCATCTCCCCGAGCATCCTCACGTCCTTGACAAAAGGGGGAGCCCGTGCTCTCCTCGGGGGCACCTCCACACCCACAGGTCAGAGGATGCAGCCCCTGCACAGCGAAGAGGGAAGTCCTTTTTTTTTTTAATTGAAGTACAGTCAGTTACAATGTGTCAGTCTCTGGTGCACAGCACAGTGTCCCAGTCATGCATATGCACACACATATTCGTCTTCATATTCTTTCTCATTATAGGTGACTACAAGACATTGAATACAGTTCCCTGTGCTACACAGTTCAAAATTGCTGTTTATCTATTTTATAAACAGTAAGGTTCTGATTGCAATTAATGTACAGTTTCCCTTTGAACAATGGAGCAAATGTGTGTGTCAGTCTACACATTGTGGTCAACCAGCCAACTTGTTTCATGAAAATCTACACATTTTATCCAATCAGTTTAATATGCGTATTATTCTGAAAACCAGATGAAACAATATCTAATCCTTGCCACATATGGAAAAGGTTTTCAAAACCCGACATTGATTCTGGTGCTGTCCCCACGGCTTGTGTGGTCATAACTTCAGCAAGTAAGGAAATGGTCCTTCTTAGGTTTGCTGAGAAAACGAACAGTCCGCTTTCACGCACGTGAGAGAAACCAACTCAAACAAACCTCCCTGCTACTAATGTTCTCACCACGAGGTGACTGTATTCGTTTGAATGAAAAACTGACACATTCACAGAAAAAGTAAATCAGTGGTAGGAAGCTGGCAACCTAATGTATGTCTGCCCGCAGCGGACTGCAAGCAATGCTCTGGCAGTGGAAACTGCAGACACAAACTGAAGCCCAGTACACACGGACTGGAGGCTCGTGAGCTGGGAACGAGTGTTCTAGAACACCTAAGCCTGGGAAACAGGCTTGTTCAATACAAACCCAACTCAAGGTCCTCCCTGGACGGGAGAGGCTAGTGACGGCCTGGACCACAGGGAGAAAGTGTGAATGAAATAAGGAGGGGCTGAAAAGAAGTGCGAATTGCCCTGGAAACGGCTCTATCTGCTTCCAACTACAAATGACCTGGGTGGCTCCTGGTGAAACACCAGCAGGTGACCCTCAGGATGCTATGACATCCGTGCGGCCCCACCTACCTCGTCAGATGCAAAGCTGTCGCCTCAGAGCTCTTGCTCCCGGTCCCACCACGGTCCCTTGTCTATGGGATTATCTGTGGGGTTCTTCATTTCTACACAACATCCCTCAAACATTTTGATGGGAAATGCTTCTGTCTGGACTGAAACCTGCTTTCCTGGTGGACTTGCTAAACTCACCGTGCTCTCCTGCGCACAAGGAGGGCCCTGCGTGGTCCTGGCTTCCCAAAGCCACTTTGGGACCCATTCGCCGTCATCACCGGGCATCTCCGATCTCTTGAAGTCTCGGTGTCCCACCCGCTGTCACCCCCTCTTCCCTGCTCGTCCCCAGTGACCGTGGCCATTTCCTCCCTTCCCTTGATGGCTTCACTCCTCTGCATTAATTTCCTGCCATCGCCCTTGGCCGCTGTCCATGGAAACGTTCCCTGAGACGTCTCCACTTTGTGGCTCCCTGACCACTCCCTCCACTCCTGTGACCTTAACTCCACTAAAACCATCCGGCTCAGACGTAACTGAAATCCCTCTGTCGCTTGGAAGTTTGTTCTTTGTAAAGTCCTGGAACGTTCAGAGTCGTGTCTCTGGTCCCAACTCCTGCTCCCTTTGCGTGTTTTCCCACCTCATGTCCCCGAGTCGCTGTCATTCTCGGTGTAACTTCCATTTTCCTGAGTCCTTTTCCCCTGAAGCCCTGATCAGGCTTCATCTGCTTCCCTCTCTGACCCCCCAGCACGTTGGAGCCGGTGGGGCTGGCACGCTGGGGGCGCCGTGGTCCGCTCACCTTTCAGAGTTGGGCTACACTGACACAGTCCTGAAACCACGCTCACCGAAGCCTGCTCGCTCCCCTTGACCTCCCCTTCCTCTGCCGGTGGACGCCCCCACCACGGACTGACTGACGGTTCTGCTATGTGACTCGGAACTCCCTTCCTCCTCCACTTTCCCCCCATCACCACCGTTTCTAAGGGGACGTCTCATCCGACTTCCGGAGGTCCTCATATGGACGACACAGCAAATGCTGGCCTCTGAAGTATTTGGCTTATTTTTGGCTTTAAAATGACAGCTCATCTTACTCCTATGACTTTCATCCCAGCCCCTGAGATGTGCATAGGAGGAGCGGGGGCTTTGGGGAGAAGACGGTGTGTGCGGAGGAGTAGAGTCACTTTGGACAACGGGGTGTTTTCTGGGGCGGGCTTTCCTGGCTGGGCTGTAAAACCAGATGGAACCCCGAGGCCCCCGGCTTCTCGGAGATGAGAGGAGCTCCCAGAAGGGAGGCGAGAGCTTTCAGGGCTCGGGCGTCCCACCCCCGGCCGTGCTCAGAACCGACTGTGGTCCCCGAGCTGGGAGCTCCTTCCAGGAAGCCCGAAGCTGAGGCTGAACAGAGGACGGAGGGAGGGAGAGGCCTGATCAAAAGGACTTACTCCTTTGAACATCACACTTCGTAACCATCGAAGTCAGAAACCTCACTGTCGACAAGCTGGAAAAGCAAGTCAACCAGAAAACACAGTCCGCCCAGCATCCCACCGCCCAGGGAGCCGCGGGGGCACCCTGGTGTGCCTCCTTCAGTTGCAGGATACACATCTTAGTGGATTAAAATCTCTTACTGATTATTTTCATGAAATTAGCATTAAGCCATGTGTGTATCATTTTGTTTCTGGTATTTTTTGGCTTCACACCTGTTGTTACCACTTTGACAGCAGATTCACAGCATCACCTCTGCGCGAACAGTTCACACACGGCCCCACCTCTTCTGAGCTGAGGTCTCTCCCCAGCAGGGACGGCCTCCTCCTGCTCACTTCATAGTCACCAAAGGGCCCCTCACACAAACTCGGGGGAGATACCGGCGGACGCGCGAGGAAACACGGCGTGACCGTGTGCCCTTTCACGGGAGGCAGCTCGTAGCCGAGACGTGCGGGCGGTGTTTCTTATGGACGGTCAAGTACGACTTCAGATGGACAGCGGGCATCTGCAAGTGTCTCCACTGCATTTTAGACACCAAATCGGACTACCGGCCACTAAAACAAGGACTCAACCCTCTTCTGGAAACGCAACGAGAAATGACACTCACCGAGAGACCAGCACAGCAGAGCCCCAACCTCCTCACATCCAAGGCTTCTAGTCTGCGTCAGCGCCAACGTTTATGTGAAAAAACTGCGCGGAAGGGTACATCAAAGTGTTGAAAGTCTGAAACTTCAGGAAGTTCCGTGGTTGGACTTTCCACTACAGGGAGGGGTCGCCTCAAAGAGATTGAACATCAACACCGACCCCGCGAAGTCATCACCACGTGTATTTACCAAGAGGCCACGTCCGTGCTCAGAGTTAGGACCGCAGTCCTGTACGCACTGCTGGGCGCCCGCCTGGGATTTTGCGATAACAGAACCCATTTCCTGTCCTAATACTATGTTGAAAGCCCTTCTCGTTCCGTACGCTGTGCCTTCCCTGCGACTGAATTGCTACTTGACAGGGCTCATAGGACGACGAAAATCATTCGACCAGAAATGGAGCTGCCGCCTGCCATGAGTTCAGAATCAAAAGCAGAAGTGCTCATCTTCCAGACACTCCCCTGGGCAAGAAGGCGTCTGGACTGTGTGGAGTCTCACTGCTGGCTCGGTGGCTCCACACCCCCACATAAAGACACGGGACGCGCGGCTCTGACCGCGAGCGGTCTCGCCAGGAGGGTCCCTTTGAGCTTTGTTGCCTATTCTGCCCCAGACTGCTCCGCTTACCTTCTCTTTGCCGCGTGTGTGTGTGCGTACGTGTGTGCATGCGTGTGTGTTTTGATCTCGCCGGTAGGGCTCACACTAGACTACAACCTCGGAGACTGCTTGTGTCCTAACACCGAACAGGAGCACAGTGAGACCCTGAGCCCTAAGCCCCAGAGGTTAGAGCGTGGACAACGTCCACCTTTCCAGTTACGCCGACCGAGCGCCCACTGGGGCTTGAGTCGCGCCCAACACAAAGGGGACGGGGAAGGCGGATGCAGAGGCCCCCAGCCCCCCTCCCTTGGAAGCCACCTCTGACGGGGTGTTCCCGTGGCAAGCACGCACACCCTGAAACTGCTGTCTGACTGCACTCCGGCCAGCGGACGGCGTGAGGGTGTCCTTGGCAGTGAAAATGTCCCCTGTTCTTCCAAACGTCTCATTTTTCCTGTTTTCAAGTAAGATGTTAATAAAATGAGAACACAGAAGAAATGAGGGAGGAATTGACAGGCTCGCAAATTAAGGAACCTGGAGGTGCTCTGCCAGCGTGCCTCCATCCAGCGAGATTCTTCCTTAAGCCTTCATAGTCATTCAGCTAAAAGACGAATGACGTCTGGGAAGGCGCTGTGAAGTGGGGGCGTCTGGGACGGGGTCGCGGGGAGCAGAGCCATGGTACACCCGGGCCAGGGGTCAGCACAGCAGAGGGGCTGCTCTGAGCTCGGGGGGCTCTCTGTCCACCTGCTCTTGCTTCATCCATGCAGAACTATTTCTGAGCACGGCTGCTGTCAGGCCCTGGTCCTGGAGCTGGGGGACAGCACTGAAGACAGTCAAGGTCTGTCGTCACCCTCGTGTGGAAAAGCACCACAAACCAACAAGCATGTGAATGAGACCCTGTCAGCAACGATTCCAGGCCGGGCCGACATCAGAGAGCGTGGGGGCGTCACTGGGAGGGGCCGGGGAGCTTCTCTAGGCTGTGGGCTCAGGCAGGGCGGCAACATTAGGCTGTGACTGGGAAGACAAGATGGACTTAGCCGGCAGCAGCCGGCAGAACTTTCCAGGGAGTGGACGTTCCACGCGAGGGGACACCCTGTGCCCACTTCATGCCTAGGATGGGGGGGGAGCCACATGGAACCCCCGGGTGCAGCCAGCCTGGCTCCTCTGATGAGGAGGGTGGTCCGCTGCCACCTTCTGGCCTCTCATCTCTGCAGCACAGCGTGCCTCACCTCCCTCTTCTCGGCACACTTCTCTGGCCTCATACGGGGCTCGTCACTGCTTATTTTTTAAGTAGCTGTCAGTCCCGAATTGGACTGAGGAGTCACCTTAGTGGGAGCGAGGTTACGGGACGTGCCCCTCTCAGAGACAGCACTGCAGGGACACTCGGGTACCGAGGGAAGGAGTGGGGAAAGGAGAGGCCAAGGTAGTGAGACGCAGCTATTCTGAGCAGCCTGATTCAGCCTGAAGTCACTTCACCCTTTTCAGACACGAAATCATGACACCTCCGTCTTCTATTTGGGGGCTGGAGGAACTGAAGGTGCTGAGACCAGGGGCATAGACAGCTAAAGACAAGCCTTGCCTGCCCCTGATCGAGGAGGTGAGCATGTGAGCATCCTGCCCTCCCTCTCCTGGTCCAGGGCAAGGGCACGTCCCCGGCACCGGCTTCTCTCCGCTAAACCGTCCTATGTCCAGTTCAGGGACCTGCCCACCGCCTCCCCCTCGGGGTCCCCTCTTTGACGCCTCATTTTGCTTCTTCCACAAGGCAAAGGAAGAAGAAATAAATGGGGCTTGAAAACAGCACATTGCTATTTGCACCCTGTTTGGCCTAATTTCAGAGAGGAGCTCCGTGGGAGAACAGGACTCCGCAAACCATCTTCTCTGTCTGGCTCCTAAGGTGTCCGTCCAGGGTTCAGTCCTGGAGACCCCATGCACACTGTGCCTTCCAGGGACTGCATTTTGGCAAGAATGAGGATCCCTGGGATTTTATTTCCTGGGAACCAGCTGAGTCGTACATTTGTTTTGAATCCTTGGGCATCATTTGCAGAGAGTGGGTGGCCGCAGGTTGACTCGGTGCCCTCTGAACAAGGGATGCTCCACAAATGGCTCACAAGTCAGGTTTACGTCCCCTCCCTCTCTCTCTCTCTGATAACAGCTATGACGTGGGCAGCGTGTTGCTGCTTCTCCCGGCAGTGGAAGACAGTGTCAGCCACCACAGCCCACACACGACCCCACTCGTGCGTCCTCTCGTGTGGGATCTACGTGCATCTCGGGCCCACAGCACCTGGAACTCACTGAACGGCTCATGTTCAAGCATTAACTCACACCTGAGGGGCAGCGGCGGAGCCAAAGGCACCGAGGGTCGCAGAAACGGGAGTGGACGCATCCCCAACCCTGACCCGCCCCAGGGCAGGTGCACAGACGCAGCTGGAGGCTGGTGGGGGGGACGGCGGCAAGACTGCTGGGAGGGTTTCTGCCGGAGAACACAGGGGCTCGGCTGGACCTTGCTGGAGGACAGAATTCAGGACGTTTCTGTCTTTTCATTTTAGTCTTTGATTTGTTTCCTTCTCAATCAGGACTGAACGATTCAAGAGAAAAAAATGCGAAGAGGCTTGCCTTTGGACAATGATACTTTTTCAGGATTCTGACAAATCAAACACCATTTTCAGGTTAACTTATTGCAAGAGTAAATACTTACATTCCTATTTATTTGCCCCTCCTAATTATTCCCCATTTGTTTGCAAATGATTTAGATGAACGCAGTGCCATAAAGTCACCCAAACAGAAGCCTCTCCTTTTATGAAAAGGAGTCAAACCCTGGGTTGATGAGAAAAGATTCGGGTGAATCCCAGTTTTTCCACTGCCCAATGTAAGACACAAAACTTCATTTTTCCCAATGTGTGAAAATAAACAGATGTGCGTAAGGACGTCATCAGCAACTTCAGTGCCCTTCCACATCATTTGCAGATGTCACTCAACAGCATTCCTACCAATGGAGCCAACTTTTAAAACAATGAGCAAATCTTTTCAGAAGAGACGGTGGTAACAGGAGGGGTGGAGGACCTCACTCCAAACCACGACTCTGGTTACCGCAAGAGGGCGGCTTGGAGACGGGGAATGAGAGGATTCTTTTCTTTCATCACTTCTGTACTGTTTGAATTGTCACATCAAGCACGCATGTGCTTTGTAATTAAAACAAAACCCAAATAAGTATTAACACTGAAGAAAATTTTAAATGCACATATATTTTGAAATGCACATCTCATATTATTTCCTACGGAGTAACTGGCAGGGAATTACACAATAAGAAAATCATTAAGTGACGCTCTAAGGATACATTTAAACACAGGAAGACTTGAAACAAGAAGGCCGTAGCAAAACCCGGGACCAGCAAGGGTCACGTCGAAGCTACCAGGTTTCCCTGCGTTTCCTCGAGAAGGGAACGTAAGCACTGAAGTCCACTTGCCCTGGCCTGGACTTTGCACTGGAAGTCTGACTAGTAAGCAAACACGACGTCACTCTTCGACCCTGTGCTTGAGCCACGCTCCCTCTCAGCAACCACAGAAGTGCTTCGTCTGCCTTTTGCAGACGTCCCCCACCCCCAACACGGATGTCGTCGCCTGAAGCAGAGCTCAGGGCTGGGGAGCTCCCAGGAGGGGTTGTCAGTGCCTGTGAACAGCGCCTCCTGTTTGCTCTCCCGTGACTCAGACTCCACTCAGGGGCCAGGTACGCCTCACTCAGAGCGCGGCCAGGGGACACCCCCGCTCTGCCCCAGGAGGGCAGGTCCCTCATTCCATCAAAAGCACTGCAAATGCACATTCAAGAAGCACAGACAAAAGCAGTCAGCAGAGCAATGAATTCTAGGGGTTGGAGCCACAAGCGTATAAACCTCGTTTAAGGCTGCCTTTTGTGACCTTATTTCACCTGCCTGGCACCTCGAGGTGGGGCTGGGGTTCGGGTATGAAACATTCGCTGCTGTAACCTGCCGGCCTGGAAGAGGAGCCTCCCTGGGCTGATACAGGGTGAAGCGCCGGGCAGTGAAAGAGAGATTTTTGAAACTGTGGCCCAGGATTGCCCAGAAGTTTATTTCTTATAAAACTGTCTGCCCATCTGCCTTAAGGCATTTGTCTGGCTCATCCGTTATTTGATTTGTCTAATATTGTTTATGAAATTGCCTAGTAAACAATACGGCAATGTCTGGGTGTAAGACTCTATCCTAATGTCTACGATCCAGCAGATGAGCTGAGGGCAGGCTGAGGAAAGCAGGCTGCTCCAACCAGGGACGCAGAGCAAACTCCTGTCCGAGAGCCACCCTTCCTGCCCCAGATCAAAACCTGCAGACACCACGGGGGATGCAAGGGGCACCCCAGGTCCCGGCGGGTTCATTCTCTAGGAAACGTGACCTCGCAGAGAACATCCGCCTTTTATGTGACTGACCCCATCGGGGCAGGAATTCAAGGTCTGCTCTGCAACCATGGAACCTTGTGAGTTCCCTGATCTCGGCCTCCCTGGCACTGTCACGCTCCATTCACAACCACTCTCCCCGCCTGGGGCCACGGGAAACAGCACACACACAGTCATCATCCTAACGAGACAACGGAAGCCAAGTGCGAAGGCGGCGCCCGCGGAAGAGCCCCAGAGCCAGGCGGGCTGGGCTGTGAGGGACGCTCTTCTCTGTGACCAGACCAGCCGCCCCAGCCGGGTTCCCCGCCACCCCAGCGTCTGCACAGCAGGTCTCCCCCCTCAGCTGTCAGGCTCCCGTGCTTGTCTACATCAGATTTCCTCACTGATTCTCACATTTAAATCATTTGGAAATGCTTAGCAGGGAGGTGGAAGTGGGTCCCTTTCCCAGCCTCTGGGGGTGGCTGCAGCCTCGACGTCCGCTGGGGGCCACGCCGGGCACAGACATTGTCACAGCTGAAACCAACCATAGTGTTTACAGAAAGCAGATTTAACCAAACTGCCAAACTTCTCATTTACCTTCTTATCTTGGGGTCTCTGTTATGATTTTGAAGGACCCCACCTGGTGGCAAGGTCACACCAGCCCGTGACAACTTGCCACATAGTTGAGTCCAGGCAACCGTCCTTCCTGACCAGAGAGGCAGTCTAGTGCCGGAGCGGAGAGAACTGTAAAGCCACGCACAAGTACTCACAGTTTGGGTCTGGCGAGCACGGGCGGGGGCTCCTTCGCGGGTGACGGCAGCCCGGCTGGGGCTGGTGGAGACACGCTGCCATCAGCCTTGCCGTTGATCAGGCCGTTCACTCCGTGGCCAGGGTGGACGCCGCGGGCTTCCCTGTCGGGGGAGCTGGGCTGAAGGGCTGCTGTGCTGAGTCCTATCTCAGGGCTGTTCACCTGCTGGAGCTCAGCTGGTTTCTTTGAGGCCAACTCGAAGGGACCCGTCTCCCAGACGGGAGGCGGGGGTGGGAGGTGCTGGAAGTGGTCACTGCCGGCCTCTCCCGCAGAGTCGTAGCCGCAGTTTTCCATGTTGGCTGAGGAAGGGGAGAGAAGGGAGAGACTGAGATGCTGCCAGCCCAGCAGCTCCTGTCCCTCCGTCCGGGTCAACCTGGGAACCCTGGGCCCTGCCCAAAGCTGGCCGAGGGCCTGGCTCTCCCAGACTTGTCACCACCACTGATTCATTCCTCCCGTGGCCCCAGGAGGGAGACCAGCTGCCAATTCATTAACAAGGTCAAACAGGAGCTGAAGATAGAACTTAGTTGAAAAAGACAAAGAGAACACCAACAGCATTAACTAAGGCTGCTTCACCCACGCCCATTTCAGCCCCGCATCCAACTGAGCTCCCTGCCTGCTTCACGGAGGCGCACGCAGGCTGAGGAGGGTCTACGTGCCGGGCAGTGGGCACCCCCTCCCTCCCTCCCTCATCGTGAAGCTAAGTGACACTCTGAGGGAAACGTCTCAGGATCATACGGATGATCCCCCCCTTCAGATAATGGCCACAGCGTCACTCAGCACAGAAGGCACGTCTGTGCGTCACCCTCAACAGACTGAAGCAGTCTGAGACGAGAGAGTGTGTCCTCCCTGGACTGCTCACCCTGTCCAGTGCCCAGCAGAGTCCTGGGATGCACTGAGCGTGCTCATCCAGGTAAACTGAGCTCAAAAACAGCTCTTGATGACGCTAGAGCAGATTCATGCCAGGTGAAGATGGGAAGCACCACGTGCCAGCCGTCGTCACCCAGACTCCAGGCCCAGAGCTGTGGACGCAGGACTGAGGCATCGCTCTCTTGCTGTGCCATTTGGTGGGACCGTCTGCAGCTCAGAACCAAAGCACTGGGCCCCTCCCTCTTCCAGGGGTCCAGTCACGACCCCCAGCCTCCTCTCAATGCTCAAGTCCTCGTTCGTATCCGGTGGTTCCCCGTTAAGGTGAACTTCACAGTTCTTTTCTTAATGAAGATGGAAAAGGATTTACAGTTCCCTGCAACAGCCCGAAACGGGCCTCGCTTGTCTCTCTGCTGCCCCCTGGCTGCAAGGTCTGATCTCGCCCTCCTAGAGAAATCCGGGCGCAACTCGGGCTCCTCCACGCCCGCCTCATTCACGTTCACGGAGGAGCCGCCGACCCCCCGCCCCAACCACAGGCTACAGGCCAGGCTTGGCCAAAGAGGTGTTTTAAAAACCATTGTAAGATAAACAACAGAGACACAGCCATGAAGACAAAGTGAATCAAGTTAACAGCAGAGAAGAGTCGCTGAAGGTAGCAGAAACCGGGGGGAAGAGCTGCTTCACATCGCTTTCTGAGCGGTAAGCTTCTCTGTCTAAACACGTCCAGTTTTGAACGTCGGCTTTCACCATGTAACACATTTAGTTTTTCAGGGGTCCACCCTCAACCAAGTCTGATTTCTAAGACCATCACAGCTTCCCTGAATCACACAGCTTCTCCCAAGGGTTAAACAATGCCTGAGTGTCCCAGGGTCTCCAGACCTCCGGTCGGCCCTGCTGAGGACGGCTGCTGCCCCGCCACTGACAGGAGCGCGATTCTGGGGCAGAGTGAGGACCGGGGGCGCCAGCTCCACTGCTCCCGAGCCCAGGACGCACGCCTGAAACCCGGCCCCACGTGCCCTGCTGCTGCGTCATCGTCACCTTTGTGTCCTCATCTTCACCCCCCCCATCCAGCCTTGTGAAGAGACCCTGATGGTTAGGGCGAGTCCCGGACCCGTGAGCATTCCTGGAGGTGTTGTCCCCCCGAGTCAGCCCTCCCCCACCACGCACCTGAGGTGACCACCAGCTGGGCAGTGCTGGTGACTGACCCGTAGTCATTGCTGGCCGAGCACGTGAAGATGCCCGCGTCTTCGGGGAAGGTCTCTGCGATGACCAGGGTGCAGATCTCCTCTGGAAGGGAAGCGGGGGACAACTCGTCAGAGTCACTCAGAAGAAGCGGGCCCTCTGCCTCTCTGAACAAGCAAACAGGTAACAACGATCACAGGGCCACTTTGGGACATCTTCACAGTAGAATCTCTTCACACCTAACTCAGCAGTTCAGCCTAGCGGCAAATGCTTAGCGGTAAACGCTTTGCAGTCAGACTCGTTCCCTGTGAGGGCGGACACGCTCAGCCTCGACCGCCCTCAGTGTCCTCGTCTGCAAGGTGGGGACGACATGCACCTCGTGGGGGTGTCTGTGAAGACGCTACGGGATGTCTGCAGAGGGTGCACCTCTGCACGCAGCGCGCGGGAGATGCCAGCCCGTCCCGCTCCCGCCCACTTTAGCTGTCGGTAATGGAAGGTCTTTCAATGAAAATGACGCTGAAAAGCAACTTGCAGGGAAAATCAAGCGTCTCTGAAAAGCCGACAGTGGGAGAAAGGAGCATGACATGTAAATATTTGGCTGCAGACAATGATCTGGAAGCCACTGTCACACAGGGCGGCAGTGCTCAGCAGTACAGGAAGGCCGGACTCCGGGATCAGCTTCCAGGGCTTGGAGGAGGATCCCGCCACACGGTGCCTTTGAGACTCTGGTCAGCCTCCCTGAAGGTCAACGCTCCCGCCTGTAACGTGGAGCCCATTACAGAACCTTATAGGGTTTGTATGAACCAGGACTCGTAAGTCAGCCATCACGGGGTTATGGTGAGGCGTGGCGATGGCAACCGTGACAACAGCTCCACGAGCCCTCATGGGGCTCCGGGTACCGTGACCAGCACTGAAGATGGATTAACCTAGATTTAACCCCCACGTCAGCCTCGCGAGTAACGTTTATCATGAGTAACTCATTTTACAGACAGAAAGCGGACGCACAGTACGTCTAAGTGATGTATCCAAGGTCACACGGCTAGTAAGTGTAAAACGAGAACTCAAACCATGTCGGCCCCAGACTCCACCCTCCTCACAACCACCTGTTCCTGGGCTGTGACACACGTCGTGCAGAGGACGCCGCCTGGAACCTGGTAGACACTCTGTCAACGGTGACCGACGGCTCCTCCAGGAAGAGGAGACCCGTCTCAAGTGTGACGGCTGCTTCTGTTTAAGTCATTCATTGATCACGTCTGGATGTGTTTCTTATTTTGGGAGCATATTAACTATTTTTAAACTGAATGACTGAATGATCTTGTACCAGGAAAGTAAAGATGATTGTGTTGGTAAATGTGAAGAAAAGCCACGTATTTCCGATTTCCACAGAGGCTCTGTGGGCTGTTCACACGAGCGTGGGCCATGCAGGACTCCATGCTGGGGCTGTTCTGTAGCTCCTGCCTCCTCCACTTCCAGGGGGCACGATCCACGGTTTAAAAACACTGCCCTGGAGGACTCACCACACTTCCTGACTCAAAAAGCATCAATGAACCTGCTAGAGGTGCCTGGCACATTAAGAGAAGGGTTTTCAGGAAAAGGCTTGGGAGACGCTTAAAAGTCCACAATTGTCACTGATGAAAAGGTTCACTGAGCAGAAGGAAAACAGGAGCAGCAGCATGAGGAGGGGCCTGTGGGGCACACAGTCCCCAGCTCCCCACTGAGGAGGAGGATGGAGAGGGCCCGGATGAGTCAAGTGGAGCTTCACGTAAGACGGAGCATTCGGCGAGTGAGACGTCCCGGGAAGGGAACAGAGACTGGGAATTTGTGAATGGAATACACGCAGTTATGGAATGAATTAAGAGTCCTGAAATAAAACCCACCGCGTTAGTGCTGTCAGAGACGCTGGACGGACTGGCCCAAATCCCGAGCTTCTTTAGGGTCCAAAGTGCGCCTCTCAAGGCCAAGGCTACTTAATGTGGAAGCCAGAATGCCGAAGGTCATGCCCTGCCCCTCACCCTCCCCACAAACTCTTGCTTCCTCGAGCACAAGGTCTCTCAGCTGTTCTGCACTGCTTCCCAGCCAGGACACAGGGAACCCTACGAGCAGCGAGGTAACGGCAGACTTGGGATGTGAGACAAGGAGCTGCCTGGGTCTGACACCGTAATCCTCTCACCACCCAGGACACTCCCTGGAAACTCACCCGCACGAGCAGGCGGGCTGTGTGTCCTCTAAGACATGAGATGCTCAGGAAGGACGTACGCCCCGTTGAGAGGACCGTGTAACGTGGACGTGCTGAGATGAGGAGAAATGAATGGCCCACCTGCAGGTCCGGGGCAAGGACCCCGGTACCGGCCGTCCTCTGGTGCGGCCCTCGTAGTGGGTGCTGCTGAGACCGAGGGCTCTGGGCCCCCAGCAGACACGCCTCACCCCCGCTCTGTCCCCCAGGGCTGGCGCTCCCAGGACGGTCGTCCCTCAGCCTGGGAAGATGGGGTTTCTGGAGGCACAGAGAAATGCCGTCGTTCTCAATCCCTGAGAAGGCCTCCCCCATAAACATTCTGTTTCCAGTCAGTATAATCCTGTGCCCTGAAAGCTACATTTTAAATCAGGGTAACATCTCGTCCAGCAGGGATGGCAGCAAGCGGCTTGGGGGTGGTCTTGCCAGCTCTCAAGAGTGCCTTCTGATGTCACCTACAGTCTTGTGATTAAAAAAAAAGTTATACCATTTTAAGAAAACCTGAGCTTGTTCCTATAGGTGCGCCTTCTGAGGATGAGATTTTATGTCCTCCCCCCGCAGCCCTGGGCGCCCTCCTGCTCAGCCCCACATCTCCACCTCATGTCACCTTCCAGGAACCCTTTCGGCTACATCTGGTCAGACCCACCACCAGCTGTGGTGTCAGGACTGTGGACACCCTTGCGGCAGCGTCACAACGTAACAACTGACGAGATGCGCTCCGTGTGTGTCCGGTTCCGACACTGTGCGGACCCCGGCGGGTGCAGAAGGACGTTCTGTCCGGGCGGAGCGCTCAGCATCCCCCTCGGCAGGTGCCCCGTGAGCCCTTCTGAATAAATGTATGGATACGACTTCGGTTGAGGGGATAAAAAGGGAACACTGGCTTTCTGAAAAGACCGCATGTTTCCAATGTGATTGAGCAAAATCCATTTTCTACCAACTTTCAGGAACACTTCTGTCCCATCATTGGGGCATATTCCTACCCAGAGGCGAGGACCGACTAAACATACAGTTTACATACAAAACAGGAAAACAAGGAATAAAAAACCCCCCGCGTGTGCTTCCGGGCTCTTCTAGGCTGACACGTCTCCGTGACTGGACACAATTTTAGCCCCAAGCCCCCCAGTCTGTTCAGCTTTGCTCCTCTGGGGCACTTCACCCAAAAGCGACAGTGGGCTCAGGTTGCATCGAGAGGGGGCCCCTCCGTTTGTCTGCTTCTGACATCACGCAGATGAAGCAGCCATGCAGAAACGGGACGAGCCCACTGTGGGACTGAACTTCGTCTGGGAGTGTCTCATTTGAACAAAGCCCTTTGAGACATCTGTAAAATACATTCTGGGGAGGACGGGAATCAGGAAATGACTGCCTGCATCAAATAAAGGGAGTCAGAGGCTAAGTTACTTGAATTAAAAACTGTCCATTTTAAAAAACGGAAAAATTTAAAGTTACTAATAGCGCTAATTATGATCCATTTTAATCCAATTTTCCTAAGTGGACAGTTGTCATTGAAGGGCATTTAATAAATTACTAAGTCAGAAACTATTTTTTGCTGACAATAAATTCTCTTTTATGCAGTTACCTAAAAAAAACTAATCACATAACTGTCTGTCAGAGGTTAATCCTGAACTTCATTCAAGTTTTTGGACACACTTAACTCTTGGTTAAGTACAAACAAAACCATTTTGTTTGCAGAAACATAAAACGATGAAACAGCAAAGGGTAATATTACTAGGTCCTCTGGGACGTTTTCATAAATGTCTTCCTTTACAGCTTTTTTCCCCCACTTCTGGGGTCCAGCCTAGCTAAAAAAAATCCAGCTTTTACCTTCCAAACCACATGGTTTGGCTAACATGACGAATAAAAAAGGCCTCTGGGCTGAAATCAGCAAGATGAGACTCAGTGTGGGGAACTGAAATGCTTGTATAAATTTTTATAAGGGATTTAAAAAATGGCAAAGTGTATCATACACAGAGAAGGATATTTACAATGCAATTTATGGAGTGACAACGAAGCAAACCCGTGTCCCCAGCAATCAGTCTAAGAAATAAAATGTTGCTGACACTTCAGAAACGCCCCCTCTGCCCTCCCCAGCGAGTCTTCCCTCCCTCAGAGGCAATCCACACTCTGAATTTCTTTATATGTTACCAAATACGTGTGGACCCCTCAAAGACGTTCTTTAGTTTTAAAAGTTGACTAACAAGCACACGTCTTGTGTAAAGAAAAGGCAGCCCTGGCACCACTAGAGAGAAGTTCAGCTCCCCGTGTGTTTGCAGTGGCCCTTCGGGGCCCAGGCGCCGGCCCACAAAGCCTCCTGGGAACCCGAGCCCCTGGGTGGGAACCTGGGCGGGCGAAGCTGGGCCGGAAGCGGACGCTGCAGGGACGGCTGGTGGCCGGGGTGTCTCCACACCTTCTGGTTTTGAGTTCACCGTGGCCAACTTCCAGATCTCAGCACCGGATCAAACCAAGAGTGCTTCTGTGGGCAGCGAAACGCGTGTTCCGGACGGACTCCGGGGCGGGGCACGGAGGGGAGGGGGGCCGGGCCAGGCAGAGGTGCCCCGTGGGGTCAGGCTTCCCAGCCGCCGTCTGCCCGCAGGACAGGAGGTGGGGCGGGGGCTGCTAGGCCCCAGCGGTGAAAGCCTCTCCCGTCCCCCGGGTCACACGGGCGGGCGGGGCCTCCAGCCCGGGCACCATGGTACCCACCCCGTGATGCCCCTGCCTCTCCCTGCGTCCGAGCTCTTCCTCCTGTTCCCACGTCTCGCCCTGGCCAGGTGAGCTGTCTCCTGCAGGGGAGCACATCCTACAGAAAGGTCACGGAGGGGAGTCTCTGTGACCTTCGAGTCTGAAACACCTTGATCGCTTTTTCACGTCGAAGGGGAGGCTTGGCTGGTTGTAGAGTTCTAAGCTGGAGGGCGTTTTACGCCAGAACTATGAGGACTTGGCTCCGTCCCGGTGTCCAGCGCGCCTGCTGAGCAGCCCCAGGCGGCTCTGACCTCGCCTGTCTGTATGTGACCGGGCGTCTCCTCCTGGACACGGGGAGAAGTGTCTCCCTGTCTCGGATGCTCAGAATTTCACAGCGACGCTCGGTGCTGCGGGCTTGTTTTCACACCCTGCGCACTCCACAGGCCCCTCAGTCTGGGGAATTGGTGCGAGCACTTCATGGACCGTCTTTCCCCGTTGCCCTCTTCCCCTGGAATCCCTCTTACACACATGAGGCCCACCTGGGCGGGCTGTCCACTGCCTGATGTTCTGACCTCATCTCTCTCATGTCCCTTCTCTTTGTCCTTCTGACTGACTTTGTGGGTTATTTCCTCACCTTTTATTTCTGCCACCAACCCTTTCATTCCAGGAACTCCTTGTTCTCCGAATGCTCCTCCCCCCACCTCCTCGTACTTTTCATTCTCACTTCTCGGTGCACTGATTTTCTTCTCTGGCTGATGGAAGCGTGGCCTTGTTTTCACACCTCCTTCCTTGTGCAGGTCTCTCCCCTCCAAGCGGCCTTCGGGGGCATCTCTTGTGTTCTGTCTCACCCCCGGGGGGAGGCTCTTTCCCATGGCTCCAGCCTCTCCGTGTCTGACTGGTGCTGCGGGCTCTGGGCAGCAGAGAGCCCCGGTCACCTGCGCCTTCCCGCCGGGGTCATCTCGGGGCCTCCATGTTGGAGAAACTGCTGCTTCGTCAAGGATGGACTCTTTCTTTTCTCTTGGGACGTTCACGCTGCCCAGAAAGGAGCCCCTCAGTGCCCGCCAGGCCAGCCCTCTCGGGGGTCTGTGCAGGATGGGGTGGGGCGGGGCACTCAGCTCTTGGATTCCAAGAGTTGCCCACTTTCATTTTGGGTGCACATCAGATGTGTCCCCAGCCGTCCCTTCTCCCCAGAGACCACACCTGACTTTCTCGGTTCATGAGACCTTAAGTGTCTCAGGAATTTTTCACTGTGTTCCTAAGCCCCAAGCTAGACTGAACAGCCTCATTTGTTCAGCAGTTATCTCCAAGAACTTAATAATATTGAGATCCTAACAAGTTAGTTATGCTTAAAAAATACGTACACATTGAAGGAAAAATACCAACATTTGATTCTTAAATCACCCCGATGACTCGCTCAGGGCCGTGAGCATCGCTGGGCACCGCACACCCTTCCCGGGACCAGCCTGGACACTGCCTCCCTCCTCTCAGGTTCCACACTGATGCTCGCATGACACGTGCTTTTTATCACACACACCAAAAGCTCAGGTTTGCAAAGATACCCACTTCCCGCTGAGGCCACAGAGCGATCTAACACGGGGACTCGAGCTGCCTCAGGCCACAGTAGTATCTATCAGATGTCAAGTCTCCTCGTGTTTGTCAAAAGTTTCTGACACCGCTGGCCCCTTCGCCGGCCAGGTGCCTGGCCATACAGTTTGGGAGCCGCAGGGTTTAGGCGGCCCACTGTCGTCTAACCCACCATCCTGACCTGGAATCGCACTCAAACACCCTCACCGTGGCCGTCTGACGAATCAGCACCTGAGTATATTTAACAAAACGTCATTTGCTTCACTTCATGACTCATGGAATCAAACCAGAGTCCAGTGTCCAAGGTCCAGGAGGCCCTGGTCAGCAGAGGTGCAACCTGAAAGTCAGAGGCACCGTTTTTACACGGATGGTTCCCTAGCCAGTAAGACGCGTGTCTGCCTTTTTAATTTCGCATGCCATTCGGCAGGGCCATGGAAGTAACTCGATACGGTTTGTGGCTGTTCCCAGACAGCTGAGTCCGGCCTGAGGTCTCCCAGCTGTGCCCCCACCCCGCCTGTCTCTGAAGGACCCAGTCAGGCTGAGGTCAGAACGTCAAAGAAGGAGGCCCGAGCAGGCCACTCGACAGACGGATGTTGGCCATGAGTCAGCGGACCAGCGGCGTATTCACAGAAGAGTCTGAGAAGACGTGAGACGCGAGCTGACTTCTGTCTAGACGGCGGAGGGGGCGTGAACACGTGAGACAGACGCAGCTCAGGGCACAGGAAAACGTGGCACAGTCGCACAGATGCCCGGGAGGGAACCTGCTACTTCCTCCTTTTGCAGAATATCTAATCCCAGTGGGGCCGTGTCTCGGCACCAGGGAATTTCCATTTGATTTTCAGAGCTTTAGAACATCTCACATGTGAACAAGAAAAAAGGACACAGAGTGAAGAGAAGAAAAAAATAGATAAAAAGAATGACGGGCAGAGAGGGAGGGTAGCCAGAGGAAGGGGACAGAGGGCGGTAAAATCCGAATGCTCGAATGCGTTTCCGAATTTCAAAGGCTACGTGTGTTTCAGCATTTGGAGAACGTCACCGACCAAGTCCTGTGACATTTATTTCCTGCCTTAGACAGACCGCAGCTCTGTTTTTCTCTTTTCCACGTACCAGCGGCTAAAGCAGCCCCGAGGGAAGGCCCTATGTGCACTTCATAAGGCTGAGCAGATTGGAGGTCCACTGACGGGATGCAGTAGTCACTCAGGTCATTTAAGGAGCGGAAATGGTTCACGGCACGTTTTATTTTCCCCCGACAACACCAACGGGCAACTTCAAGGTCAGTGTTAGAAAACATTCGTCCACTAGTAAAGGAATCGTACTCACACCTGGCTTTGCCACGAGCGTGTTTACCGGCAAACGTGCTCTGGCGTTTGCTTGTGCTGGAGTCACACTCATCACACCCACAGGAGAGGAGCTGTCACCTGAACGGTCGTCCGTGTGTGGATTTACTCAGCGCTACACGGCGCCAAGTGCAGACTCCCTGAAACAGAGAGTCTGAACGCGCCTCCCGGAAAGAAAGGAGCCTTTCCAGCCGTTTGTGGAGAGTACCAGAGGTCGGGCAAAACTAGCTGTGTTTTGCTTTTAACAGCCCCTGACCATATATGCATTTTCCCTCGTATTGACAGGTTTGCTGGAAACGTCGCTGCACCAAGACATCTTGTGGCTGGAATGGAGGGTCTGTTTTCTTAAACGCCTTCAGCTCTAACTGAAGGGAAAAGAAAAACAAGAAAACCCGGCGAGCGTGGCCAGGGTGGACTGGTTTATACATCGCTAGGATGCGCAGTTTAAAGGACGGCCTTCCATCTCTTACTCGTTTCTTCATGATTTTGTCATATTATTGCCCCAAAGGCATTTAAGAACGTTCCAGAGGTCAGATGACCCCAGGAAGCTGCCGAGGACTGGTTTCATTAAATAATTCCTGATCAAAGCCGTATTCTAGAAGCAAAACAGCAAACATGGCCGAGACCAGAGAACATGTGGTGTGTGTGGGGGGTGGGTTTCTAGCCTCCCTCCTCACCACAATCTATTCCTTCGTGGTTGGCACACTGACTGTTTTCAGTTTTCAACACATACAGTCAAAAACTAACCGCTGCAGTTTCTAACGTGCTTTGACTTCTCAGATGATGGTTGGTTTATGATCTTCCAACACAGGTCATGGGGGAGACATTTAATGAACCGTCATCACCTACGTAGGTGGCGACAGCGGATGAAACACGACGCAGAAGGAGCTGCACAAATTCAAACAGAATTCAACACGTAGCGTCAAAAGCAGTCAGTCCCTTCCACGAGGGACGATGCTCTGAGAGTCTGTGGCCCAAGATTTCAGTTTCATTTGTACACAAAGCATCAAGAGATAACCTGCTCCATACATCTGTTCACATAAACTTTCTTGTAGATCAAAGAGATACTTGGTTCCTACTTTTCTTCCTATCTGTCTGTCTATCTATCTGTTGAGTCTATTTAACACACTAGGTGTCAAAGACGCACCCTAACTCCCTGTTGGGCATCCACGTTAGCTCAGGCAGTAGACTGAGCCTCAGAAGGGCCAGGTATCAGGACCCAGCTCAGTGCACTTCCACACAGACATGCCACAGACAGACTGTGCAGGTGTGCATTTCCACGCGTGGGAAGCAGGCGCTGTATCTGATGCGCTGCCGGGTAGGTGGGGCACGGTGCTCCCGCTGTAACTGGCCGCAGGAAGGCGGTGGATCAGTTCCAGCGTCCCCGAGGGACGCTCAGCATCCCTTCACCCTTGGGTCCTAACAGGGTCGCCCTGCTGCCCAGGACCTGGTGCTCAGAATCGAGAGGTCCAGGCCTGACCACAGTCCTCGGACCTGCAGGAGCCCCTGGGGAGACTTCCAGCTCCCCAAGATGGACCGGAGCTCGGTTCCGGCCCCTGAGAGCCTGCGGCCGGGTCTGCCCGACTGGACCGGAGCTCAGTCCCGGCCCCTGAGAGCCTGCAGCTGGGTCTGCCCGACTGGACCGGAGGCACACGCTCTCCACCCTTTGGCAAGAAGTGAAACCGGTGACTCTGCTGATGGGAAAACACCGAGAAAGTCATCTTTGAGGAGGCGGTACTGTGAAATACCTAGACAAAAAGTCGTTTCTTTTAGAAACATCGTTTTAGTCCATGAAGCGCCATAAATACACAAGAAGTCTGAGGCGGGGGTGGGGCAGGGGGAGGCAGCGGGACCTGTGTTTCTGGACAGCATGGCTCTGATGAGGCCGGGGCCACATCTGGAGAGAGCCGAGGGCAAGATGCCTTTCTTCCTGCTGGTCGCAAAGTAGAAGTTTACAGCTGAGGGCACATAAATGGGACACGCCTGGTGGTCCTCTCTGCTGACATCTTCCGGCTGCTGTCCTGGGAGACGCATTTCCAGGCTGGTGTCTCATTGTGGGTGGGTCTTGAAAGATGCAGCCGACAGCTCTGTTCTGCTGTTATTTCAGCAGAATGTTTTTTCATCTTTAGCTTAGTTTGCTTTCTGAGCATAAAAGACTGTATTTTTAAAAGCCTTAAGTCACCAAGCTTGACCTTCTGGTCTGAATGGAACGTAATGTTTTACTAATAAAGAAGTTGATGTAAAATGCAGTGCGCAGCCCCGGCAATAAAGAAGATCTTGTCTGTGAGGGGTGTCACATTTCCAGGGAACTGCAAAAACACTGTTCTGCTTATGGCTTCAAAACAGAAACAAAGAACTATTGAAACCGAAGAGATACATTATCAGAGAGAGAGAAAAAAAGAAAACGCTTCTTACCAGGCTCAGCTGTGGATCTCGGTTCTGTTTTCCATAGGAGAAAAAAAGAGACCAAAACAGAGCGTTAGGGTGGGTCCCATTACTGCCCAACCTAAACCCACCTTTTTCTGTTACTTAGTCTGGGACCTGCTTGCAGAAATGCTGCAGACAAACTCCTTTGTACAGAAGAGACAGACTGATGGTAGAGTAATTCACATCCCTGTAAATAAACTCAAATTCCAGGAACAACCCACACTAGGAAGTTGCTAAACTGCGGTTGCAAGAGGACGTACAGGAGGCTCTAAGCCTCCTAAGATCCTGGTCCAACTTTGGATTCACCTGTCCACGTGCAGGTTTTCTGAAGGAAGAATAAATATACAACTTCCATCAGAGGGTCTAAGGGGGCCTCAGCGAGCCCGGGACCCTGCACGTGCTCCCCGCTCTGAGAACAGAGATCCATCCGTCTGAGTGACTTGGTTCTCCAGGAGTGGAGGCAGGGTCATGGTGGGAGCCAGGGGAGCAGGCACCTCTCCTTACTTTTCTGTAGGATGCGGAAGTCTGGAGAGTCCTGGATCTCACTGCCTTGTCGGAACCACCTGACCTGCAGCGGGGGCGCGCCTCGGACCCGGCACTCCAGCACCACCACCTGGCCCTCGGACGCCGCGATGTTCTGCAGTTCCTGAAATCCAAGGACAAGCTCCAGTGAGACTGCGGTGCGACCTGCCCCAGCAGAGGGCAAAACCTCCCGACCGCTAAGAACAAGCACACTTGTTCTACCACTAACTCGTGGGCCAGGAGAGACGCCTGTAACCCACGCAGTGAAGTTAGCGAGGCCGACCAGGGCTGCAGAAACGCTGGGCCCGTCCTGCAAATGCACGGGCCCTAGAGCTTATGGAATTTTAATGTTCTCTACGTTGAGGAGGGAGCCGGTGGAATGAAGACGTCTTAAAGCAACTACACCCCATCTGAAGGTGGGTTCCTGGGACAACCGGACAGGAAGGGAGGGAGACTTGTCTCCCGAGCTCCGACCTTTCCACGTGGTCCCCCCTCCGCCCACCGCCTCCCAGGTCAGGCTGCCGAGGACAAGGGGTGAGCTTCTGCGTGAGACACCGAACCAGGAGCATCCCTGCCGAGCTTCCCTTCCTCCTCCCACGTGGCACCCCTCCCACCCGACTCCAACTCCAGACCATGCAGCCCAGCAGACCAGACATTAACTCGGCTTCAAAGACGCAAAGAGGTGAAGCTCATAAACTTGCTGTTAAACCTCAAAACTGTAACAGACCCCCTCTCTGCCCTTCTCCTCCAGAATCACTCGGTGAGAGGCCTGCTTCAACTTTCTGACTGTTCAAAATTAAAAAAAAATTTACTTTACACGTTGACTATAGAGCACTGCACCTGCTGAAGGACACGTAGGACCCACTTTACAATAAATCAGCCGTGATAAAGCAGCGCACCTCTGCGTAGACCAGGAGCAAGTGGATTCACACTAGGGGGTGTGTGTGTGTGTGTGTGTCTGTGTGTGTGTCTGTGTGTGTGTGTCTGTGTGTGTGTGTCTGTGGGTGTGTGTTTTCTGTTTCTCTTTTTGCTTTTTGTTTTATATTTTCTGAAGAGACAACAAATGCTGTGCTGGGGAAAACAGATCCTGGAGCAACTGGCCTGCAGTGCGTGTCTGCAGCTCCAGGGAAATCCTCGAGGCTGACAGTGTGGGCGGAACCAGGAAAGTCTAACGCAAGTCTGAGAAGGCTTTTGATAAGAATTGTGGTGGTTAAGGTCTTTTTTTAAATAAAAAGTTAAGATTATTAGCTATTTCTGAGTGTGTTCTCGCTCCACTTTTCTTATTATTATTAGTTTTCTGGGGGGGTTAATTAGGTTTATTTATTTATTTTTAAAGATAAATTAGGTTTATTTTTAAATTTTATTTTAGAGGAGGTGCTGGGGACTGAACCCAGGACCTTGTGCATGCTAAGCATACGCTCTACCACTGAGCTGTACCCTCTCCACCTCCACCCTTAATTTTAAATGTAAAAACATCTCTGGTTTTAAACGGACTTTTACTTTCTGATTGGTCCAGAAAGAGCTAGCTTAGTGGGCCAGCAGGACAGTGCTGCTTGAATGGCTGGATTCTCTGACCCTCCAGGCTGGTGCAGGAAGTAGCCCCCCCCCCACAACCGGCCATTACAAACGGTGCACCACTGTTCTCCCTGTTACAGCTTCCTGACACCAAGGGCACTCTGCTTATTCCTAGGGTTATGCATTTTGTTCAAACACTGGGAAACCAGGGAGGCAGGAAGTGGGCTGCTGCCCAGGACTTTACGCAGACTAAACACCATGGTCACCTCAGGACCGCCATCTGGCTTCTCCCAGAGTGGACTTCTTATTTCAGCAGAAGCCACCGTAACTGTGGTTCTCTGGTGGAAGCCATGGCACAGGACCCAGTGTGGAGCCCGAGGGCGGCTGGGAGCCACCTCTGCGGGCTGGGTTGTCCACTTGGGAGAGCTTGGGGCCCCTGGATGTTTCAGGGTCTGAAGGGCATCTCATGCTGGCAGGTCACCTGGTGCCGTGATTCCTTGGGGGTCTATTTGGGGAGAAACACCACACAGGGCAGGCAGCTCCTGCAGCCCCACGTGTGTCCCTCTGACCCACGTCCCACTGTCCCCACCAGCTCTGCAGCCCCCGCTCAGTGCTAGGCTCTGCCTCTGGTGGCATGAAACCTGGGACTTGCCCAGAGTCATGGGGTGACACAGACGGAGGCGCCCTGTGGACGGGCAAAGCCTGGGCCACCTGCTGTCACCACCCTCTCCTCCAGAAGCAGAGCCCTGGAAGGACCGTGCAGAGCAGGGGAGAGGTGCCGGCGTGTGTGAGGAGGGAGAAGACCACCCGGAGGCTCGTGAAAAGCACAAAACGCTGGTTATCAGCTTGGCAGCGCAGAGCACCAACTCAGACAAACTGAAGCTTGGTTTTTAGAAACATTTCTGTAAAGCCTGCTGGCTCCCCCAGTGTCCTATACAGCATTTTGTGTTGTTTTTCTCTCTAGCTGCCTTGGCTTTCCCACTCTGTTTGGCGCTCTAACAGGTCCAGTGTGACCACACCTTCATTTCTCAGACCCATCACAAGATCCCAGTCACACAGCAGCTGCTCAGTGAACGGCCATTTAGCCTCCAGGTGACCATGGCCATGAGCCTGCTGTCCACTTGTTCTAATTGTTAAAGACACCTACAGACACCACCTGTGAGTACAACATAAGGACCAGACCAAACCCAGAGCATGAGGCTCGCGGACGTCAGACCTTCGTGAAAACCGGAGGGAAGCTGGCGGCTGGGGGTCCGTCTGGCCGGCAGAGGCACGAGGCGGGGCTGGGAGCCTGGAAGACAGAGGCACAGGGGTGGAACTCCAAACAGACAGAAGGCTGAACATCGGGGCTCAAGCGACCCTGCGGTACTGGGATGGCACCAGGGACACTGGCGGGTGGGACCACGGCGCCTCCTCCCCAGCACCGGCTCTGTCCTCCCCTTCCCTCACATCTGCTCCAAGGAGAAAGCCCCCAGGTCCGCAGGGACCCATGAGTTTTAAATGCTATTAAATGCGTTTCTGTGTGGGGGACGTCCCACAGGGGTCTGTGTAAAAACTCTACAGCCATTCTGTTTTGTTTTTAACCAGTCTGGGTTCACCGACTAAAAAGCACATGTTTACTGGTAATCGAGCGTAAGGAGAATTATCAAACATCGACCTCTCATTGTTTTTTAACTTGAAGACTTTTTTGATGTATGGATTACAGAAAACGAGGGAAAAAGAAATACAGTTTTCTCTCTTGATATGCAGAAGACTAAGGTGCTGGGACACTGGCCCCTCGCTGGGGAAACAGGACTTCAGAGCAGCGCACGGAGAGTGTTTCACTGTGTACGATCATTCGCTTTCAAGCAGTCTGGATTTATTCGCTTCAAGGTAAGAACTGTTAGCGTCTTAACCCAAATGATGGTGACCTTACAGCGTGTGTGTGAATACAGTCGTCCCTTGGTTTCTGCGGGGGTCCTGGGACCAGTGCCCCATGGGGACCAAACCCGCGGGTGCGGGAGGCTGTGGACGGCAGGGCGCCGCGGGGACGCAGGGTGGCCCCGGGCCCTCCTCACCCTGCCTGTAACACTCCACACTGGCCTGTGGGTCGGGGGCCTGGTCCCGCTGTCTTTTAGGTCTGAAGGATGGACGAGCCCATATCACACAGACTCCACGTCAGGCGAGGTGCTGGGTGTCACATGGAGGGTAGCGCGCTGGTCCTTGTGACCGCCCCGTGTGGCACGTGGTGGTGTTCTCTCCGCTTCACAGATGGAGAAACTGGGCCCAGATAGAGTGTGTCACCTGCTCCAGGCCCTGAGGGAGTCCGCGGTGAAGCCGGAACTCACATGGGCAGCTGGCCCAGGGCCACCACCAGCTGTCACGCTGCCTGGAGCACTGGAGCCAGTGGTCTCCCTGAGCGCTTCACTGTCCCGACAAATGGGATCCCTGGCCTCCCCTTCACTGTTCCTGACGAGCTCGAGCCAGTTTCACAGGGACGTTCACATTCCTGGGGTGTCTACCTCCTGAGAGGCACGTGGGCCTCCGCCCTGGGCTGCTGTGTCACCTCCCTGCACTGTCAGCTCAGGAAGTGCTGTGTGGCGTTTCTGTTTCCCACGCTCAGTGTCTGCGCTGGGGGAACGAGCCAGGCAGTGCCCAGCACAGGCCAGAGTGGTGGCTAAATACTCCCCAGTGCTTACCCATCAGCACCAGTCCACCAGTCTGGTCACTCTTTCTGTAAATTCTGCTCTGGTTGAAGGGTTTCAAGGCCACACCCACCACACATGTCACCTCTGAGTGGTTTATACTGGCTGCTTCTTTTCAAGTTGATGGTCTCAGATACAATTTCTGTGTAATTCTTTTCAGTTCATGGTCTCCTGTTTGTGCCCTCTGCATGTCATGGAGCAAAAGTCCCACACGACGGGGACTCGGGACCCAGATGGCACACTGATGTTCCCCAGACAAGTGCAGGAGTCAGGACGGAGTCTGCGTTTCGATTGTGCTGGGGGAGCCGTAGGCGACTGTTGTGTTTGAAGACACGCATCACAGCACAAGTGCAAAGTAACATACTTGATTTCAAGGCATTTAGACGTTAATTTTTTACTTAAAAAAAATTCACGTTGTTTTGTGTTTGCAAAGTAAACTTAACTACAATTGCCTTCCAGTAGTTGGTACTGCTGTCCTGTCTTGGATAAGGCAGCCTGACAATGAAATAAAAGCTAGATAAAAGTGCATAGAGAAGTGAAGGAGTGTGAATTTTTTCCCGTCTTAGCCGTTCTGCTCTTCGGGGACGTGTACACTTTTTGTCCGTACGTGAGCTAATGAATTTGGCTAATAGAGGAGGGCACATATGTGGAGATGATCAAATCGTAATGGCTCAAACAGATGCCGCTTGATCAGATTACTGGCTGCTAGAAAGACAAGTTCCCAGAGGAAACGCAGGCGCTGATTCATTCGGTGCGTCTTTGAGTCAAGATTACTTTCAGCAGATTAAAAGGAAGAAACTTACCCACCATTTTCTTTTCTCCCAGTTGTGTTCCCACTTAGAAAATATTTCAAGGGAGAAGTCGCTAGAATCAAAGCTCTGTCATTAAGCCGGGAAGTCTGCTCATGAGCTCCCCACCCCGGGCTGTGGTCCAGGGCACACGTACCTGCTGAACCGGGACAGACAGCGGCTGAATCACGGCTGTGGTCACGCCCGTCTTTGGGGACGAGGACCCGATAGTCAAGGAAACGGACGTGGTTTTCTTCTGAGCTCTGGAAAACAAGGAGCCAAGTGTACAGTCAGAAGTTTCAAAGCCGGGATTTTTCCTCGAGACATTTCCACGGAACAGCCCGGTTTCCTGGGGTAACCCAATCCACTCTGACTGTGCGTGCCTCCGAGACGGGAACCCGCAGCCTGCGGTTAGGAGAGCGGTGGCGGGCGTGTGCACAGACCGCGGATGCTAACCACGCACACACACGGATAAGAGAAAAACGCACAGGGAGCAACGCGGCACCTCAGCTGCCATCAGAGACCCTCAGGTATTGAACTTAAAGCCCCAGACGAGGAAACACCTGGAAGAAGTCCAGCCCCTGGGACTCAGCAGATACTCGAGTTGTTCAGGGTTGGGGCCTATATTTAATTCACAGTTTTGCTTGTCTGTTGTAAGTCCACCTCTGTGCTCTGCTCTGGGTCCTCACTGGGTAAAGTTGAGAGTGTCTTGGATCTTTTATCTTTTCTTAGTGCACAAAAGTCAGTGAGGTGTGGAGAAAGGCTAAAGAAAGTTGGTTTCCAGGCCTGGCTTTGCTTAGTTGAGGGCCAGGTCATTTCACGTGAGTCACGTAACTGCACTAAACGGGAGACCCTCATCTGAGAGCAGAGGCGGAGAGGTTTACCATCTCATTGGGGTCCCTTCAACATGCATGTTCAGTGATTATTCGATGCTAGGTGGAGGTGACTGTCATGTGTATACCAGCCAATCAAAGAAATTTATTAGCACAATCTCGATATTCATGGAATTTTCTACAAAAATCTGTTAGGTTTTATTTTATTTCTGCAAAATAATTAAGATACTAACATTTCACTACCAATCCATATGTCTCTGTAGCAAGAACTAAATTGTGAGACTTTCATGACACGATCTAAGTGGAAACAGAATTTTTTACCTAGATGGAAACCCATTTTTGGCCTGACTGGGCATTTTCTGGTTGGTATGCATAAATGGCTTGTCACGATGTTAGTAATGGTTTAATTAATTTGCTCTCAGTGTGACTGTTCTTCTCACTCATTTATGACCGGTCAGTTGTCCTTGGAGCTAACATGGCACATGGTCAGACAGCGTCACACTGATGACGACATGCAGACTTCCAAGCTCAAAGCCCCAACTTAAAAGCTGTGTTCCAAGGTCAAGTGTTTGACCTTTGACTGACATCAGCTGCCCTCTTCCTTCCGCACACAACCCGAGTGCGTCATGCACCGCGGTTCTGCTGACACGCTCTGCTGCTCACCGGCGCAGTCGGAGGCACTTACTGTGGCATGGCTCCAGGTCTTGCTCTGAAAGCCGAACTTTCACTGTCAGAGTCTGTTGAACTGGCACCTGAGTTAAAAATAATAATAAAGATGTGAAATATCTGTAGTTGCTTCAAAGGGCAACGATCTTTACTTTTAAACACAAACGTCCCAAGTCTTATTTTGAGATAGATAACGGTTCAGACCGTTTTCACTTGGACTGTGTTTCCAGACAATCATTTTTAAAAAAGAACTACCAAGAAAAGCTTTCTTCAAAGTGTTTAGCGTCAGATTTATTATTAATTTCATTTTCATCACTTTGGCCATCACCACACATTTAAATGACATATAAACTATTAAAAAAAAAAGTGTGCGTGTCTGTGTGTAAAAATCCACGGCTCAACGCTTCAACTCCTTCCCAGGAAATTGCATGGTGTGGATTATCAGTATCTCCATCATCCACTGATCAGGATACACTGGCTCTTTGACAAGTCGGAACCTGACGGTGGCTTCATTCCTGGATCAGATGGTCTCTCACTGTGGATTCTACCTTCCCTAATTCATTTGCTACATTACTGTTTTTAAGTTAGGGGTCACCTTATTGGATTTCTAGTCCAAATGCAAACTGTACGTACACTTTAACACTCGTGTATTTTGTCATAAGAGATTTTAGGCGACACTGGAAGTAGCTGTGAGGTCAGAAGCATGTTCTTGATTCTTCTTTTATGAGACATATTTAGCTTGAGTTATTTAAATTATCTTTAAAAATATTTTAGTATAAAATAGCAAATGCTTGTACAGAAGAGAAACCCCAAAGAGCACAGAATTGTGAACACGATGCTGAAGACAGCAGGACCTTCCCTGATGCTGCTCTGCACATGCTAACAGTCTGGCCGCGCTTTTCAGATAAACTGAATGTATTAACAAACATACAGTGGTTCCCGTTTGACCCCAGGTGGATGCCTGACACCCTGGATAGTACCAAACCCCACGAATAGTACTTTTCTTATACATACGTATTTAAGATAAAGTTTAATTTATAAATTAGGCACAGTAAGAGTTTAACAACAACTAATAATAAGAACAAACACAACGTAATTAACAAAGTCATGTGACCATGATCTCTCCCGCTCAAAATACCTCACTTATGAATTCAACGCCTTTCCTGCCCTAACTAAGCACGCACCACGCCCTGCGGTGGTAATTTTTTGCAGAGTTTGAGGTGAGACACCAGAACGATCACAAATTTCTTTTTCCTTCTTCCCAACTTCATGGAGAGAAGGTCTGTTCTCACAGTGACCTGAGCCGCCGCAGCGCCTGGTTCTTCACTTTCCTCACTAACGTCCCCCCTCCCCCGAGAGGAAGCCTCTCACTGCTTCTCGTAGGCGCATCCGAACCGCCAGCCTCCCTCCTCTGGGGCTTCAGGGCCATTTTCAGTGAAACACAGGGCACCTGACAGCCAGCCTGACCCCCGAGATGCCGCCCGGTGACAACCAGGCGGGGCACGCGGGACAGAGGGCTGGTTCACGTCCCGGGCGGGTCAGAGCCACGGGTGACAGATTGCATCACGCTGCTCAGGACGGCGCCAACTTTAAACTTTATGTATTGTTTATTTCTGGGATTTTCTATTTAGTATTTTCGGACGGCAGTTGACCTCGGATGGCTGGGGCTGAGGGTGTGACTGTATATTTATGCCCATGTTTGTACAAACGGGCCCACACTACATGCTTTCTTTGCAATTCGTTCCTATTGATACATTGAGAATTCACACACACCTACTTAATTCCCTTGGCTGGCTGCCTAGTGTCTGTAACGACACGCTGCCGTGGAGTTCCAGCTTTTGCTGATGTTGAGACGGTCCTGTGTGGGATGTCTGCAGTCCTTCCTGTGCATTTCTGCAACCACCACCTCGTCCGGACCATCACAACATAACAGGCCTGTCGAGTCTCTCCAACTTCCTCTCATCTTTGTCTGCATCTATGTCGGGTTAATTTTCCTATAATACAACTTTCCCGTTTAAAGAACAAACAAAAAACCCCACTTAGATGACCTCTGAGTAAATTAAAAGTCTGCAATTTCCTGGCTTTCGTGATTTCCAACCCGATTTTCTGCTGTACCCACAGTGTGTCCTGCAGCCGCAGCCCAGAGTGTTGAACAAGCTGCTGGTGCACATCCCACGGGGTGGGGGGGACCCACAGAGAATGCACACCCCTCCCTGCCCCTGGGGAGCCACGGCTCCTGGGAGACACAGGTGGAGACAAACACGACATACGGTGAGTGACACGGGACAGCACAAAGTGGGGTGGGCTCTGGGCGGGGTGGGGGCACAGGGTGCTGGGAGGCTCCAAGGGGGCTGTGGACACAGATCCAAAGGGACTGTGAGCCCCCTCCCCGCCTTTCCCGTGTTTGAACCTTCAGTAATCATCCAGTCTCCCGGGACGCTCCTGCCCCATCCTCTCTTGGTCTCTGTCTGTGACCGCCCGCCCGGGCCTGCTCCGCACTGTCCTCCTGGAGCTGCCACTGCTCAGTCATCACGACAGCACACCCCAAGGATTAAGGTGGGGCCAGGAAGGGAGCCGCCCAATGGTGTGCCCAGCAGTCTGCGAGGCTCTTGACAGCATTTAGTTATTTATTAATTTTTTAAAAATATATTTTTGTTTTTATTTATTTGGGTTTTTTTGGGGGGTAGGTAATTAGGTTTATTTATTTATTTTTTTGATAGAGGTCCTGGGGATGGAACCCAGGACCTCGTGAACGCTAGGCACACGCTCTACCACTGAGCTAGCTACACCCTCCCCTCCCCGGGGCTTCCCTGGACAGCAGGGACTGTCTTCCTCACGTCTGCACCCACATGGCACCCACACCATCGGGCACATAGTAAGGCCTCGATCAATGTTGGCTGAATCGAGCTGACAGACTATCACTTAACCCTGACATGATGTAAGATCTGCAGTACAGAAATGGTCCACACGAAAGTTTGCCGAGTTTCTAGCAACCCTGAAGGCAAATAAAAGCATTTAACTTTAAGTGGCTCTATCTGAACTTGATTTTGGGAGTCAAATCTGATCATCATTAGCAAACAGGTTTTGGGGTTTTTTTTTAATGTAAGTATAACTTTCCTGCACTGTATTCTAAACTCCTTCAAGAAGTTTGCCCCACAGCCCGCACGTGACTAATGCTTGCTGCTCACATATGAGTTAAATGTTAAAACTCGCTTTGCCGCACTCTTCCTGTTTAGCACTTTGAAACACGTGTGCACAGCAGAATAGAGGCCCGGGAGCCTGCCCGTCTGGCTCAAAGCCTGGACTGACTTGGAACGAGTCCCTGCCACCATTCGGGGCTCAGTGTCCCCGTAGGTAAAAGGGACCCTGATAACATGTCGCAGGCTTCCAGCGGGGCTCGGACGACACACATGCACACGTGTGCACTCTAAGTGCCCCCAGAACCAGCTGTCACACGGAAGGTTTGCTCACTCTTATTAACACGACGAGCTCACAGAGGCTTTCACAGACAACACAGGGACCATTTCACTGACAGTAAAGGCACGTACTTTTAGTCCGCAGTAAACAGTTCTACTAAAACTAAATTCTCCTTGTCAGTTCTTGCAAAGGCTATGAATAATGCTTCACATCTTGCTTTTTCTACTTTAAATCATAAAGAAATTCAGTGCTATTAAACGGTAAAAAAAATCAGTAAAAAGATGAAGGGGATGGGGATGGGGACTTCAAGCATTTTCATTTTCTTTCTACATTCTAACTATTACTTTGAAATGCAAGCGATTAATAGGGTCCTCATCAATTTTTAGCTTTAGGGACAAAGGAACACTGTGGTACTTAAGACACTGGTAACTTAATTATCGGTACTGATGGAAATGCAGTGATAATGTAAGCAGTAGACTCTGGTATCAAGTTTTCCAGTTCCCTGGGGGCTGAGTCATGTCAAAAAACGAAGTGTTAGAACAACAGGAATATTCTGCTCTGAGTCTACCCTCTTGTGGTTCCTTGGGGGAAGGGGGGGAGGGATAAATTGGAAGTTCAAGATTTGCAACATTGATTCCAGAAGGTTTTTCCCCTAGTGATTGCAAGTTCATGGTCCATGTAGCAGGAATCACAGAGTCACAACAAAAGAGGAAAAATGCTAGAATTGCAAAAAAAATGAGACTATAAGATATATTCAATCATCTAACATTTCCATGAATGGTTTCCTAAATCACTGAGTGTGTAACTTTGGTTGATGGATGTAGTATTTCAACATCTGCCCATTCTTCATCCACCAGAGAAACCCAAAGCAAGCTGGATACTTAATACAGTATCATAAATCAGTTTAAATTAACGTGGCTGAAATGTTTTAAATTAAAAGGAACAAATGTTGATATTAGACATTCTTGATGCATGTGGACGTGTCAGACTTGGTCAGTTTACTTACAAAGCTTCCCGGACAAATGAGGTCTGGCTCATGAGGGAGATGCCATCTGGGCTGGGAAGCGGGTCCCTGGGAGCCCCGGGTTCCCGAGCGATGGGCCGGCCCCCCGCTCCCCCTGCACCTCCACGCACCTTCAATGAACACCTCGGCGGAGGTAGTGTCGGAGCCGCTGGGGTTCGTGGCCAGGCAGGTGTAGCGGCCGGTGTCGTCCTCGAAGGCCTCGGCTATGACCAGCGTGTGGAGGTCGCCGCCTGCACAGCGGATCTGGATGTCGGGACTGTCGTGAAGCTCTCTCCCCTCACAGAACCATCTGCCGCCGGGGGTCGCAGCACAGGAGAGAGGAAGGAAAGGGAGACGTGTAAGATAACAAAGCAGGAGTGAAAGATGAGACACTGGGGAGTAAGAGGCTTCTATGATAAAAACGATCTGTGTCAGTGTTATTGACGGAACCCCCACATTTTTAGACCCTGAAATTAATGGCTAGACAATTCCCACAGGCTTCCTAAAGCATCTTGGACATTTTATCAACCTGGAGATAACAGACATCACCAAACTTGGAAAGACCATGACAGTTACAAAATGAAAGGGACAGAAATCCAAAGTGTCCTACAAAAATGTTTTATCATATGACTGGATAAAGAAGCTGTAGTATATTTATTCAATGGAATACTACTCAGCCATAAAAAAGAATGAAATAATGCCATTTGCAGCCACATGGATGGAACTAAAGACCACCATTCTAAGTGAAGTAAGCCAGAAAAAGAAAGAAAAATACCATATGAGATCACTCATATGTGGAATCTAAACAAAGAAAACAAGGAGACAGTAATGAACTCATTTTCAAAAAAGAAACAGACTCTCAGACGTAGTAAACAATCTTACGGTTACTGGAGGGGAGAGGGTGGGAAGGGATATTTAGGAGTTCGATATTTGCAAATACTAATCACTATATGCAAAATAGATAAACAATAAGTTTCTACTGTACAGCAGAGGGAACTATATTCAATATCTTGTAATAACCTATAATGAAAAAATATGAAAAAGAACACATGTATATGTATGACTGAGACATGCTGCCGTGCACCAGAAATCGACAGACACCACTTGTAAACTGACTATACTTCAATAAATTAAAATAAACAGATAAAATAAAATCAATGTTTTATTATAACTGCCTCCTGCATCTGTTACAGTTTTATCTATTATTCTCACCTAAATGGAAATATAAATGTAACAGAAGAATCACGCTCAAAACACCTGATGTCTTGAGGGAGACGGAGCGTCAGGGTGGAGACCGCCGGCGGCAGTGTGCTTGCTGATCGGGTCAGCCGGGCGGGAGCAGACTGACGGCCTCCAACGTCTCTGATATTCAGAGACTCCCCCAGCAGTGCACCCGGCCTCCCCGACGCGGAGAGGCAGCTGTAACTCACTGCTGGTCAGCCCGCTCCTTCCCAGAGGATCATACCTCGCAGGGGAGGTGGCGGGCAGCCAGACTCTCCACCCCAAGGTTCCTTCTCACACGCTTTCCTTCTGCCCCGAGCACCTCAAACTCTCAACAGGATTTTTACAAAAAAAATATGAAGCTGGCCCAGCACCCCTCACCCTCCTGCCTGGGTGTGATTTCATCTTAAAGCGGTATAAAGGAACGCGCCACTGACACCTGAAAGGACTGACGCCTCTGGGACAGAACCGCCCATTTAGCCCTTAATCTGCACTCAGAGGTTTTCTCTGAGTCTGATCCACCACAAAATTCTTTGGACTTGGCAACCTTTTTTGAAAATGCAGCACCGAAGACTAACCTTGTCTGCATTTAGGCAGCATGATACAGGGATGTGTCTATATTTAGTCTGAAAATAAGGTTAATAAAACAAACCAGTCTGCTAATACTCAGTGTGGTAATCCAGAAACTGTATTAAAGAATAAGTTTGGGACACTTGGAAAAGAGCAGATATGACTTTGGGAATTAAAAAACTTTTGAAACACCAGCCACCTGAGCATCTACTCAGTGTAATGTGCGTCACTTCTGAGACAATGAAGGGCAGTATTTCCTGATTCTGCACATTCTGTGGTTTCCCTTGTTTTCACAAAGTCTTGGAGAACATTCTGGCCAAGGCTGTCTTTCAGTCCCTTCTCCGCTCATCCCTCTGCATGGTCCAGAGCCTCCCCCCAAGAGCTGACTGTGGCTTAAGTTTTACTTGCTCCCAAATTTTTGAATGGATCAGTTCCTCTCCAGCAACCCGGATTCTCTCCGGACTCTGGTCCAGGTCAAAGCTCCTGAAAGGCTCCCTATGGGAACCAGTCCCTACGCATCAGGGCTGTGTGGTCTGGTTCCTACAACGTGGCCCTGATTTATGCTCTATCGTGTTCCTGTACAAACACTTGTGGGGGTTTACTGCTGCATCGACGGCCCTCACGTTCTGCCTGCCTGCCCCCCATCCCAGGAATTCTCCCCGAGGAGAGAATGCCGCCTGCACTGACCCATCCTGCCTGCTCTCTTCCCACAGCCAAGCCAGGGCTCCTTCACCAGATTAAATTCAACCGCACACACACACCTGCCGGGCGTCCTCTGAGCGGAGGGCATCGCCTTGCAAACTGGAGGCCATGGAAAGAACAACACCTGCACAACTCTAGGGCCAGCAGAGGGGTCTGTCTGTCTGCACTGCCACTTAGAGTGTTACAATCTTCCATTAAAAAGATACGAACCCACTATCGAGGGAACATGCAGCAGGGGAGAGTGCGGGGAAGGTGTAAGGGAGAGGACAGCGACTCGCCCTCTTCGGGGACCTCTGCCAGCCCTCCCAGGGCGGGGACACCGCGAACTCCGGCTCCCAGTTGCACACACAGCCGGCAGGCCCACCTGCTTCCCTGTGGGCCTGAGCTGACAATATTTTTTAATGTTTTTAAAGGTTACAGGAAAAAATTAGAAGAGTAATATTCTGTAACACATGAAAATTATACAGAGGTCAGATTTCAGGGCCTATAAATGAAGGTTTTGGGGGCACAAGCACACCCTTCCACTTACAGTGTCTGTGGCCGCCTCTGCCGCAGAGACAGACCGCCCGGTCCCCAACCTGCAGCAGTCACATCCTGGACTTCGCAGGAAAGATGTGACCCTGGGACCAGCAGCCTCAGCCTCACAGGAGCTTGTTAGAAATGCAGGCTCTCCACCCTCATCCCAAACCCACCGCGTCGGCTCCGATCCCCGGGGAGTCACGTGCACGCACGGGTGAGGGAGCTCTGGTCTGTCGCGTGTGGACCCCAGGGCCCCGGCTCTCCATCGAGGGGATGTGCTTCCCGAACGCAGAAACTGGAGTTTATGAGTTTTGTGTCTCTGTCCCTTTGCACACAAGTGCCCGTGGAACTGTGTTCTGTTTGTTCCTCTCTCCTCTGTGCTCAAAAACATTAGCTTCATTCACCTGAAACTCATGACAGAGCACTTCCTATCTCCTGTGCCATTTCTTTATACCATTATTTGAGGCCTGATGCCTCTAAGCCTTATTTCCCCATCCAGGACACAGACGGTCTTTAATTGGCCCAGAGTGAACTGCCCTTAGTTGGTGCCTTACAGATACTTACTATCTGCCACTCACTACTTTAGAATATGCTTCCCATGAAAAACCAGATGGTGAAGGATCCAAATAGACTTGGAAGATGCTACCTAGGACATATATCACTCCTTGATGCAATTCACTTTTTTTTTAATTAAAGGCCCTGAGAAGTCCTGCAGAAAAAAATAAAATGTTTTTTTCTCTAACTTGTCTGACCTAGCATTCATTCATCTTCTCTGACCCTGCAATTCTTTCTCAATTGACATCCGCCGACATCCCATGATGCTTTTTTGGCATATTTATCCTGCAGTTTTTAAAAAATGAATTAAGGCCAACTATAATCTGAGCAATGATGCTAAGTGCCAGCCTGGGGACAATCCTAGGAAGCCTAAGAAAACCCTGGAACCACATTTAATATGAGACTCCAGCAGCAAACGCGTTTCCCGATGAAGTCCAAACGCGCATCTGGTCCTCGAGACGGCGCCTCACGATCCCCACAAGGGTGAAGGTGGGCCGCACGGTGCTGCCAGCCCCCAGGGATGACCTGCTCTTTGCTTTTTAAACACTTATGCTTTTCCATGAATCAAATTGTAGAAGCATCGCAGACTGTAGCACGTGGGAGGAACAGCGCAGAGACAAGGCTAAGTCAGTCCAAATCAGGCAGCTCGAGCAACACGTAACGTGAGTCGTTGCACTGCTTGGACGCTGTCGGGGCAAGTCCGTGGTTACGGTGGCCAGGTCTCTGTTGTCAAGAAGGGTAGGAAAGGGGGTGACCGGGGAGGCGGGGAGAGACTGCAGGCACTTAGAGGGGAGCTCCCTGAGGCAGCAGAAAGGGCCGCGTGGTTCCCGGCGCAGCGCAGACAGACGTGTGCTGGAGCCGCGCCTGCAGCCACTTTGCACACGGGAGCCAGCAGCGGCCCAGCAGGATGCTCAGCTGTGACCGCGGGAGAGTCACTCAGTCTTCCTGGCCCAGGCTCTTCATCTGAGGAGAGGAGGCCTTCTCGCTATACAGTTTCATAATTCTGAGGTTCTTGGAGAAATGAGAAGGCATATTTCGTTACTGCATTAAAAATATTTCAAGAAGTCCTGTAGAAAATTATTTGATGAAAGGCACAAGCGATGAAAAGCTTTGCTTCTTTGAAACACACTAGGTGCCGGGCGTTTGTGCAGTTACACATCTGCGCTGGGCCCTGAGCCGTCGGTGGATTTAGCACCGGGTCTCCATCCCCACCGTGTCCTTAACTCATCACATTCTGTGGAAACTGGCTCTGCACATGCGTTTCTCCCCCATGAGGATAGTTTTGCAGGTGGAGGACTGGCCCTGTGACCAGATACACGCAGTGAAGCGGGGCTGTGAGCTCCAGCCCCAAGTCTGCACAGGGAACTACTCAGCACGCCTGGGTTCCTGACGCTGTCACGTCTGGGCCTGGCTGACCCTGGGGACACTGACACCCCCGCCCCGGGCAGGTAGGTTCCCAGAAACAGTAAGTGACCCTGTCACACTCCTTTCCCGTGAAACTAATTGGTCCAGAGCCAGTCCTTGCGCCCTGCAACAGGCCCTCACACTTGGGGCCACGGCCCACCTGTCCTAATCTCTCAGGGCCAGGCAGTGACCACTGGGACCACCCTGAGTCCCAGGGCCGCTGACGTCAGGGCCGCGGGTCCAGGTGTGCTCACTGCCTCACACAGTGAGGGCCCCGCCCACATCTCCCTCCTCCCTCTGCCTCCAGACCCACCCGGGCTTCCCTGCATCCCCTCGCCCCACGTGCAGCAAGCTCCCTGCTCCTGGGACCTGTGAGGAACAGTGTCTTTTCCGTAGCGGTCACCTCCTGATCTGTTGGCCTCACTGCACCTGAGTAACGTTGACGCACTGAACTAATAAAGAAGAATAAGCTTACAATGAAGAGAGGACGGAACAGGCAGACAGTTCAATGCCCTGAGCAGTTTCTGCTTTAGGATGTACGTCGGTGGACACTTACCCACTCTCAGCTACTCAAACTGAGCGCATTTAAAAGGCATCCCATGAAACTCAGAGTCACCTTCTCGGTGCACACCTCGGACGGGGAAACCAGCCCTGCCCACCCTTTGTGCAGCAGGGCAAAGACACATCACCTTGTCACCTGACCTGAGAAATTCCGGCGGTCTGGCATTCTGACGCCATGAGGTAGGTGGCTGGGAGGAGCTCAAGTCACTTTGTTTCCTTAAATTTCTTAAAGGCCATAATTCCATCTGCTTCTGGGCAAGGGACTCAAAACATCTAGTGTTCTTTAAAGAAGACATAAAAGTCAGGTCTGTTGACTCAACATGGATCTGAAATTTTTCCTCCATTCAGTTCTCGCTGCTAGAGCAGCTGAAGACAAGCCGCAGCGTAAGCCCACGGAACAGACACAGCACAGGTGCGGGGGGGGCCCGGCACGTGCGACACGCCATCCCCTCCTCGTCCTGGGCGGACGTCACCGACTGGTCAGAACGTCGCCGGGGAAACCGAGGGCCTCGGAGCGGCAGGCTTTGCAAAGCACCCCGTGCGGGAGTCTGCCAGTAAACGCAGGCCCATCCTCCACCCAGTCTCTTTCTAGACAGTACACTCCACTCCGCTGCGGCTCCCGAAGGCTGTGTCTGTCTGTTCCGCGGTAAGAGGAGAGGGAGGGCTTGGCTGAGACGGCGGTGAAAGCACATCACGCAGAGGACAGTCTACTCAGGTAGGACTCCGCCTCAGGACACCTGGACACCTTTGTTTATTCCGTTTCAAATACCCCGCAGCCGTTTACTCAGTGGGCAGGACACTAGGCCGGAAAATCAAAATACCCGCTGTGCACCTCTGACGAATCTCAGCTTCCGTCCCAGTTCTAATTTGCTGCCATAAAATGCTTAGAACACATGATCACACTCTCACAGCTGGAATGCAGAGATGAGACGCATTTGGGAACAGCCAGAGTTCTTAAGGACCTATTTAATTCAAATTAAGGGACAGAGGATTAATGTTTACAGAACGCCTCTTACACGCTATTTGCCTTGCAAATATGGAGTCGTCCTCTCTTCTGACAACCTTGTGCAGCAGCGTCACTGTACCTAAAATTCAGGCATGGCCACGTATGGACAGAAATGAAAAAGAACCCAGACAATTAAACCCAGACAACGTCAGACTTTCACCTCCCTCAACACTTTCAGTCTCGTCTTTCATCAGACTTGTCACCGGGGACATAAACAAGCTGTGACACAGTTTACTGGTTCTTCCTTTCATATCTGGTGGAGCCGCCAAGCACCTGTGTGCCTGACACGGGGCGGCAGTTGAGAAGCAAACTGGAAAATCCGGGGTGCGGGGTAAACCCCCATCAAAAGAATCAAGAGCTTCTTACGTAGGAGTAAGAGACTGGTTGTCAGAGTTCGAGGCCATAAACAGGCCGTGAAGACAGCCTTGTACTAGTTAGGAACACAACGTAAAGGAGCTGGGAGAGGTGGTCACATTCATCCACTCATTCACTGACAGGCTCACTGCACTTAAACCCCAACTGCGGACTGCCCGGGGTGCAGACGCCGGCGACGCGGGGTTTCCCATCTCACGAGACTCGTAGGAGGAGGAAACAGAGAAGAAAATCCAATGATAGCCATAAGGAAATGCTGACTTCGCTTCATCTAATGAAATTAGGTTCTTCCACTACAGGGAAGCACCTACTGCTTCAAAAATCTTTAAAGACTGGTTATAGCTTCACACGCAGAGATTCAGCTCACTCTGAACAGAATACTTAGGTGGAGACAAATTTGTGAGAGAGGGGAAAGTGTTGATGGACTTCATGAGTCAGACTTTTCCTTTTTATTCATAGAGGATTATAACACACAGGGGGAAAGTCCGTGGCATTTAAAGCTCTGCAGGACAGCACATTTCTTTATATTACCCTCTGCTGGGACTGTGAAATCAACATTGTTTTACTATAGATATATTTCTTTTGGTTGCATAAGGTCTCTTTTTCTTCCCCTCAGGATTTTTCAACATTCCAGCCTAAAAATGAAGCAGTGCCAGAAATTCGAGTTCGTATTTGGGCACCAGCAGGATGTGGCAGGACTGAAACTGAAGAAGGTGTTTCACACAGAAAAGTGCAGTATTTAACTGTTCACTTTCTACCTTTCGAGGTGAGGTTATGTGCAACTGCTGACCTGGTCTGGGTCCGAATGCTGGGGGCAAGGCGGCCGCAGCCGGCTGCAGGGCTGGGGGCTGCTGCCTGGGGGTCACGGGGGTCAGGAGACAACTGCCATCGGGGGGCACAGCTGCTTCTGAGCAAGTGGCCGTCTGGGAAAGCCACGACGGTTTCCATTCAGGGCAGCGTGAGACAGTTCTAGAGTGTAGCTCCCGGATGCGGCCTTCCTGGTCTCCTGCCCCTGTGACCCTGGCACCTGGCAGCCGGGCTCAACACTGCGTCCCGGAGCTGGGATCTGCGTCCCGGAGAGCTGAGAACGCTCTGGTTCTCCAGGTCCCGGGAATGCTGTTAACTTGTATGAGAATAAATTCAACTGCTAAATGAGGGAAACTGGTAAATCCACCGGATAAGTAGAGCATCTACTTCCCAGCACAGGACACGGGCAGTTTACGCTAAAAACCCAGGTACTAACGGCTGCACAGCTCAGGGGACTATGTTCAATATCTCGTAATAACCTACAATGAGAGACAATATGGAAAAGTATGTATGTGCACATATGATTGCATCACTTTGCCGTGCACCAGAAATTAGCACAGACTGTAAACTGACTATATGTCAAAACACACACACACACACACACACACACACAGCGCCACTCAGGTTGCCAGCCGACGAGTGACCTCCCTTCCAACACTGTCACTTGAAAGGAAGTGCATATTTTAGGACTCACAGTTTCTTTTGGTATCTTTCTTTCTTTGAACCACAACCATGTGTCGTGGACATTTTCTGTGCCCTGTACTTTAAATGTGTGGCTTTTAAAACGCACAGACCTGACTTACAAAGCTGAATCCATTGGTGAATCTTAGCTTCTAGTCTCCAACTGTGCTAAGGAAAATGGTAGCTCTCGGAAGTCAGTTAACTGAAGCAGTGAGGTCTTACTGAAACTTTAGCCACAGCTGAGTTTTCTCATCCTCCCATGAGGCGGTTTCCTTAGGCTCATGGGGAACCGAGTTACGTTCAAAGATTTCCCTTTCGGTTCTTGAGTCCACCGATTCATACTTCCCAGAGGAAGTCATCCTAAAGGGACGGCACAATGTCAAATCCAGCCCGCAGCCGCCCCTTTCCCCAAGTGCAACCTGCAGCCGCCCCTTCCCAAGTGCAAGCAGTCCTGAGGCTTCTCGACGTGGGTGCTCGGAGAATACAAAGGAACTGGTTTCTTCAGTGCTTTTATAACGGAAATAAAGGGTAAGGACAAGTCCCTGGGACATCAGTGGTTCAGCAGTGGTGACATTTTCCAGGTGCTCCCTCCTCCTGGAGGAAGGGCCGCGCTGTGCTGGGAGCCGCAGAACCCCCGACACGAAATTGGCAACCTCCACCCGAGATGAGTCCTGTTTATGTCTAAGCTCCCGTCAGGCCGTCTGCAAATATCGCATTTCATACATCCTCAATTAAACACCAATTAAGTTTTACAGAGAATTTTTTGTCTTGTCACCAAAGATTTCTTAATTCTTTACATGTGTTCACATGAACCGCAAGACACACTATGTTTATCCTGTCGAGTGGATTTATAGGCAGACCAAAGTGAAATTAGTCCTTGGCTAAATTCACTATGGCTATAATTTCATGACCGCCTAGCTCGAGGGCCAATAGCTCAATTTGTGTGGACAACAGATGTACTGTAACCTTATGGCCCAGAAGAGACCAATAAATAGACTGGCTTTTTGAAATTCAAAGCCCAGGAAATGATCAAATAGATTCTGAAACGAAACCAGACTCGCATCCAGCAGTCTGACCCCTAATCATCACTTTATCTCCCAAGACAGGGACAGAACATGGTGGGGAGCAAAGTAGCCCAGACGCAACCCAACTTCCAAAACCATCTGACCTTGTCCTGCTCCAGCCCAGGGAGGCAGCCCCCGTCCGGACGCGAGGAGCACGCAGATCTTTAATCACTGTCCCTAAGAAATGACGATAAAACACTCAGGGGAACCTACACCACGCCCGCGCGCTGCGGGAGCTGTTAACACTTAGGGTGCATCTAACCGCTCCCACATCTGGGGTGCAGCAGGGAGGATGAGCATGAGGACGTGGCGTCTGCAGTCGGGTCCCGGTGCTGCCTGGTCCGGAGACCAGTCCTCTCTCTGGGGTTGAGCCTCCCCGTTTGCGAGGGATAAACCAGATCGGCATCTTCTCAAACGTTTCCCGGAAAACTGTTCACAGCCAGTGGGCAGATCCCACTGAAAAGGGTTCCAGGGCCAAAGGGGTTTACAAAGCGCCGGGTTGAACAAAGCCAAGCACCCACCTGCACTGCAGAACTCTCTGGAACTTGGGCTGCACCAGCGTGCACTGCATTTCCGAGACGGGCTGGCGGTGGGCATTGCTCTCAGTCTTGCTTGACCGTAGAACACATGTCCCGAGAACCCTGCTGAAGGATGAGCGTGGTGTGGAGCATCCCCCGGGCTGGACGAGTGCCGAGATCCTAGCTAACCTGAAGAGACACTTACTGAAGCAGTGGCTGCTAACTTTTCACAAGTGCCTCTTCTAGTGCTGCCGGGACGTCGGAAAGATGCCTCCCCTCCCGGCGGCCCCAGACCTGGTGTCGGAGTCCCACTCGGCACCTGAGCTGAGACATGCTAGTCGTGCTGGATTTAGCAGGCTACGTTTAAACACTGTTTGCTTAGGAGTCAACGTGAAATGCTGATCGCTAACCTCTCAACTCTCCTTGACTGTGAACTCTTAAGATTTTTCTTTTCTTTCCTTTTTTTTTTTTTTTTTTTTTTGGCCATGACACAGTAAGTTACTGGGTTCCCCACCCCCTTTGGAAAACGCTCAAGGTGACCACAGAACTCCACACTGGGGCATTTCTGAGAGTGAGGCTCCATTAACAATGACGGTAACATGCAGGGACTGCGCCAGGAAACCAGGATGTGCAGACATCCCCGCGAAAGCAACCTGGACGTGTGGCTTTAGTGGGCTTCATCCCTGAGAGTGGACGAGAGTGAATTTCCCAGCCCGTGAAGGAGAAGAGCCCTCCTGTTACGCAGGCACAAACCCTCACGCCGTCCGTGCAAGGACACAAGTCCTCCCGCACAGCCTCTCAGTCACTCCAGAGCTGCCTGCCCGGGAAGAGTGTGCTGAGCGTCTGCAAGCCTTCAAGGCGCCGGGGAAGGGCCTGGGCAGGAGGCGGGGCTGGAAACGGTGAGGGCGCGCCTTCGGCGGTTTGGTTGCCAGGCGACGGCAGGTAATTATGGGCTACGCTGGTGACCGGGCTACATTCCGAGGGGAGAAGCGGGAGCGGTCCGTCAGAGCCTGTGGTTTTCGACACTTTTGGAAGCTGCCCACTCAGCACAGCGACGACATCAGGGTTGGGAAACACACAAGGACCAAAGCCACGGCGGGGACGGGTGGCAGGTCCCCTGCCTCCTCGACTCCATGGGATGAAACCTGCCCTTGGGAGCCTGGGCGGGGACTCCAGGAACCCATCCTCCCAAAGTCAAGTTCCAAAGGCCATCTCCCACTTTCCCGGTTTATCCGCCAGCCCCTCAGTTTGGTTTCTTGCCTGGATGCTGCTGAGGGGCCCCTTCAGGGAAAAGCTGAACCTTGAGGGGGAAAGGGCTTCCCTCTCGGGCTCCCACGTCCTCCCCTGCCCTCCCCGAGGAGCTGCAGCAGCATCAGGCAGAGGCTGGGGGACTCGGGGCCTCCTCCACGTGCACCTGGCTGGCCCAGTCCCGAGCGCCACGCGGCGGCTGCGGTCCCCAGGGACCACCGACACTCAGGGGCAGAGCGAGCGTGTGCGAAGTTCACGTGCACACCAGTCCGGCCCCGAGCCTGTCAGACGCAGGTTTGCAAGGTACAGGGTCCCAGACACCACATCAGAGCCGCCCCCAACCCCTACTCGTCCCTTTTCTTATTTTGTCTTCCTCCCAGCGGCCAGTTCAGAGGGCGGCCTCCCAAGGAGACAGCATTCCATCTTGAGACGTTAGGTGTAGAAGGAAGTTTACTGCCGGCGGGCAGCGCTCAGGGGCCTGCACCTGCCACCCTGTCAGTGAAACAGCAGCCCTTTCCTCACGCTGTGTGCACACAACCACACACACACACACACAAAACCACACACACACACCATATGTACACACAAAACCACACACACAACCGCACCGCACCCCAGACTCTCACACACACACACACCTGGATTAACCGTCTTGACACGCTGGAGTCAATTTCCGGGGACAGCGAACAGTCTCGGTCTCAAACACCCGGAGATGCTGCTTTGTGATGACCTTTCCGATGCCAGTCCCGCAAGTTATTCTCAAAACAGCGTCTGCCCCTCCTCCCAACAATCCGGAGCAAATACATACGTTTGAATCTGCAGAAAAGCGAGCCATTTTCCAGGAAAGCTGTGTCCCCTGCCCGGTCCTGGAGCTGCCTGGGGCCGGGCGGGGCGGCGGGCGTGGGAGCAGGAAGCCGGGCGAGTCACACCTCGTGCCATTTGGCCACTGAACAAGGTGCACAGTGGCGCTTTCCAGCGACTCAGGTTTTCAGAGCAAGTTACCTGCCGCTGGCATTTCATTCCAACAGGCTGCCTTTTTTTTAAGTGTTAAAATTAATGTTATGATCGGACACACACTTAAATCCTTTTCTTTGAAAAGTACGGACTTTGATGATGAAAAAGCAGCCTTTCTGATGCCAGCGCCCCCACCTGCCACGCACCACCATTTAGCGCTTACATCCCGCAGGCTCCCAAGCTCCCGGGGTCGCACAACACAGGGCTTGTGGAAACTGGCTTCAGAGTCCGTTAAAGACTTGGCAGAAGACAAAACAAAACAAAAAACTTTTAAAACCATTATGCAGTGTGTGTGGGGGGGGGAGGCTTTAGCATACGGTATTTACTAGTGACAGGAAATGCTAACAGGCCCTTTGCTTGCACAGCAAATAAAAGCATGTGTTTTTGTATCTAAAAAATGTCACTGCTGATAACGGCTCCGTGTTTGTGCTGTGCGGGGAGGAAGAGGCTGCTCACGATTTGCCTTGGGAGGGGTCTAACTCCCAGAGTCCAACGTGTGTAGTGGGGTGTCCAGAACACACGACCTCCGCCCTGGCCGCCCCTCACTGGGGCTCCTAAGAATTGCCTGTGACAAGGGAGAGTGACCGTCAGCTCTCTCTGGCCTGATCTCACAGTCTCCCCTTCACCTTAATGTTCCATTGGTCCAGTTTTTCCATGTTATTTGAAGCTGGGCTTAAAAACACTTGCTCATGTACTAGGTTTGGTCAATTTTGAGAGAACTTTAAAAAAAAAAAAACAACCCTGAGGTTTCTTATGGCTAAAATTATTCCATGTGCCCAAAGATAAAATGGATAGAAGTGAGTTAGTGAGTTCCTTGTCACGAGATCTGCTGAAGATGGAGAACAGTGGGCAGGATCTTGTAGACAGAATCCGAGGGCGAGATGGGTGATTGGCTGGGAGAGTATGAGGACGGGGGCTGTGACAGCCTTTCTTTTAGGAAACGATTGACAGCTGATGAATGAAAATGGAACAGAAGATCTAAGCCTGGTCGCTGGACACTGAAGAACAGCACAATCCTCTTAATCATGGCGCATTTACGAGATCAGCCTAATTTAAACAAGATAACAAGATTTCCAGGGGATTTTCAACTAGGATGGTCTATCTGGGGTGCACTGGCTGTTCAACGGAACTTCCCTTCTGCACACAAAATGCTACAACGTTTCCGTGTTTATGATCAGTTTGCATCACATGATACACTTTAAAGAACTGTTTCACACTTTGTACAAAAACCCAGGTCAACGGTGACACTAGGGCATTTCCTCTAAAAGAAATGCTTCCTAAATTTAGCCACATTCTTTTCTTTTTTTCCCCTCCACTTTTTCTTAAAGCAGAGTCAGTAGTCACATTCATTATTAATTTGACTTGTACTAAAGTTTCCTTTTTTTCTTTGCTGAAGTTCACGTTAGCCTCACTTCATTGAAGTAGAGCCTCTCATTTTAAAAATATTCGTCAGGAAATCACATGCTCAAATTCAAATCCAATGAGGTGTGATTTAATTTTGCAAAAGCTCCTTTGAGGGTTTGGAAGAGATTATTTAAAATTCTGTCATTTAACTAAAGGGTGATTGTCATAAACTTTATTTTGCAAATGGATTGATACTTTTTGGAATATCCTGCCCTTGCCCCCAATTTTTTACATCATTCTTATTTTCCAATGCTCTCCTTGGAGAAGAATCCTACCACCCAAAAAATGAAGACAAATCCTGACTTCTGCTTGGGATTGGAACACCGGCAGGCATGTCTGCATTCTCTGCAGAAGCGTCTCAGTGCCGGGGTCCCGCCCGCTGTGTGGGTCCTCACAAGCTATCCCTCCTCAACACCGCCACACCCCCCACCTTCCAGTGTCTATGCAGAGGGTCCCATCAGGTGTTGTCCGTTCTCAGAGGGAAAACAGCCAAACTAACAGAAAACCAGGCCTTGGGGTGGTCATGCAGAACAACTATTTTAAACTGTGCACTTCAGTCCAAAAGCACCTCTCCTGAAAAAGAGGCAAAAGGCGTGTTTTTTGCTCAATATACACAATATACGGACATTCTTAATCAGGACCTCTCATCTTTTGAACTTACCCTCGTGTCACTGAGGAGAGGGGTAGACCTTCCTCCTCCCCCTCATCTCTTCTTCCTGTAAAGCATCACTGTGACTTCCATCATTATGATTAGGTATTTCCTAGCTCTAAAATTCTGGTAGGAAGAGAAAGATGTTTTCTGGCCAGTGACTAAAGAGTTAACCTTAGACATTACAAAGAAAATGTTAAATCTGCTGCCAGGTTCTTTATGGCAACGTTAAAAGCTAAAAGAGTCTGCCCAACACTCTGGAGCCTAATAACGTAATTGTAACTAGTACACCGAGGAGACGGAACGGTTCTAACACAGCTTTAGGAGTGATTTATCGACCCCTGCACAGTAATTCTTCAGCAGTTCATAGAACCGGGATTTATAGATTTATTCCTAACTTCAGGAAAAATTACCTCCGCTCTTGAACCCTATGCCTTCTTGCATCCATCTCTGAACTGCAATTAGCTAATTAGATCGTGACCCCGGGATGGCATTCCCCGCCTCCCATCGCCCCCCAGGGGACAGAATCTGGTTTTCAAGTCTGGACTGCATCACTTCATCTTTGGAAAGCTGTTTGTAGGGACGCTGTTATCTTTATTTAGCAAAGATCGTCGTCAGAACGTACACCCTTTACGTGAAGGAAGAGGTGTTGCTCCTCATAACGTTATATGCCTGCGATATGTGCAGGGGGGCAGGTTTCTAAGTGGAGGGGGTGGCAGAGGCTGGGGGCAGAGGTTTTCCAATTGAGAGCTGAGTATCTGAAAGCAAACGCATACATTTAAAACATAAGCTAACACTCCCATACACTGAAAATTACTGTTACTACCATGGGAACGGGGGTGGGGGTGGCATGGCTCAGTGCAGAGCCTGTGCTCAGCATGCGCGAGGCCCTGGCCCCAATCCCCAGCACCTCTATTGAAAAACTGTAGCAGAACTAACGTGAGAATAGGAGTGGGTGTAACCTTTTAAGAAGAGAATTTGGCAACACTAACATTTAGACACGTAGGCATCTGACCCAGTGGTTTCACGCCTGGAAATTTCGGCTCACACAAGGGCACAGGACACATGAAACCTACATGTACACAGATGTTCATTTTAGTGTTTCTTCTCCAGTAACAGGGAAATACATTTATCTTGTCCTAAATGTCCTTGAGACAGGAAAGGGCACCTCAGTTACAGTGCCCACACAACGCAGATTTTAAAAGTACTGTTAGAAGCAGCTGTCAAAAACACACTGTCCAGCAAAGCCACAGCAGCAGGGAATGAACAGCAGGCTTCTGGGGGATCAGACAAGAAATTTCCAGTTTTTCAGTTACACTGAGCAGAGGGGCTGAGGCGCAGGGAAGATGGGGAACTTTCACTCTTCATTTTGGAGCTTCCTGTGTGATTTCTTTTCTTTCAAGAAATATTCTAAGCAATATTCTTTGCACAGGTTAAACTTATTAAAAGTGAACAAGATTTTTTTTAAAAGTGAACAAAAAGGGCAACCTCAAGAAAAAAAAAAAACCATGATATTATTAGAATACCCAACCTATGCGGCATTTTAAAAAGCTGAATTCTACAGACTTTTTAGGGCAATTGTCCTATGAAAGAGGCCTGCATTATCGTTTCACCATTTAACTCCTACGGCCTTTAACCCATATTTTATTTGTCTCTACCCCGTACAGCTGTTAGAATGATTCGACAAGGCGGCGCACGTCCACCCTTTGTTGAGGCTGGTGCCTTTGACTAGAAAAAGTTAGCGGGCTGTTACAGCCTCTTAAGAAGCTAAGGGAACAGTTCGCTGTGGGGGCAGGAGGCACATTAAGAAGAGTCTCAGACTCCAGGTGGACAAAACCTCTGCTCCCTTGGAGAGCACCCCCCTCCACCTGCCTCGCACGCTGATGTGCTTGAAATAGCTGCCTTTACTCTCGTGGGCCCGGGGAGCTTCCCGCTGCAGGGAGGGCCGGCGCACGCTTCCTGAAGACGTGGTCCCAGCAAGAACGGAAGGGGCTGGATTGGAGAAAACTGCTGTGAGCGTGCGGTCCCCTACGCTTAAGGGGACACACCTGGAACTGGACCCACTGAGGCAAAGAGATGTGACGGAGGTTCACAGCAGCCCGGGGACTCTCTCGTCTGGGCTCAGCCAGTGGGCGCGGGCATCGCGGGGCGGAAGAAACGAGTGTGTGGAATGTGGCACGTTCGGGCTGAGTTCTGTTGTGTTTCCTTAACGACCAAGCAACGGTTTACGGGACAGTGCTTGGCTCTGCTGAGTCAGCGTCCCAGGAACAGGACGCTTTTGACTGTGGAGCGATGCTCGCAGAGGCCAGAGGACCACGCCCTGGCGAGGATCTTGAAGATCCAGCCGGGAGAAGGGGTGGCTGGTGACGGAGCAGGTGCAGACACGGGCGTGAGAGCGTGACGCACCCACTCACACCGGATTCGCTCCCAGGGCAGCGGGCGGGCAGGCGGGGGCCGCGAGCGCGCACACTCATACGGTATTTCCAGATAGGTCCGAGAGGAGGGTGGATGTGGGCGAGTAGGGTCACTCCCTGCCACAACCATGTTTATCCCCAGTCTGTGTGAGAAGAATGACAGGCGCCAGCACGAAGGGAACACGGACGAGGGGCCCAGGAGCAGCTGCCTGGCGCAGGGTTCACCCCGAGGGGTTCCGCAGTGATTCTCCCAGGGGCTCCTCCCCTCCTTGGATGTATTAGGACCCACCTGGCAAGTCTCCCACCTTCCGGGCAAGCATGATTTACACGCTCTTTCTTGAGGGCATCCTCTCCTGTTAATTCATACCCAGAAGGACCAAAGAAGCTTTCGCTCAGGACTCTGGAGAATTTGAGTCCATCTGTGTGAAATGGCCCGTTGTCTCCCTCCATTCTGCCAGAGTCCTAGTTTTTGTCCCTCAAGAGGCAAAATAGCTGTTTCCAATGAACACAGACAGGTCTCAATGTCGAAGCTGCTGTTACCAACTGGGAGCATTTTCCCAGCGGCCGCTGCAAACCGTGGGGTGTGGTTCTCTGTCTGGAACACCGGGGGCTCTGGTGGGTAAGGGAGGAAAAGCCGCTTATGGGACTGCTGGGCAAGAGCTGTGTCTGGACCTCTCTGGAGGTTACTAGGTCTCCAGAGAAAGCAGACAAACCAGCAAACAGCAGAGACTTCATGTCAAGTCACCCTCAGAAGCCGTGAGCAACCCCAGAGAATGGCCTGAGCGGACTGACGGGGCGGGGGGGAAGAAACAGGAAGGGCCCAGCCATGTTCTAAGCGTGCACTTCGGATAAACCAGGAAAATGGGCGATTCTGCCGCAAAGACAAACGTTCAGTGCGCGGGCGGGGGCTCTCCACCCTGGAGGGGCACGGTACTGGGCGGTTATGTTGGGGGCTCTCGCTGCAGACCCGTGGGGCTTTTCTGCAAATACTTTTGGGTGCATGTCCCCCTCCCACCCCCCTGTCTGTTCAGCAAGATCTCTCTCATGCAGGCTTATTATTACTGGGGTCTGCTGTTGGGGTTTGTCTTGTTAGCAGCCTTAGAAACATCCTTTTCTGTAAAATTTTAATGATCAATCCTGCACTCTGAAAATAATAAGCGAATAAACACATTCCACTGTAAAAAGAAAGCCAGAGAACCTCATTTGCACTGCAGTCCGCGGTCAGCCAAGCCTTCGTGAAGAATTTACCCCGTGTCTGCGGGGGTATTTTCATTCTAACCTTCACCCTCTCCCAGGCCTTCTTCTTGGTGTAAAGGCTCCTGCGATGTTGACAGGGGAGCCTCTCTGAAGCTGGCTGAGGAAAGGAGGGTCAGCAAGACAGGAGTGACACCACGTGCCCTTGAGCGGGGGACTGCCAGCGTTGCTTTTTCTTTCCCAAACGATTTTCGCTATGAAAATTGAGACTCAGACTACGTTTCCACAATACTTTCTGCACAAGTACCCTTTTATGTGCTATTAACCTAAATATCTTCATTTTTTAGTAGTTTTGAGGACTGAGATCCTACCGTATTTACACCATTACGTGGGGACGTTAGCTGTGCTTTTAAATTGTATTGTTACGCGGGACGCGGTGCTATATTCCTGAGTGATGAGGCTTACACAGTGTCCCTACCCTCTGAGACTCCGTAATGGAAGCATCGGGGCTAAGATGCCATTTATTCTGTGGCTGTTTCTATGGTCATTGCTCAGAGCTACGGAAATTAATCTTATGCCACTGATTCGAGGGGAAAGCAGAGGTTTAAGCAGAGGTTTAAGCCAAGTGGTGGCCACAGGCCAGGTCTTGATTCATGCTTGGAAGGCTCGGGGACACCAAGTCACCATCGAGGCCTGGAGGCCACTTTAGTTGGATGTCGGGTTGGTGTTAGGACTGTTTCGGGAGAGGAGTGTTTCAGGGTGGGTGGTGAAGCTGCAGGAACGGACAGGCTGCTGTCTCAGATGCAGAGCCCCGAGCACTGCACACGCTGCTCAAAGTCTGGGACAAAGCCCGGGGCCGGAGTCCTGCATGGAGACCACCGCGGTGGCTCTGATGTGGTCTGCGCTGGGACCAGAGGGAGGGGCTCTGACTCAGACCCCCCAGCTCTCCACAAGGGAGCCTCTCAGCGTCACAGCGGGCGCCTGCCCTGGGCCCTGGCCTGCCCTCCTCCGAATGCTGTGCAGGCAAGTCGGGCCCAGGTCTGCTGAGGTGAAGCCACATAGTCCTTCCTGTCCCTTGAGCCCCTCTGTCACCTGGTGATGAAGTTGCCCCCAACCTTCTCAGAGCAGCAGGTAATACTTAAGGCTCAGCGTCCTCATGAAGTCACTTCCTAGTTTTTAATACCTCTTTGTGTCTGTTCAGGGCCTTTTTCCTCTTCCAAGAGCTAAATGTAAGAGTTTGCCATACGTTACTCCAATAATCCTCATCACAGCCCCGTGCCAGGGCTGGCTGGAGGGCCATGCTCACGGGTCAAGGTCAGCCCCATGACAGCCCTGCTCACACCGGGAAAGGCTCCCTCTCTCTGTGCAGCTCGCCAGAGCCAGTTATTTTAAAACGCTTCCAAGAGGCCACAAAGATAATAGATAATAGTAATAGTAATAGTAATAGTAATAGTAATAGTAATAGTAATAGTAATAAGCAACCTAAATGTCCATTGACAGATGACTGGATAAAGAAGCTGTGTTGTATTTATACAATGGAATACTACTCAGCCATGAAAAAGAGTAAAATAATGCCATTTGCAGCAACTGGATGGACCTTGAGATTGTCATTCTAAGTGAAGTAAGCCAGAAAGAGAAAGAAAAATGCCACATGATATCACTTACATGTGGAATCTAAACAAAAAATTGACACAAATGAACTTATTTACAAAAGAGAAATAGACTCACAGACGTAGAAAACAAACTTATGGTTACTGAGGGGGAAGAGGGGGGAAGGATAAATTAGGAGTTGGGGATTAACAGACACACACCACTATAGATAGATAAACAACAAGGTCCTACTGTAGAGCACAGAGAACTGTATTCAAAATCTTGTAATAACCTATAATGGAAAATAATCTGAAAAAGAACGTATGTACATATGTAGAACTGAATCACTTTGCTGTACACCTAAATCATTGTAAATCAACTCTATTTCAGCAAGAAATGCAAAAAAATTTTACAAAAGTAAAAACAGTAACAATAATGGCCCTAACATCTAAGGAGCGTTGACTCTGCAGGTGTTTTCTGCGTGTTCATCACATGTCACTAATTCAGCTCCCCAAAGACCCCAGGAGAGAAGGCAGCTGTTAGACCCATTTTAAAGAAGAGGACACAGAGGTGGTGGGAGGTGAGGCGATGGGCCCGTCACACAGGAGGTGGCCCAGCAGGGATTCCAACTCCCTCATTTGCTTAAAGGGATCAAACTCTTACCCAGGATTCTGCCCCGCCCTCCCTCACGAGCAAGGTTGCAGATGGTGCAACCGAGGACACAGGTCTCTGTGTCTGCACACTGAGCACAGCTTACTAACATGGAGCTGGGCGGGGCCAAGCACAGGGACACGGGTAGCGTTCAAGGGCAGTGCGGAGAATGCCGGTCAGGCTGGGGGCCGCCCGCACCGCAGGCGTCCTCTCCTCACCCCCACGGGGACTTCGCTCCACAGGCCGGGTGCTCAGTGCTGGGGTCACTGCCATTCAGCGGAAGAGCCCCAGTTACAAACAGGTCTGCCCCTGATGCAGGTGCCACTCCTATCACACTGCAGGGGAGGCTCCTACTTCAGATGAAGGAAACACTGCCTCTGAGAAAGAGCAACAGAGATTTGGAGGTGGGGAAGAGTTACCACGTGCAGCAAGGTCCCCGCCCCAGGCCCCCTTCCAAGTTCCCTCTGTGCCCTCTGTCCCTGCCACCAAGGGCCGGGTCCGGTAGCCCTTGCCCTGCATGGCCATCAGACAGAAGACAAGTCACCCCGTGGCCCAGAGGCCCTGCTGCGTGATGGGAGAGAACAGGCTGGTCCAGGGAGACAGGGAGCCTGGAAGCCCCCTTGTTTGCTCGTGGAGAGGATTTGAGGACACCACCTGCTAAACCCGGGGCAGACTTGGGGCTCCACCAGGGCTCCACCCACATTGGGGAACCCCTGCCTGTCTCCCAGAGCAAAGGGCTGTCCTGATGTAACCGGGCACCCTCTGGGGACACCGCAGGGCTCTGAAAGAAGAGTGGCTTCCAGAAAGCACGGCTCTGTGTCACCCCCAGGGGAGCACGCTGGCTCAGTCCTGCCATCCACAGACTCGGGCAAGCTCGGAGCATCATCTCTGACCCAGACGACGGGGATAAAATGGTGCCTCTGTCACGGGAGCAGCAGATGAAAGGAGAAAGTGGAAGGAGGGAGGGAGGTGCCCACCAGACCTCAGGGGACACTGCTGCCCTTAGAGTGCAGATCTTCAGGAGAAGCCCAGATGCAGGCCTTGGCCACACGGCCCCAGCCTGTGAGGTCACCCGGGCCCACACGTGTGAGCGCGTGGCCTCGTGCCGTCACACTGCTGCTTTGCACACCCCTCAGTGGGCTGCCCTCCTCAGAGCACTCGTGCAGAGGGAAACTGCTTTCTCAGCAGACGGAGTTTCAGACTGCACTGGTGGGTTCTCCGGACACACTCAGGTCGGTGGTAACAAGCAGCCTCGTGCCCTGGAGATTGGGGGCCCACCGTGCACCCCCACAGATGAACAGCAAGATCTAGAGCAGGGACCGGCAGCCAGTGCACCACGACCACTGCTAACACCGCAAGTGCCACTTTCTGGGCTGCAAGCTCCTAGCAGCTTAAATATCAAAACCAAAAGGGAAAAAAAAAAGAAACCAAATTGTTTCCTGTGTATTATCCTCAAGTCAGACAATCTGGGGATGAATTCCCCCCAGAAGCAATCCTTCCACTGTGGTTAGCAAACCAGACGGCCTTCCCCTTTCAGTTTAACTTGACCTGATTAAGGAGACGGCGGAGGACTTGGCCACCAAGCTCCAAGACCCTCCAATGAGCACTCTTCCCTGACTACCAAGTTACAACATAAAAGGTGACTGCTTACTTCAGCAAAACTGCAGCTTTCAGATAATATTCTAAGGCTCTCAGGCGGGGTTCCAAGCACCCCTCCTCCTGCAGCCCCAAGTTCTCCGCTGTCCCCTCAACGAGCCCTCCCACCTGCTCAGGACAAGGCCAGGCACACACCTGACTGTCACTCTGGAGGCTTCTGTTTGGAAATCTTTCTCCCAGATGTCACAATACAACCGCCACCGCGGTGGGGGAGAACAGGGCCTCCACACCGCGCCCTGTGTTGTCAAAGCGTGTTTCTGTTTCCAGCCACTGTCACAACCTGGACGTGTTTCTTCAGGAGCGCGAGGAGGGGGCGCCCGTCGTGCCGAGGACACCAGCACTCGGAGAGGGACTACGGAAGGGGCGGCGAGTGGAACACGCCCCCGAGCCTGGGAGGCCACTGGGGTCCCGGTCAACTTGCAGCCACTCTGTTGGAAGGCTTTGACCCCAGAGACGGCTCTCCAGGACGGCACTGCCCCGTCAGTGACAGATGCATGGAGCAGTCTCGGCGGGACCTCTGACAGACACGTGGAGCCCGCCGGACTCCAGGGACGCGGATGTAGAAGGGCCCGTGCTGTGAGCAGAGAGCACGGGCTCAGTGCCTGGAGACGGGGGCCTGGGCACCACGTGGGGCCACCCGGACGTGCTTCTGGTCAGTGAAGCATCACAGGACACAAGGCAGGGAAGGAGCCAGTGCGATGCCTGGTCTGCTGGGAGGCCCCGGTTCACGCTGACCATGCTGCCCCTGCCCTGGGGTCCCCAGGGTTTCAAAGATCAAGGTGGCGTGAGCTTTGCTGAGCGCAGGACGGCAGAACCAAGAAGTCTCTTCCTGAGGGAGTTGGCGGGGAGCTGTCCTCAGCGTGGTCTGAGTGATGCCCGGCGGGGGCGCAGGGCTGGACGGGTCCCCAGACGAGCCTGCTGGCGGGAGAGCGATCAGATGCCCTCTCGTGACCAGGGTTCAGGTCCATCGTGCGACTGCACCTGAAAGGCTTCGGAGAGACAGGCTTTCTGATCCGGAGCCGTGAACCCTGATAAAATCCGGGGCCAAAGCTCACCCCAGGGCTGAGTGGGGGGCTGGGCAGGGTTCTCAAAAGAGAGAAATCAGACAGGCAAAGTGAGGGACCAAACACACGATGGAACCAGGGCCGGGTGGGCGTCCCGGGTGGGCAGGGATCCCTCCGAGGCCACAGTCTGGGCGAGGAGAGGTCTGCGGCTGGTGTTTCCACGCCAGCTTTGTCATAGGGCAGAGCAGATCACCTACATTCAGACAGTCTGCTCCAGAAAGGGCAGTTTAAGGGAGGGTTTCTTCAAGTCTGGTCTCCTGACGCTGCAGAAGCCTCGGGGATGCTTGTAAAAATGCAGATTCCAAGGCTACACTCAGGCTTCACAAATCAACATGACTTGGAGCCAGGGCCTCGGAATCTGTATTTTTGACGAAAGACCTCCCCGCCATGCTTCAATCTTGGGATTTTTAGAAATTCTAAGCTTTTAAACCCACTGAAAGATGGTAAAGTGTAAAGAATTTAAAGACAGGAAACTCGAGTTCTAACTGTGGGTATGTGGCCTTGGGAGTCACTGGACCTCACTGAGCCTTCGTCCCTTGGTGTGTACAAGGGGACAACACACTGTCTTCACCAGGGCTGTGCACGCAGCTGGAGGTCAGTGTCATCCATAAACACAAAGGTCTGTGATTAGCAAGAACTGACCAGCGGGACAGCCCTTAGCTGGACAACTCCTGGAAGGCTGGCCAGCCCGCTCTCACTTCATCACTCTGCCCAGTGGTCGGTATGAGAGCCCCAAGTGGCCAGGTGGACGTGATGCTCTGCAAATCCTGGAGTCAGAGGGAGAGGAGCCGTGAGGGGCCAGCCATCTGAGGGGTCTGCTCCTGCCTGGGTGAAGCCAGGTGCATTTAAAGGGCCAAGCCCCTGGGGGTCCCGGAGACAGTCCTGGGGTTAATTAAGGGGGAAGAGGTGGAGGAGCTGGACGGAGGACCCGTGGAGGTGACGGGCTGGAGGGGCTTGGGAACAAAGGAGAAAATTGTTCAACAGGAGATGTTCTGGATGATACACGGAGGAAACGGTCATTATCACAAACACGGCTACACGACGTCCAGCCAGGAGGGGATGGTAAGGTCAGAACGCCCACCGCGATCCGGCTGGGGCTCAGAGAGGAGTGTGGACGCCAGCCACGCGGCCAGGAGCGGGACCCGGGAGGCTGAGAGCACTGCCTCACCGCACCCTTCCCAGCTCAGGGCTTCACGGCTGGAGGGGCAGAGCCCCTGGACATGGCTCAACAGACAGAAACAAGGACGATGAAGCTGCTGGGGAGCAGGCCTGCGTGGACAGCGGGGGGGGGGGGGGCTCTCCTGGCCCGGGGGTCGGAGGTGCCAGGGACCAGGCCCCCACCCTGCGGAGGAGGCAGCCCGGCAGGAGGGCTAAGGGAAGGGAAGCAGGGCTTGTGGTGGCTGTTCAGGGTCCCAGTGGGCTCCTGTGACAAAGGACAGACTCCTCTCTGAACCCTGGCCCGGGGCCACACCAGCCTGGGGAGGTGGGTGTGATAAAATGCCGATTCAGAGTGTTTTGACAACTGGACGGAAAGGCAACGTGCGTGGGTCTGGAATCGGCCCGGCTCTGCTCCAGAGCTGTGACCCAGGACAAGCAGGTATCTCCTCCTGACCTCAGTCTATGCACCAGTGAAATAAAGGTCGTGGTCTAGACGCCCCGAATAGCCACATGCTGCCGGGTTCCGGAGTCACAGGGTGGGTGCCTGTTACATGTTCAAGTTCGCCTTCCGAGGTTGTGAAAACAGGAAAGGATCAGTGGGGTGGTGGGCACGGATCTGGGCCTGGAGGGCTGGTGCCACGCAGTGGGGGACAGGCCAGCTGTGGGGGACAGGCCAGCTGCGGAGGACAGGCTCCTGCCTACCGGCAGCATCTGCTTCTGAGCAGAAGGTGGAGAGAAGGTGGGGTTCCCACGGGAGGCCGACAGGCCAGCTGGGAGCCAGGAGAGTGGGCAGGACGGCTGTGGTCCAGTGCCCGGCAAAGAGGAGGCCCTGTAAGCCTGGACCCGGGGTGGACTCGGCCGCTCCTGCGGCCACGCAGGGGGCCGGGGCCGAACACGGCAGGGAAGGCCTGGATCTTCAGGATCTGGGGAGGTGGGCCGGGCTTCCCTCTTGTCTCCGCTACCTCTGAGCCTCGAGATCTTGGGCAAGACACTCATCCTCGTTAGAACGTGATTGCCAGGTGATGAAACGGGGGTCACAGATCTACCCAATATTTTTGTGAGGATTGGACATGATTACATGCCTGACACATGGCAAGGATGGAAAAACCACTGTAATTCTGCTCCGGGCCTGGGAACAGAATGAGGGTGGAACAAAAAGAACCTCAGTGGCTCAGGGTTTATAGGAAGGACCTGAAACTGGACTGGCCTCCTAGCAGGTCACCCACGTTCCTCCCTCGGACCCTCAGGGATCCTGAACTTTGAGGGAGCTATTTTTACTACTCCATTTCAGAGATGAGAAATCGAGGCTCAGAGTAGCAAATGCCTTACCCAGGCTCAGCGCGTAAGCCGTTGAGATGCGATCACTACTCAAGCCTTCCAGCTTCACAGTTGTTCCTTTTGTCCTGACACGCACTCCATGGGGGAGAGACGGTGCGGAGCATGGGAGACGGATCAGGGTGTTACAGTAACAACCACATTAGCAGAAGGACTTGAGAGGGTGAGACTGAACTTCTAATCCGGTCTGAGGCCGGAAAGCCCCTCATCCTTGGGAGGCGACCAGAGCCCACTCGGCCGCAGCCCAGGGAGGGGCACTGGGGCAGGCTCTCACCCTGTGGTCCCGCAGCCAAGGGAGGGGCACTGGGGTGGGCTCTCACCCTGTGGCCCCGGCGCCAACCCAGGACGAGCCTGTGCTGCATCCCCGTCTGCCGCCCACCCAGCCGCACAGGCAAGCGCAGGGCTAGCACAGCAGAGCTCTCTGTCTGTCGCACTTAGTGGGTGAAGAAGATTCTTCTGCTGTGTCCCCCCACCCACCAGCCGCCACATCTCTCCCTCCAGGAGCCTGTCCTGCACTTCAGGGTCAGTCCTGAGTCACTCCATGCTCTTCCCTCTCAGCAGACTAACCACCTCGGACCACTCCTTCCAGAACTCCCTCCCAAGCACAAAGCGTGCCTGGGACCCTTCCCTCCTGCTCCAGGGATCCCGGGACTGGACACCCACGTCCGGTGAGGCAGCTCCTGAGCCTCGAGGGTGGACTGCGGCCCCTCCCTCGCCTTTTCTCACCCCAGAATGCACTTGCACGCCCCCTGCCCCTGACTGTAAAAAAGGGTGACATTTTCTTCTCAAAATAGTTTAGATAGAGTCCTGCTGGAACCGAGGAGTATGACTAAATGATTTCTTAACGTCCCTTCCAGGCAGTGATTCATCAGACACAGAATTTTAAGCTGGAATGGACTGTTCTCTTCTGGGCCAAATGTCTCAGTTTTGCATATAAGGAAAGCGAGGTCTGTGGGGGTTGAGAGCTGTGCAGGCCGCCTGCGACCATGGGGGGAATGTGGGATCTGAAGTGAGAAGCTCTGTGTCTGAGGCTGGAATCAACGAGCCACAGGCTGTGTGACCTGGAGCAAGTGCAGTGGAAGGGAAGCCACCTCTTCCCTCTGTGTGCTGTTCTGAGGACCGTGCGACGTCACATTCCTGGAGTTAACAGCGGCTTTGTCAGCATGCCGCACGGTGGACCAGCCCGTTCGAGGTCACTGCCGCAAGTCCAGGGCAGTTCGGTTTCCGTCAGAGGATGCTGCCTTCTTGACGCTTCGTCAGTTCCACGGCTGTAAGGTTTTCTTGTAAACCACGCCCATTTGATCGCGGTGTGCTTCCCTTGAAAGCCCTAGTTCACAGCCTCAAACTGTGGGACTCCTGACTGGCTCACATGGACTTGTTGGGGTCCCCCCAGCAGCCTTCCAGGATGTCACAGTCACGGCCCTCAGACCCGGACTAACAGCTTCCCAGGGACTGGGGGCGTGCCCAGGCGAGTTTCCCCGCAGCTTCTCCAGCCAGTGTCAGGGCACCAAAGTGGACCTTGGAGATGCTACTTAATGGCTTTTAGTGGCCTGTTCGGCTATAGCTTGTACCTCCGAGACCGGAATACTCAGGTGATAACAGACACTCCAAGTTCACAATGGACAGACCTCTGGGAACTCCTTCAGCCGCAAGAGGTGCTTCACCTGCCAGTCTGTGGTCCACAGGGGAGAGGCGGGACTTGGCATTTGAACCTCGCTGGACTCTGAGCCCGGCCACCACCACTGGTGCACTGAAAGGGCTGACTGCATTTCACCTGCCCCAGTGTTAATCCCAGGGCACACTGAGGCCTCACAGGTGGACCACCACCAGTCTCCACCCACCCAGAGATGCCAAAATCCTGGCCAGGCTGATGGTCCCGCCTCTGGTACCCTGTCCCCTGGGGCCGACTGGCTCTTGCCTCTTTCATAGCTGACGGCTGCCCATGCCTCCTGTCGCGCTGCGGAGAGCCCCGCGGCTCTCCCCCAACAATGGTCTTTGGCCCTTGAAGAACACAACAGAGAAGTCCCATTTTCCCTGTTTTCTTAAGCATAAAAAATGTTTTCAATTTCAGAAGGAATGGTGAGGTCAAGCCTACAACAAAAGGAGAGTATAGCTCTTTGCTCTAAGCAATAAAAAAGAGAAGAAGAAGGAAAATCCTATGAGCCAGTCCAGCCAACAATTTCCATGCAGGAAAAAAAGTTCAAGTTGGAGCCATGTGGTCTCAATAAAGCAGTAAAATATATTTTCTTTACCCTACACTTCATGTGCCCGTAACCCTCCCCGTAAATCATCTCCAGGCAGCCCCAAATCACCCTGACCGCAAATCACTTGGTGGCTCTGGTCTGGGGCGGTGGAATGTGCTGGAGTCGACGGGGCGGCTACCCAGCGCCCAGAGCCCCGCAAACCCGCCCGCCGGGCTGAGCTCGCACATGACATCATAGCTCAGCCATTCGGGAAAGAACTGCAGGGCCGCGGAGCAGCACACACCGCCGCAAACCACAGAGGGCAGATAAAGCGAGGAACAGCCTTGCTTGTGAAAACACTCGCCCAATACCACGGGCAGCTGGCAGAGACGCGTTTAATTACATTCACAGAAACCCACTGCATCCTCAGCCCCACCGTCCTGGGAGCTGACCAGCACATGGGAAGGTCACTGGAGCCCGTCCTGCAGACGCCAGGAAAGCTCCAGGCTTGTCCCGCATCTCACAGCCTGTGCTCCAACTGGAGCTGTCCCAGCTGTGAAACCGTATGATCGGCTTTGAAGGTGGTTCCAAGTGAACTCGACCTTGATCGGGACCCACCTTTAAGTTGATAGCTGGAGGTGCAGAGCAGCCCAGGGGTGAGACATCAATTATTCACTCCATGATTAATTTAGGAGACACCGAGCTTGTCCTGGGCACAGACGGAGCTGGGGCGACCGCCACCTGTCAGCACATCAGAGGACCCGGAGCTGTGTTTTGAAAGTGCCACTGGAGCGTCTGTGTGTCTGTTTTTTCAAAAGGGGCTGTTCAAAGAGTGAGTCTATAGACTTTGGACAGTAGATGTACTGGGTGGGCCTGTAGGCACCTCAGAGAAAACAGGTTCAACAGGCGTTGGTAAAGGATGATAAAAGCTCAAGGGGAAACGCGGTCCGAGTAAAACCACTACTCCGAAGGGCACGTAGGCATCGTCTTACAGCAGCCGCTGAAGTGGGAATTTGAAAAGAGACGGCAGACTCTTCTATGAGACAAGACAGATGTGCCTGAAAACGCCCGCTGACTTGTCTAACTCTGACTCCAGGGAGGATGGTTGCTGCTAACTGTGGTCTGTGATTTTATCTCAGTGGAGTTTTCACTAGCAGAAAGCGAAGAAAACAAGGGCCAGCAAATCCACACAACGAACACACAAACGACAAATGAAAACACCGTGGTAGGGAAAGCAGGTCTTGTCCCCCGAGGAACAGCGAAAACATCACACAGTTGGCGAGCGGCACACAAGTCTAGTGGTCACAGACTTTTCAGGAACGTGCTACTTTACAGCCTGGTACCATGTCTGGCAGCACTCTTCACCAGATGCCCAAGGACTCCTGCCCGTTTCAGGTGGGGGTGAGGGGAGAGCCCAAATGCACGCTCATAATATTTCACGGAAGCTCTAAAACAATGGCTGGAGAAAATGGAAGGCTCTCGGATTACTGGAAACAACCTACTGCCACTATGTGGGCAATTACGAGCTAGGACCTACGTTTTGAAATCGCTGGGTTCAGCAGAGCTTTCCCGGGGATCTATCCACACAGAAGTAAACAAGCGTCCCACTGAGCTCCACCTGGAAGTGTGAGCAGGACTATGCAAAGTCCTTCCCACCACGTGGACAGGACTCAACATAACCCACCAGGATGCTAAGCTGCATCCCAGGGCCTGGATCATCCTCGTCTTCATCCAAAGTTGAAAACCAACTCCAGCCCCCTTCTCAGGTGGTCCTCCTTCCTGGCCCTTGTCACATGCCTCGTCACCCATTTCATCAACTGCCTACCTGCCTGCCAAGCGAGAGGTGACGTCCACACCCCTGGGAAGCCCAGGTGTCAGGGTCCTGATGCTCACGGTGCAGGTGGATTGGGGGAAACCCCTCTTTAAAAGCTATGCAGGTTACTTCTGGACTAGCTAATTCCAAGAATTCACCAACACGAAGTATTTACAGAACTGTGCCGGCAGCGCTTTCCATGGAAACTAACGGGGGATGTCAGCTTTCCGGCTTGGTCTTTCCAGGGCAGACGAGTCGTCAGGAATGCATTCTGCCAGCCGCCTGCTTCCCCGAGAACACAGCCAGCTGAAGGCCGCCCCTCCAGAGGGCTTCCAGGAGGACCGGCGAGCGGGAGTGCCCCTTCTGACCTCGTCAGACAAAGGACTGCACTCGAGGGAAACCCAAGAAAACAAACGTGCCAGCAAACAACTTTCAGGCAGCCGAAGAGCAACAAGAGTAGAAACGCCCAGATTTCTCACGGGAAACACCATGAAACCCTCCCTTAGAGTGTTTGCAGCCCCGCTCCATTCAGCGGCGGGCGCAGCCAGGCTGTCAGAGGCCGCCGCCCTGGGAAAGCCTCCTTCCACTTCGGCCAGGGATGGGGCAGATGACAAAGGACCTGGACTACAGACACACCCGGTGCAAACCGCTCCAGGCGCAGAGACGCCTGCAAGGGAAGCTTCTCTCCAAGTGTCACTTTTTAATGGAGAAAAAGGAGAAATTCAGCCTCGTGCCTCTCTCCTCTCCCCTCCCCTCCCCCAGCCGTAACCGCCGAGAAGCTGCGGGAGCAGGAGCCCCCACGCCCCCCAGAGCGGCGCGGGGAGAGCTGGGGACCACCTCGGGCCGCCGCCGAGAGCGCGCCTGGCCCCGGGCACCTGCGTCCCTGCGGGGACCGCGGCGCAGTGTGGCCCCCGCGCCCCGCGCAGCTCGGACGCCGTCACTCACCAGCCGAGCGGCGAACACCCTCTGGCCCGAAGCCGTCTCCTCCCGGGGTCTTTCGGAGGGAGCTCAGCTCTTCCCCGCTCGCCACGCCGGGCTCTGGATCCGCTGGAGGAGGCGGGACGCCGCGGAGAAAGCGGGCGCGCAGCGCAGCCGCCAGCAGCCCGGCGCGCAGGCGGCGGGAAGACGTCTCGGCGTCGCCGGCCCCGCGGCCTCTCCGGCGGAGGGGGGCCTGCGTGTCAGAGGGGGGCCGGGGAGGGGAGGGGTGTGTCCTGGGGCCGGTGGAGGGGGCGGGGATGTGTCCCAGAGCTTTTGGGGAGGAGAGGGGGTGTGTCCCTGGGCTGCTGGGGAGGGGGTGGGGACGCGTCCTGGGGCCGGGGAGGGGGTGGGGACATGTCCTACGGCCGCGGAAGGAGAGGGTGTGTCCCCGGACTGCTGGGGAGGGGAGGGGGTGTGTCCTGGGGCCGGGGAGGGGGAGAGGGTGTGTCCTGGGGCCGGGGAGGGAGGGGGTGTGTCCCTGGGCTGTTGGGGAGGGGGTGAGGACGTGTCCTGGGGCCGGGGAGGGGGTGGGGGTGTGTCCTGGGGGTCAGGGAAGGGGAGGGGGTAAGTCCTGAGGCTGCTTGGGAGGAGGCGGGGATGTGTCCTGGGACCAGGGGAGGGGGAGAGGGTGTGTCCAGGCGGCTGCAGGAGACGGGGAGGGGGTGTCCCAGAGAGCAGAGCCACTAACTTTCAGAAATGAGGCTGAGAGGAAGGGAAGGCGCTCCGTCCCCGTCACTGCAGGCCCTGCGCACACAGAGCAGCGCTCTTCCGCAGGCCGACGGAGCAGCCGCCCGGGAGCAGGTAATAAGCAAGTTGCCCCCTCGGTTCCTGAAGCCTTTCCCTAAGACCCGGTTCAGTCAACCTCGCGTCTCTCAAGACAGCTTGGGAGGAAATCCGGGTAGTAGCTAGCAGTGGGTTTGTATTGGTTTTAACAGAGATCAGCTTCCATCCTGATCTCCCTCCCTACCCTCCCACGGGGGGTATCCTCAGTGACACTCTCCATCTGCCTTCCTTCTCATGAATTAAATGGCTTCTCTGATGTTGCCTCACTGCAAAGCTATAAATTAATTACCACATCACCCACCAAGCCCCTAGGAAGAGGAATGCCAAGAATAAATCTGAGCTTTGTTCTTTTGTATGTTGAACAAGTCTGTCATTAATCAAGCCTCTCCACCCACATGTAGGGAACAGACCCAAGGCTGGGACTCACTGTGAGATGTGTGTCTGGTCGCCCTACTGTCTTTCTGTGCATTGTGTCAGAGTGACTCAGCCACAACACAGATATTCTGGGGAAACAGGAGAGACAGGACCAACTGTTCAATAAAGACCTGCTTACTCGCCAGCTAGACCTGACTGGCAGACGGGGCGCAGTTTTAAACATTTTAAAAGGTTATTTCACAACTTGCAGTGTTCCCCATCTTTGAGTCACAGAACTGCTGGTTGTTGGTCAGTCTGAGAAACGGAAAACCAGGACTGCATTTGGAAATTTAACGAAGAAATTCATAAGGGGCCACGAAGCTATTAACTTTGGTGTAGCATATAAAAAGTTAGTGGCACGACAGACTCTTGAAGTCAATTAGAAGCCGTATCAGAAAGTGTCTTCCAGAAATAAATTCATCTTGAAAGGTCCAAAACAGGGATGGTGCAAAAAAAAATTTTTTTTGGAATGAAAGTAAAACGTTGAGCTTAGTGCCCATCTTTATTTTATTATCCTGAGGAAGTGATGGGTCATGAAATATTCCATTTTTTTCTCCCTTAGGTAATTTCTCTCTCTCTTTGGGAACCAATGTAAAGTTAATAAAGGATGAGTTGAGTTTGCTTTTCAAATATTCTGGTAGGGGATATGTCCTTTTCTTTTTTCTCTACCCTTATAACTGGAGTCACTGAATAACAGTCAGGGGCTTGGGTTCCCCCGGAAGTCATCACAGTGATGCTGGAAGCGGGGAGTCTCTCTAACACACATTTCAGGTCCTCACCACCTCCTCTTCTCCAGGAAGGGCTTAGAACAACCTTTCCTCTGTGAATCAGGAGGAATACTTCACTGATGACAACGCCCAGGCAAAGGCGGGAGAATAGTTGGGGACGAGGGGGTGGCATCGCTCAGGATGTAGTCACCGTGATCTCAGCTCTCAGACACCCAGGCAGCCCTCTTCAGCAAATCTGCTCACCTTGTGGACGGTGGAGGGGTCTGAAATGGCTTTTGTCCAAATGCTTTTTTATTTTTAGTATCTTTAGAAATGATCATATGATTTTTCTCCTTAGCTCTATTAATTTGATGGAATAGAATGAATTTCCTAGTAATGAACTATTCTTGCATTCCTGTAATAAACTCCACTGAGTCATGGTCATTATTATTTAATGTTCTGATAGGTGTTACTTGCTAATGTTTTATTTACAATTTTTTCATTGGCATTCATAATTGAGATTTTGACCTTTTTTGTGTCATGGCATTGTGATCAAAGAATATTATCTGTAATATTTCTGTCTTTAGGGATTGATTGACGTTCTTTGTGGCCTGATTTATGGACAATTTTTATGTCTGTTCCTTGGTCACCTGGGAGAACAGGGTTGCCTGTATGTTCAGGATAAACTTGAATAATGTACATCTTATTAATGATGTTATTTATGTCTTCTCTGAACTGCAGGTATTTTGACTTGATCTGTAATAGACTGAGAGAGTTTTCTCTCAGATATATCTCTCTTCACATCTTCTGCAAAGTCTGCTTTATAAGGTGCATGCTGTGTTACTTGGTGAGTATGTGTTCGTAGTTGTTACAGCCTCATTTTGAGTTTTGTCAGCTCGGCATCACAAAGTGCCCTTCTCCTTGGTGTATTTACATGTTGGCTTGCATCCTGCCTTATCTGGCAGTAAGGGCCCAGCCTTGCTCTGTCTGCAGTTCCCTCAGCCTGGCGTGTCTCTGCTTCCTCCTCCACGCTGGCTCCTGAGCCACTCTGATCCGTGTGTGTCTCTCATGGACAGGATTTCAGTCTGCGATGCCGTGTGCTGCCTGCACCCTGCTCCCTGTCCTGCACCTCCTGTCCCCAAACAGTGGCTGTAGCTTCTGCAACTGCTCTTCAGCTGATCCCTCATCTTCAGGGACAGAATTGTGTTCTACCTGAGGCTTTGCCTACCTGAGTACCTATGCGCTGTTTCATGAGCAAAACATGTTTGTATTTTTCCTTTAGGCTTGTATTTACAGTGTTTTTATTTTCAGGGTTCCCCAATATTTCTACAATGGAGTAAATTCAAACAACTGCTTTCAGATTCAGCTTAGAATGGCCATTGTGTTGGTGGTGCGAATGACATCTCACTTGGACAGCCTGACACAGAATCCCCTTTGACGCTCCTGGTCATGCCGAGTTTAGGAGAGCAGGGCTCCCCGTCACATAGATGGGGTGAGCGTCTCCAAATTTTATGTCCTCATCATTTCTTACACAAGTACTCAGACAATTCAGCTTTCAGGTAAACTACAGAAAGGCCCTGACGTGAGCAGAGCTGTGTTCCAGGGCCTTGAAGGCAGAGCTTCAGATCATAAGAAGTAAAGTGATCAGAGGTTTTGCTCTCAATACTAACACTGTTGAACACTGGAGGGTCTTCTTATTGGAATCCACTTTTCAGGGGAAACTTTGAAATAAAAGAGGCCCTCATCTCTTGAGGACAGTTTGAGTGTGGTCCTACCCCAGGGCCCCTCCCTCCAAAAGCTCAGATAGAACATCACAGGGTCCCTGTGAGTCATTTTCAAACTTAGGCCCTGGAGGCATGCTCTGTCAGGAGAGTCCGGTCAATTATTTTCAGATTTAAAAGCATATGGTGGTCCATCCACATTGCTGCAAATGGCATTATTTTATTATTTTCTATGGCTTATTTATTCAGTCCTCAACAACTATATGTACATATATGTGTGACTGGGACATTATGCTGTACTCCAGACACTGACACGTTGTAACTGATTATACTTCAATTTAAAGTAAAGAAAGAAGCATACAGTGGTCATGTAACAAGATGCTAACAAGATCCTGAAGTCAGGACCCAGTTCAGCCCAGTGATGCCCCTTCCCTTCTGGGGCTGGGGACAGGGAGGTCACAGTCAGCTTAACACAGCCTCACATTAAAGGAAACATAGGCATGTCCACAGGCTTTTTCTGGGGAGCGGAGGAAACACATGGCAATCTTTCACATCGAGGTACTTCAGGATTATGTTTTCTTCTAACCGGAAATTCCCGAGTTGTCCCAGGATTGCATATCTGAACCATGCTGACGAGGGAGACCCTGCTTGAGCAAGACTGGAATTCTGAACATTCTGAGAAGCCTCATAAAAATCCCACAGGGATGGACAAATGCTTATGCTGTGGTCATGCAAAGGAAAGCCCCCTCGTGATCCGGGGTGGAGTCTGCGCCTTTTATACCCACAGGGTCTACAGCAAAGGAATGCAGAGCTGGGGTGTGGGGAGGAAGGGCCTGGGGATGGGCGAGGGATGAAGGCCAGGTGTCAGCCACCTGGGGGTGGGGCTGCGTGTCTGTTGACCGAGGGCCTGTGTATGGGTGGGGGCAGTGTCTGGTGGTTGGGTTTTTTTTCCCTTTTAAAAAAATTTTTTTTTTATTTTATTGAAGTGTAGTTGATTTACAGTGTTAGTTTCAGATGTACAGCAAAGTGATTCAGTTATACACATACATAACATATTTTTTTTCAGATTCTTTTCCATTATATGTTATTACAAGAAATTGAATATAGTTCCCTGTGCTGTAGAGTAGGACCTGTTTATCTATTTTATATATAGTAGTTGGTATCTGCAAATCCTGAACTCCCAGTTTATCCCTCTCCACCCCCTTCCCCCACCCAGTAGCCACAAGTTTGTTTTCTATGTCTGTGAGTCTTTCTGTTTCTGTTTTTGTTTTTAAAGAATAAAAAACCCTCTAGTCTGAGAATCACTGGTCTGGAGCGTTGTATTAGTTGATAAAAAAAAAGAGGTGGGAGGGAAATAACACTGGTGGAGTCCTGACTACCTGTGGTCTCTTCACACGTGTATCATTTAATTCTGACCGAGATTTGGAGGCAGGTGTCCACAGTGCAGCTGGGAAGCTAGGCGGGGTCTGCACGTGAAGTCTGGACTTTTCTCCTGACACGTATGTTCTCTTCCTGGGGTGGGAGCCAGGCTGGGTGAGCGGGGAGGTAGCACTGCTGGGGGGCAAGGCTGTCCAGGCTGCCTCCCCCAAGCCAACCTCCACTTGGCCCCAGAGTTGCCCAGCAGACACAGATCTGACCTCAGCATAACACAATGCCTCTCCATGACTCTGAGGCTTACTCTTTTCCTGGAGCAGTGTAATTTAGACATCTTTCTGGTTAGGTTCCCTGATTTTTTTTTTTTTTTTTTTGCCGGTTGGAGGACAATTGTTTTGTAATCTCCATTAACGCAAAAAAGAACAGAAGTATAATTAATCATGTGTGCTGACTGCATGGTTAGCTGGGGTGGTTTGTGGCTTGGATTCCACTGATTCTGTCCTGTTTCGGGGCAGCTGTGTGTTTCCCCCTGTCCCCCTGAATGTTCTCACTGGGAGTCAGGGATGTGTGTGGACGGGTCTGCAGGACTTCGTCACCTCTGTTCATCCTTGGTTAGGACCCCAACAATCCTCTTCATTGCAAAACCCCTTGGTCTTGTTTACAACTGAGTTTGGTTACAGTTGAGAGCGCCGTGCAGGAGAGGCCGGGGTGGGACCAGACTCTGGATTCTGTTCTTCTAAGGAATCCACTAGCAGAGAGGAGTTTCAGAAATGTCTGTTTGACCCTGATTAGAGCTCTAGAACATGGTTTGCATAAGGTAACCCTGGAGCTAGTCATAAATTATGAAGACAGACTCCTTAGTCACTCCCGTCCCGACAGTTCAGGCCCCAGTGATCCGATATGTCTTATCGGAAGGTGCCTGAGGCAGGGTGAGAGGTATCAGGCCCCTAAAGTCTCCACCCATCCTCTCTGCCCCCAGTCTCTCCAGCCAGACGACCTCCTGTCTGTCTCTGCCCACACAGCCGGGGTCACCATCCTGCCTCCTAGGTGGGGTTGGGTCATAATCGGTGATGACAAGGAAGCGGCCGGCCGTCATCGCGACTGGGCTGATAGCAAAGCCCTTTCAGTGCTCCAGGGCGGGCAGGCCACGCGGGCTTCTCCCCGCCCCATCTCCTTCCTCATCCCAGCCTGGTCCCTCTCGGCCCCTTCCCATCCTGGCCTCTGCACCCCTTCTCCCTAGCCCTTCAGTCACCTGTCTGCTTAGAAACCGGACCCTGCTTTCCCACCACGGGGCAAAGATGCCTGTAGTGTCCGGGTGAGGACCACGCTCCCCCCGAGGCTCCCACCCAGCGTGGCCCTGGCCCCAGCCCATGCTCCCAGGGGAAGGGCAGTCAGGGCTTGGCCACGTCCGGGCTCCCACTTCCCTGAGGACCGCATTCAGGGCACCGGCCATCCGGGTAGGTTGGGTGTTGAATTAAGGGTGTGATCAACATCAGCATTCCTTCCAGAAGCTGAGTGCAGGAGGGTGTCCAGCGTGTAAAGGACATTTTACAAAACGATTTACAAAGACCTAGCAGGTGGTGCCACTGAGGCGTAAGCAGGAGTGAAGCCTGTGAGTGAACACGTGTTCATATCTCCCCGTGTGTTCCTCGCAGGGAAGAGCTCTCTCGGGGCTGGGCCGAGGCTGCAGGTAGCATCCGTCGCCCCTAATGTTACCTGGAGACTCAACCACGGTGTGGGGAGGACAGCCCCTGCCCACCCCCCGCTGTATTCAGAAGACATTTCCGCCTCTCCCCCAATATTCAAATGTGGCCGCCTGTCAATTTTCTTTTTGCACAATGAAAGGAGCTAAAAAGCGACATCGCTGGCGTGAGACGAAATGTTTGAGATGCACTGACGTTATTTGCTGGACGTCCTGTAAGGACGTGGCTGGTGCAGCCTTGGAAAGGAGGGTGCCCTAAGTCTCCCTTTCCCGTCCTGCTGGGGGGGGGGGGAGGGTCACCGGCACCAGTGGACATACTAGGGACTTCCTGCTACCCCAGGAGTGTCGCCTGGGGTCTGGATGTGCAACAAAACCATGCACGGAGCGGCTCTTTTCGACTCACGCAGCTCGGGACGCAATGATCTCACTCACTGCTCCGAACCAACATCCTGTGAGGCAGATGCTACGACCTCATCAAACTGGCTAGGGGGCTCCCTCCTTTCTGCCGCTGCCTCTCACCATCCCCACGCCCCGCAAGCCCCCTGCACTCCTTAGAATCTCTTTCCTTCCTGAAGAACAACGAAACAATGAAACAATGTAGGACTTTCCATGACTCCGCATTGCAGTCCTGGGGCTTCAGAACCCTTCCGAGGGGAGGCTGAAGCTCAGGGACAGAGCGCACGCCTAGCCCCCACGAGGTCCTGGGTTCAGCCCTCGGTGCCTCCATTAAAATAAGTAAATAAGTAAACCTAATAAGCTGCCCCCCCCGAAAAAACCAACAACAAAAATGCAACCAAAAAAAAGTGACATCACCACTGATCCTACAGACAGTAAGTGAATAATGAGAAGGTCCTGTGTATTATGAACAATACAAACTTATGCTAATAAATTCAACCACTTAACTCGTTCATTCGAGATGAAACAGGTAACACAACCTTACATCTGTTAAGAAGCTGACTTTGGGGAGGAGGGTGCAGCTCCGGGGTAGAGCACGTGCTTAGCATGCACAAGGTCCTGGGTTCCATCCCCAGCACTCCACTGAAAAAAATAACCCAGAAAGAACTAAAAGAAAAATACACAACCTATTGAAACATCTCTCTCTCCCTCCAAACCCCAGCCCCTGACAGCATTTACCTCCCAGGCTGGAAGAAGGTCGCTCGCGGTGGGTGGTGGAGGGGCTCCATGGCTGCCCTCCCTAGTGACTGCCTTCCCTTCTTCCTGCCGTTTCCAAAACCAACACTCACATGCGTTACCGTCTATTGAGATAAATTATTATTGCCATGGCGGGCTTTATATGCAGCACTTCGTTCTCATAGTGACCTTGTATGACCTTGCAAGGGTGGTTTGACGTGTGCAGGACACTGAGGTCCAAAGGCACTGGGTCACCTGCTGAGGTATGGGGGCAGGGCCAGAACTCAGACGGCGGTCTGGCTCCACGGCAATCACCCTGCTGCCTCTTTCTCGAGTGCTGACCATCACACGAGGCTGCCGGGCCCCCACACCCTGATGAGCCCCGTCCCCGCTCTGCTGACCCCAAGGCTGCAGGTCCAGACTGAGAAATTTTCTCCAAACCTCATTCCTCACGAGGACCACTTGGCTTTAAGAAACCAGCTTATTGGTAACAGGCAGGTTCTGGGGCTGTGGAGGGGAAGGAGCCTGCGTTTCTTGGGGTCTAGATCATTTAGGATTAGGGTCACCTGCACGTAGCACCTCCCACCTGAAGACAACACCAAACACAAACGTGGGTGACTTATGATGGAACCAGACAGACATATTCATTCCTCTATCACGTAAGAGAGACGTAAAGTTAGGATGCTATGTTGGCATCATGACTGTCGTGGCCTCATTTCTAAGGTGGACGTTTGAGTGTCGGTTCCTACTCCAGGAAGAAGGGAGAGGCAGCAGGCATGTGTCTGCTGTCTTTCACTTCTGCCCACAGCTCCGCGGAGGCCTGGACTCAGTCAGACAGCTGCAGCCCATGGTCAGAGAGCTGAGAACACAGAAGAGACGGGGTTTCTGTCCCTTGAGGATGGGGGAGTCGTGGTTTTGGGGTAAGCCGCCTGCAAGGCTGTCAGCCTCCCTTCCAGATTCACTAGGGAATCCCAGGCAGTCATTCTCCAGATTTAGCATCTTAAGAATCTCCCGGGAAGCTTGGTAAAAATTCAGATTCTTGGAGCCACTGTCAGAGATTCTGATTTGGTAGATTTGGGATGGGACCCAGGAATTGTCAAATCTTTCCAGCCACCTCCTCCTCATTCAGGTGACTTTGGTGCAAATGGATAGGGACCCACCTGCCTCGTGGGAAATACCTGATGGGCTCCAAACAGAAACCAGGTGGAGAGAGTAGAGGGTCTGATGAAACCTAGGAACTCACTTAAAATGAACCCCATCTGTTCCTCCTCTCATGAAACGATATATGTATCAAACCCGCTGCTCTGGTGGCTGCAGTGGGGTCTGTGGAATGAAAGAAAAGCAAGTCCTTTCTCTTGGTAAGAAGAGAGGGTGCATGTGTCCAGAGAAAACTCTAACTTGAAAAGGCACCTGCACCCCAATGTTCAGAGCAGCACTATTTACAATAGCCAAGACATGGAAGCAACCTAAATGTCCATCAACAGGTGACTGGAAAAGAAGCTGTGGTATATTTATACAATGGAATACTACTCAGCCATAAAAAAAGAATGAAATAACGCCATTTGTAGTAACATGGATGAACCTGGAGATGATCATATTAAGTGAAGAAAGACAGACAGAGAAAGACAGATATCATATGGTATCATTTACATGTGGGAAAAAAGTGATAAAAATCTTATTTATAAACTGAAAATAGACTCATGGACATAGAAAGCAAACTATGGTTACCAAAGGGGAAAGGGCAGGGAGGAATAAATTAGGGGTTGAGGATTTACAGACACACATCACTGTATATAAAATAGGTAAACAACAAGGACCTACCATAGAGCACAGGGAACTATATTCAATCTCTTGTAATAACATATAATGGAAAAGAATCTGAAAAGAAAATATATATGTATGTATATGTATAGCTGAATCACTTTTGTACACCTGAGGCTAACATTGTAAATCAACTACACTTCAATAAAAAAAAAAGAAGAGACAACGAGATCAACAAAATATTCTTTAAATTTTGTGAATTAATTTTTGGATATTTTTTAAATCTAGGATTCATTCTTTAAAAAATAGCTAATGTACATTTTTTTTACAGTTAATGTCTGAAATGAGAAAAGGTTTAACCACCTCAAAAGAATTACACAGCCTCAGAATTCCTTCTCCCCATGAGTTTAAATAAAATAAGTTGGAAAGAAGACAGAGTGGGGAGCGTACCACATGAGGCAGGGTGTCTATGGTTACAGACTTTTGGTCACAAAATTCAGGTTGACACCTTGAAATACAGCCCAGTTCAAATTCACAGCCAAAAAGAGGATGCGAAGAATAGGCAAAAAATACTGTAGCGGTCCTCGAAAACCAAGGACTGTTTTAAAAAAAAAAGAGTGAAAAATGGTAACACTATCATTCCTTCTTTAACAATCACATCATAAATAGCTTTCCCCAGCCGGCAACAAGGCCTTTTTGTCCACAGTCTGAAGGCAGAGACCTCGTAAATTGGCTGAGGCAGTTGTCCCCGTCTGACCACAAGGCAGGGATTATTCACAAATGGGTCTCCTGCTGGTAGGCTCCTCAGCGCGTGTCCCTGCTGGGTTCAGAACGTCTGACGCTCACGGCTTGGGTGACTGACACATCGCAGATACAGCGAGAGGAGTCACAAGCCCCCGGCCTTGAGATGCCGCCGCCGTCAGCCGTGAGGACCTCCCTGGGGACGAGGTCTAGGCCCCCCACCCGGTGGAGCCCTGAGGACCTCCCTGGGCACAAGGTCCAGGCCCTCCACCTGGTGGGGCCCTGAGGGTCTCCCTGGGGACGAGGTCCAGGCCCCCCACCCGGTGGGGCCAGCGACGTGTGGTCCTGATCCCCTGGAGACTGAACATAAGCACGACCTCACCCGGGGAGGACGCAGACCCTGCCTCCGTGCCCTGCTGAAAGGCAGCGTCAGGAATTCCTGCTGCCACCCAAGGGCACGGGCCGGACACCGGCCTCGGAGCCCACGTCTGCTGCTTCCCTTTGAATCTGTGAGGAGACTGTTTTCGTGACCCCAGACTGTGTGTGGCTAGATTTTAATGGAGACGAAGCGTGTTCTTTTTGCCTGGTGCCCCAGCCCTCGGGGTACAGGCCGCAGCTTGGCTTTAAGAGAATCAAAATCATGTGTCTATTTTCATGTTGTTTGGACAGAAAGTGTGCAGAACTGAAGCATGAATGTATCTATTCTCCATATTTTTATATGAAGTTAAAAAAGTAATGTTTTATAAAAGTGTGTTTGTGTGTGTACGTGTGTGTGTGTGTGTGTGTGTGTATGTGTGAATTTAGCATCCTCTCTAGGAATTAGGGCAAAAGCACCCAAAAGAATTGGGAGTTTGGGATGAGCAGATACACACTACCATATATAAAGCAGATAAACACAAGGCCCTACTGCACAGCACAGGGAACTGTTCAATACCTTGTAACAGCTTGTAACGAAAAAGACTATGAAAAAGAATATACATGTATAACTGTGTCACTGTGCTGTGCACCAGAAACCAACACGACGCTGTAAACCGACTCCACTTCAATTAAGAAAAAATAAATAAAAAGATGCCTTGCAAGAAGTCTGACCCCCGCCCCGAGTTCTCTCTCTCTCTCAGCATCTCCTTTAATCACGTGACCCCAGTCCCTCAGCCTCTTCCCGTCGCAGGTCTTACGCATTTGCAGCCTGTTGCTATGGCTGCTGCAGCCTTCCCCTCCTGGGTTCAGCTCCAGAGGATTCAGACAGCTCCCGGGAAAGGCCCTGCCCTCAAGGCTGTCACTGCAGGGCAGGAGAGGACGGGCTTGTGGAAGACGCGGGCATGGTTACGGGGATAGACTTCATCTCGTGGTGCTCCCAGCTCCTTTCCCAGCATGAGGCCCTTTTCTTACGAACTCTCAGAAAAAATAATGACACGTGAGCGATTTCCCCCAGCCAGTGACTGGAGGGGCCCGGCCACATCTGGAAGGGTGGTTTAGCGCGAGGGTTCTGTCCCCAAAAACACAGGCAACATGAGCCCCTTTAATAAGCGCTTGTAAAGGCGTGCGTGGGGCCTGTAAAGCTGCTCTTTGCCAACGTTCCATTTGTTTATTGAGGCTTCATGGTTTTCCAAATTGGAGAAAGTTATTTCAAACATGTATGATACACACATGAGCAGTTTCCAGAGAAGAATAGACCTCTGGCAGAAACCCCCTCCAGCCCAGGGCAGCTGCCCTGCCTCCCCAGTGCCCCTCCAGCACCACCATCCCTGCCCTGGGCTTCCCACTAACTTACTGCTAGTATTACTTTTTAAACACGAGTGACAGAGTCCACAGTGTCTTTTGCAATAATAGTAAAGTCCAGGACTTTTAAGAAAGAAACAATGAAGACCAATGTGGTGGCCATGTGATGGCAAAACAAACAAACAAACAAACAAAACAGACAGACCACAAGAGGCAAAAACCAAACCAAGAGATAGACACTTTTCATTTTCTTCACGAGACTGGAGAGTCTGCTAGCCCACGCCGGGCACCATCTTTGAATGAATTCCCGGCTACAAACCAGAAGACTCACGCTGTGGGGTCTTCAGTGCAGCTGGCTCTGCGCTGCACGGCTCAGCTTTTCTGCACAAGGCTGGCACGACTTAGTGGGATCCGTGGGATCCACCTGGTATTAAGGTGGGGCTGCTCCCGTGGTTTAAAATAATTATTGGCCCTTTGCCGACAGATTCGTTCAAGTCTCCCGCCTTTATCCACAATGAATTCTAGTCTCCGGAGCCAGCAGGAGCGGGGACACTTCGGCTTCTCCTGGGAGACTCGGGGTCACAACAGATGCTCGTTATTTCTTATCACTTCACATCTACACATGCAGCGCTGCGCTCACGCCTCAAACCCGCCAAGGGAGGGACGGGTCCTCTCCATCACTTTCCTCCCGAACACAAATACGTATGTGTCACAACCAGACCCTGGCAACCCAGACCGAAAACCTGCCTCCATTCCTGGCACTGTTGCCTGGGATTCAGGATGCAGCACAGTCAAGGCTGGAGAGGGTGGACACACATCCAAAGAGGAGGAAGAGGCCCTGTGGACAGGCGAAGAGGAGGCTGGGCAGGATGCCGGGCTGCGGGCTCGGAAAGAATTGCGGTGGATGCTCCCTGAGCATCCCAGCCGTCAAAAACACCTGCCGCCTCATTCAAGACCTTGATCTCAGTGATGCTGCAACATCTCTGTTCATCTTGGGTGTAAACTAGGGCCACCACCTTGGCTGGGCTTGCCCAGGACTTTCTTGGTTTTGGCATTGAATCTCCCATGTTCCAGGAAAGCCCCCAGTCCCAGTCAGAGGACTAGGTCACCCCACAAGGACCACAGACACAGGCATTCGAGAGATGTAAAGGCATGCCATGCACTTCAAAGAGTGACACTAGAAACCAGCTTTTCTCTTGTGCCTTCTCCAGAGCACTTGCATTACTCGTCACTTGTTACTGAAGGACGCTGGCAGGGACCAGGCATTGGAGAAGTGGAAACTTCAGCCATTAAGCTAGCAAGACGGACTTCCCCAAGGAGTGAGCCTGTGGTTCTGAGCAGACAGCGCAGAGAGCTTCATCCATAAAAAGGAATAAAAAATGCCATTTGCCGCAACATGGATGGACCTAGAGACTATCATACTAAGTGAAGTAAGTCAGAAAGAGAAAGAAAAATACCATATGATAGCACTCATATGTGGAATCTAAAAAAAAAAGACACAAATGAACTTATTTACAAAACAGAGACAGACTCACAGACATAGAAAGCAAATTTATGGTTGCCAGGGTGGAAAGGAGGTGGGAAGAGATAAGTTGGGAGTTCAAGATTTGCAGTTACTAACTACTATATATAAAACAGATAAAGAACAAGGTCCTACTGTACTGCACAGGGAACTATATTCAATATCTTACAGTAACCTGTAATGAAAATGAATATGAAAAGGAACATCTGTATGTGTATGAGTGAGTGATCCGTAATGCTGTGCACCAGAAATTGACACAACACTGTAAACTGACTATAGTTCAACTTAAAAAAAAGACCCAAGAAATCTGAATTTAAGTTTAATACCAAATCTTTAGGGAAAAAAAAATCACTGAATGCCTCGAATGTCAATTTATCCATCCATTAAATGGTAGTAAACTTTCTCTCCTAATTAAGAAATTCTTATGAAAATCAAAAGCTCTAAAAACTGTGATGGACCCACCTCCACTGTGCATTGAGACTCACCCCCTGTCACTAAAGCCACGGCCGACTGGGTTTTCTGTTGTTCACGGGGGAACAAGATTCTGGCTAATTCGCATCTCACCACGAGATACAGCTCCTCCTGCTGCCGAGTGTTCAACCTCGGGGTCATGCTAGACCCCCAGCTCGTGCAGAGACACGGCTCCCCGGTGCCTTGGAAGGAACTGGACTCGCCTCCGCAGAAGACAGGAAGGACGTGGGGTGGGCGTCAGGACAGGACCGAGGAACTCAGGGCCCTGTGGGGACGGCCCCTGCTTCGTGCAGAACTGCAACGACTCAGGAAAGACGACGCTCGGTAAGGCTTTCCCTTCCCTCATCTTCTAGTGTCTGTGACATGGGTCAGAGTAGCGGCACGGGAAAAATGAAAGAAACCAAGAAGTGTCGGAGTGAGTCATACACGCTGGGGCACAGGAGTAAGTCTGAATAAAGCAAACTCCAGGAAACCGCAGAGCCAGCCCTGGGTGAGGGAGAAGGACTGCGAGAGCAGGGGCCGGGGGGCGGGCGGGACACCGGGGGAGGGTTTGTAAGAAGCGCTGACGTGCGCTGGGTGACGTCACCCTCCCCGAGCGGCTTCAGGAAGCCTCAGCGAGCCCGGGCGCTGTGCGCCAGAAGTCTCGGTGTCTGTGCTTCTGCGGGAGGCAGGATCCTGCCGACCGGCACAGGTCACGACGTCTCGGTCTCACGAAGGCGAACACTGTAACAGTTCGAGGAACGCTAGGTACAGTGTTTGAGAGGAGACTAAGCCAGCCTGAGATGGAGACTAGTCAGGTGAGGGCCGCGGGCGTGCTTCCGACTTGCGTCTCCGTGAGGTTTCAGGTCACTTTTGTTGCACAGCACGCAGACCCCCTGGAGGGTCTCTCCGTCCAGACCACATGCTGACAGGTGCTGCTCGGATGCCATCCTGCTCTGGTTGGGCACCTGGCCAGGTGGGCCAGCCAGAGTCTCCCTGGAATTGTGGGGGAGACCTGCGGAGAAGGCACTGCCTCTTACTGACCACATGCACACCTGGGAGCCGCGGGTGGCTGCGTTCTCACCCCGTGGACCAGGAGATGGTCGGAGACATCAGCAAGTGGGGGAGGCAGAAAGAGGAGCAGAGTCCTGGGGGTGCAGCTTTTGCCTCTAGGTCCCTTACATCCCTGTCCCTGGGCTCTCTGACTCTAATAATTATCTTTTATTGTGTTAGCTTAAGTTGATTTTGTGTTTCTTATAACCAAAAGGGTCCTCTTAAATCCCTCAGAAATAGAGAAGTGGGATCAAGATGGTGGCAGAGGAGGACCCGGAGCTCCCCTCCTCCTGTCCTCGGACACAGCAGAACCACAGCTGCACACAGAACAACTCTGGGAACGACCTGTGGACGAGGACAGCGGCTCTTCCACGATGAAGCATGAAAAGGGAAGACCGCATGGAGATGGGTCAGAGGGGTGGAGATGTGGGCCACTCAGGACCCACACCCCGGGAACACGACCCACAAGCAGGGGGGACATCCCAAACGTGGAGTCCTCCCTAAGGAGCAAGGGAGTCGAGCTCCATGTTGGGCACCCAGCCCTGGACAGGAAGGGCCCCTTTAACTGGGTTTGAAAACCAGTGGGGCTTATGACCAGGAGAGCCAGAGGGCTCCGCTCTTAAAGGGGTGCACACAAACTCACTTGCTCCAAGTCAGCAATCACACAAGAAAAGCAAACACAGTAAAAGTCACCCAAGTTGGATGGGAAGGCGTAAGCGGTCACTGTTCACAGATGTTGCTCTGCTGTACACGGAAGCCCTGAAGACTCCACCCAAAGCCATTAGAACTGACAACGAACAAACGAATTGAGTACAGGTGAAGGGTACGCACTTAACATGCAGCAATCTGCTGCTTTTCTTTTTTTTTAATTTTCTTTCTTTTTTTTTAAATTGAAGAACAGTCACAATGTGTCAGTGTGTGCAGCACAATGTCCCAGCCATGCATATACAAACATGTATTTGTTTTCGGTAACCAGGTAACCATGAATGTCCCAGCCATGCATATACAAACATGTATTTGTTTTCACATTCTTTTTCATTGAAGGTTATTATAAGATATTGAATATAGTTCCCTGTGCTTCACAGAAGAAATTTCCTAAAATCTATTTTTATATATAGTGGCTAACATTTGCAAACTCCCGAGTTTATTCCTTCCCACCCCCTTCCTGCGGTAACCATGAGATTGTTTACTCTGCCTGCGAGTCTGTTTCTGTTTTGTGGATAAGTTCATAGTGTTCCTTTTTTTTTTTTTTCAGATTCCACATTGTTGCATTTCTATACACTAATAATGAACTATCAGAAAGAGAAATTCAGAATACAATCCCATTTATAATTGCATCAAAAAGAATACAACACCTGGGAATAAACTTAACAAAGGAGGTAAAAGATTTGTACTCAGAACTTAAGACACTGAAGCTGACACGAAGAGACAGAAAGTAAGCCATGGTCATGGGGTGGAAGAATTATATTGTTAGAACGACCACACTACTCAAGGTAATCTACAGACTCAGTGCAACCCCCATCAAAATACCCACGGCAATTTTCAAAGAACGGAACAAATAATCCTAAAATTTGTATGGAATGTGGAAAGGCTCTGAATAGCCAAACAATCTTAAGAAAGAAGATCAAAGCTGGAGGCATCACGCTCCCTGATGTCAGACGCACTACAAAGTAATCAGAACAGTGTGGTGCTGGCATAAACGTACACATAGAGGTCAGTGGAACAGAACAGAGAGCCTTGAAATAAACTCATGCACATACGGTCAATTAATCTATGACAGAGGCAAGAAAATACAATGGGGGAAAGACTGTCTCTTCAGTAAGTGGTGCTGGGACACTGGACGGCTGCCTATAAAGGAATCAGACTAGACCGCTGTCTCACATCCTGCAAAAAATAAACTTGAAATGGATTTGAGACTTAAATGTAAGACCTGAAACCATGAAACTCCTAGAAGGAAGCAGGCAGGATGCTCTTTGACATCAGGCTTGGCAACGTCTATTTGGATCTGTCTCCTCAGGCATGGGAAACAAAAGCAAAAACAGACAAGTGGGACCAAATCAAGCCAAAAAGCGTTCGCAGAGCAAAAGAAACTATCAACAAAATGAACAGGCCTCCTACAGAATGGGGGGAAATATTTACAAACGACACATCTGATAAGGGGTTAATATCAAACATACACAAAGAACTCAAGATGCTCAACAGTACAAAACCCCAAACAACCCCATTAAAACATGGGCAGAGGCCCTGAGTAGACTCTTCCAGAGAGGAAATGCAGATGCCTACAGGCACATGAAAAGATGCTCATCATCACTCAACATCAGGGAAATGCAAATCAAAACCCCAGTGAGACATCACCTCACACCTGTCAGAATGGCCGTCAACAAAAAGACAAGAAATAACAAGTGTGGTTGAGGGCGTGGGGAAAAGAGAGCCTCCTGCACTGCTGATGGGAATGCAGTTTGGAGCAGCCACTGTGAGGACAGTATGGAGGCTCCTCAGAAAACTAAAAGTAGATTTATGGTAGAATCTAGCAGTCCCACTCCTGGGTATTTATCTGAAGAAAATGAAAATACTAAGAAAAGACACTTGCACCCCAATGTTCATAGCAGCACTATTCACAACAGCCAAGACAGGGAAGCAACCTAAGTGTCCATCCACAGATGCCTGGATAAAGAAGATGTGGTATATTTACACAATGGAATACTACTCAGCCATAAAAAAGAATAAAGTATTGCCATTTGCAGCAACCTGGATAGACTTGGAGATCATCATTCTAAGTGAAGTAAGCCAGAAAGAGAAAGAAAAATGCCATATGATATCACTTATATATGGAATCTAAAAACTGACACAAATGAACTCATTTATAAAACAGAAACAGAATCACAGACATAGAAAACAAACTTCTGATTACCAGAGGGGGAAAGGGGGGGAGGAATAAATTAGGAGTCTGGGATTAGTAGATACAAACCACTACATATAAAATAGATAAACAACAAGGACCTACTGTACAGCACAGGGAGCTATATTCATAACATAGTAATAATGAGCTATAATGAAATAATAAACTATAATGGAAAAGAATTTGAAAAAGAATGTCTATGTGTATAACTGAATCACTTTGCTGTGCACCTGGAATTAACACAGCATTGTAAATCAACTCTACTCCAATTAAAAAAAGAGAAAAAAGCAAAGGGTCACTGCTCTGTACAGTGCCTGGCCTGAGCTAGTGCCCTGGGGACGTTCTGAGCCAAAGTGACCAACAACCAGCCTCACTGACCTGGGGGCACTTGTGCCCAAACAGTTCTGCGCTGAGACCAGCCATTCAGTCCCCTTCATTCTGTCAGGCTGTAGACATATTATGTGTTGGATCTTTTTTCTTTTTAAATAATTAATTTGTCAAAAAGCTGAATTTCTGGATTTCTGTTGTAATGAGCTAAGAATATTAAAAAAAAAAAAAAAAGGTCCAAGCAAATCCAGACTTGCAGAAGGGAAAACAATGGGACAGAAGGTAAGAGCGATAAATTGTTGATTTCTCAATATCCTTGCGTCATTGCGAACAGTCTGCGAAGGACGCTTGCTGCAAGCCTGCCGGCCCACCCCCAGGCAAAGCTGCCATTGCATCCCGGGTGTCACACCCTTTTTCTGGAGTTCCTTTCTCTTGTTAAGGAAGACATTCTTGCAAATATTCCAGAATACACCCATTCCTCTCTCTGAGAGGACTTGAAGTCTTCCAGCCTCCTGTTCCCCGTGGGTCCCCACGTACAGGTGGGGACTTCCTTGTATCCCCTGCTCGACCACAATGCCCACCCCTCAATGTAATAACCATTCCAGTTTCAGAACAAAGTACTTTAGGTAGTTCTGATCATGGCATTTTGTCCTACTAAGGCATTATTCCAGAAACCCTGGCGAATCCTGGGTTTACCTTTGTCCTGCAGTTTGGTCGCAACATTGAGAAGAATGCAGACCCATCAGAAACAAAACCCCGAATAAGAGAGATCAGTTAGAAGTGGGGTCGGCTGTTGGCGAGGCAGGGGGCCCCTCGGTGGTGCCTTTTTATTTAATGTTTTTAAAAGATGCATCTAAAGGGGGGAAGTAGTAATTTATGCAGGAGAAGTCACAGACGTAGGCATTGAACAGCGACTCTAAATATTTGTATTATAAAAATAAATGTTCTGTTTTAAAAAGGGAGGACATAGTATAAAAATATACAAATACTTATAAGTAGACGTCCTCTGTCCTCTTAGTCCAACCCCCAGGAGAAGCCACAACGAACAGTGCGATTCGTGCTCACACAGCAATTTTCTGCATAAATGTGATTGTATGTAAACTCCATTGAGGCTGAACTACATACACTGTTACAATTTACTTTTTTGGGTGTCTACCTTATCTGTCTATCTGTCTATCTATCCATCCATCCATCCATCTCTCTCTCTCTTACATATCCATCCACCCATCATCCATCTCTCTATCCATCCATCCATCTGTCATCCCTCCATCTCTCTTTTACTTATCCATCCATCCATCTGTGTATCTGTCTGTCTATACTGATATGTCCGTATACATGTATGTATATACAATTTCGTCTTATCATGGTATAGGTACCCATAACTGATTTTACTGGTCCTCTGTCGGTAGCCGGAGCGTGTCCACTTTCCCTCTGTTCCATTCTTGTACCATAACGTTCTGCTCATCTGCAGAGTGAACTACTGGAAGTGGAAATGTGGCCCCAAGAAGATGTGGTTCTAAATTTTGGCAGATGCCGCCAAACTGCCCTCTGAGAGTGTGACTGTATCTACAGTGAGCTCATTAATCTTCAGCTCCAGACCCCCTCACTTCCACAGGCTTCTTTCAAGACCTGGAAGCTTGAAACATGTAGCTGTTTCTAATATTTTTGTAAAATTGGCAAAGTAAGTATTTTAGCTGTAACCAGTCGTGAGGACGGCCTCTGTGTTCCGACTCCTGCTGTCACAACCCTCACCTGCCAGGTGGAGTTAGCGCGACCGCTGGGCATCTGGGGGGTCAGGCTGAGAGGACACTGAGGTGGGAATATGCCATTTTACTGGAAATTGGTAAAGACTTTGGAGAAAGTTTCAATCAGTAAGTAAGAAATACAGATTTCTAATATAGAAGTATATGCTGAATCTTTTTTTGGTCATCTTTAAAGTTATTAATTAAAGAAATAAAGTTAAATTCAGATTAAAAAGTAGTGGAATAGGAAACCCAAGCAATAAAGTTGCATGCTGAAATCAACAGAATTTATTTCAGAATAAAGAAATGAATTGTGGAAGCAAAGTTCAAATTAATCCCAAAGCAGTAATTCATTAAAAGGACGCAGTAAACTCAGACATAAAAAAGAATAAAATAATGCCATTTGCAGCAACATGGATGGATCTGGAGATTGTCGTTCTAAGTGAAGTAAGCCAGAAAGAGAAAGAAAAACACCATATGATATCACTCATATGTGGACTCTAAAAAAAAGACAAATGAACTTATTTGCAAAACAGAAACAGACACGCAAACATAGAAAACAAACTTATGGTTACAGGGGGAAGGGGGTGGGAAGGGGTAAATTGGGAGTTGGGGATTTGCAGATACTAACTACTATACATAAGATAGATAAACAACAAGTTTAGCACGGGGACCTCTATTCAATATCTTGCAGTAACCTATAATGAAAAAGAATATAAAAAGGAGTGTATGTATGTATACGTATGAATGAAACATTATGCTGGACACCAGAAACTGACACAGTATTGTACACTGACTATATTTCAATTGAAAGAAAACAGACAGTAAATTTCAAGTCAAAGTAGTAAATAGGCTCTTGGCTTCTTTGATAATCAAATTTATGAAGAGGAGTAAATCACATAACTACGTTAAAAATGACTCAGCTTGTCGTTGATCTCACAGGATGCAGATACACCACGATGGGGACACCACAAGGACATCGGCTATCAAAGAAGCGCCATCCACTCGGGCTTTAAGCCTGACGAGCAGTCAGTATCTGACAACATCTGGAGTTCCTTGAAATATAACATACATGAAAGAAGCTTTTTAAAGCTTTCCACATTTGACAGCTATCATAAAAACGTACATGGCATTTCCAAAACATTGTGGGTCTGAAAGAAACCCTCCTGAACTGTCAAAAGTGGAAAAAAAATCACGATCAACTGTCACTTGCGTTTCTATTCTCTCTCTAGAGACTATTATAAAATTGTCACGTGAAGTGACAATCAGAAAGCACACAATAAAAATGTGGGCAAAAGCGGGTGGCGGTCGTACCCCAGGAGGTAAGCTCAACCAATGTTGTTTCTGGATTTTGCAACGTGTGTAGCATTGGTCATCTTAACAAAATTTACAGTTCATTGGAATTTTTCTCATTCTAAATAAAAATTCAAGGTTGCACTTAATGGTGTATTATTTTTCTTAAAGGTTATGTGAGTTTCAGGCATAAATGTTGGGTCTGCCCCTGAGCTTATGAGAGCTCCCATTTTCCCACACTCTTACCAGCACCAGGCGGTATTAACCTTTCTGTACTTGCCAATCTGATAAGTAATATATGGTGCATTTAAATTCCAATTTATGTTTCTTTCATGCACATACATACAGATACTCATTTTCATATTGTTTTTCACTAAAGGTTATTACAAGATATTGCATAGAGTTTCCTGTGCTACACAGGAGAAATTTGTTGGTTTTTTCTTTATCTATTTTTATATACAGTGGCTAACATCTGCAAACCTCAAAATCCCAAAGTTACCCCTTCTCACCCTCTTTCCCCGGTGACCATAAGATTGTTTACGGTGTCTGCGAGTCTGTTTCTGTTTTGTAAATGAGCTCATTAGTGTCCTTTTTTCCAAAAATTTTCCCCTAAACTTTTGATTACCCCTGGGCTTCTCTGCATCATGTTCTTTTTCTCTCTTGCCTGGTGACTGATAGTGCCTCCCTTAAACAGTGTCCTTTTCTTGGCTGAGTGGGCATATCCTGAGCCAACTCCCTGCCTCCGTTTTCTCAGAACAGACCCAGTGAGGAGCTGGAGGGAGGAGCCCACTGGGTTTGAAATAGTCCAGGAACCTTTAACTGTAGCTGGAAAAAAGCTTAGTTAAAAGAGATGAGACTTCATCAGAGTGCAGAGGGAAAACCTTATGAAGGTATTGGATTAAACTAACCATAAACATTAAAAAAAAGTACATCATGATTGTTAAAACCCAGCAGAGCCTACAAAGTAAACTTCATAGAGAAGATGCTTGGAGTCAGGCATTTCACTGTGTGCTGCACTTCAGCGAGTCTCTCAGTGAGGTGCGCATTAGTCGACTTCCTTTCAAAGGAAGGTCAGCGATACTGCATTTCACGGTGAGCCTCAGCAGTAAAGCCTTAATTCACGTGGCTGTTTGGCTGGGTCTAGACATGGGGTGTCTTCTGAATTTTAAAGCTCAGCTCTGTCAGGACAATGACCTAGATTCCTGTTCAGGTTTGGTCCTGTTGGGCACTACACCAGCAAGACACTTTATCCATTGGCTTCGAGACAGATTGGACCAAGTTAGAAAAGACACATTCTGATTTGGATAAAAAAGAACTTCAAAAAATGACCTCAAACTGCTACCTCTACAACCGTGAGTTGATGTCTAAGGAGTAAGCCAAGATAAAACACTAAAACAATGGCAAAATCAAGTAAGATATTTTAACTTGTTTTTTTTGGGTTTTTTTTTTTTTTTTTTTTTTTGCTGCAACCTGGCCATCTCCATGCAGTGGAGTCCCTGGATTTTGGAACAGATCAGTTTGTTAAACTGGGTACTTCTTTTCCAACACTTGGTTTTTGATGCACATCTCAGCATGACTCAGCAGTTTTGAGGTCTCCAAATAAAAACACTTCCAGATACTGAGGTTCTGAGCATTTTCTCTTGTGTTTAGAACGGTGCCGGCATTTCCCTGAAATCTGAGTTCTCCTACACTCATTTCCCTTGGTGTTTGGGAACGTCTCCTCACAGCCTCTTCAGGTCTATAACCATCCACGGTAGTATTACAGACAGTGTTATTTCCATGGCTTATTTCATTCATTTGTATTTTGGAAATCACTTCTCCAATCAACAGATGACTTTTTTGGAGGATATTTGTATTACTTTAAAATTTGTCTCTTTTCCCCTTCTCATTCCCTGAAGGAAACATTCAACACTGCTTTAGGGCTAAATTAAGAATGGCGTGTTCAGTCATTAACATAAGAAAGCTTTAATTATATTCTTTTAGGAGTGAAGATGTAATACCATTTCAGGCCGGGAATTTTACACCAAAAATCATACCATACTTTGGATTTTCTTAAAATGCTGTTTAAAAAGATACATCAGTATGATACAGAAATGGAAATAATCGTACGTAAGTGTAGAGCTGACATGATGGAGTGCATTTCCCAGGTTGTATATACTCAGGGTTGGAGGTCAGTTTTTGTGAAAGGCTGTTTGTACTGGTGATGCGAAAGAATCTAGACCTGTAAAAATTGTGACTCCCTCCCACGGACTGTCCCCCTCTAACGAAGTGTCCCCAAGCTGCACTTGCATACCTGTATTGCTAATTCTCAGTCTGACTTTGTAGGGAGATAGTATGATCTCCCTCTTTGCAAACTGGGAAGTCCAGGCTGAGAGTGGATAAGGACCCACTTAGAATTAAATACTGAGTATCTGGCTCACTGGGATTTGAACTCATCACCTGACTCCGAAGCCCTGTGTTCTAAAATTTTATTTTATTAAAAATTTTTTTGTTTTATTTATTTTTATTGATGTACAATAAGTTGCAGTGTTGTGTCAATTTCTGATGTATGGTATAACGTTTCATACATACATATATACTCATTTTCATATTCTTTTTTATTCTTTTTCATTTTAGGTTACTATAAGATATTGAATATAGTTCCCTGTGCTCTAAAGCAGGACCTTGTTGTTCGTCTATTTTATATATAGTATCTGCAAATCTCGAGCTCCCAATTTATCCCTTCCCACCCCCTTTCCCCTCTAGTAACCACAAGTTTGTTCTCTGTGTCTGTGAGTCTGTTTCTGTTTTGCAAATAAGTTTGTTTGTCTTTTTTTTTTTTTTTTCAAGATTCCACATATAAGTGATATCATATGAAATTTTTCTTTCTCTTTCTGGCTCACTTCACTTAGAATGACGACCTCCAGGTCCATCCACGTTGCTGCAAACGGCCCTGTGTTCTTTGCACCCTGACGCAAACTCAGAGCACTGCTGAAATCTCCCCAGGGCTGTTGTGTGGAGGGGTGCAGACCACGATGTGATAGAAGGAGCTCACTTTCCAGACCCCCTTCTGGGTGAAAAGACCGTGCTCTCGACCACCCACCTCGCCCCACTCCTGTTTCCATGACGTGCTGTCCTTCTTCACTCAAGCTGGGTGTGCTTAGTCCCTAGACAGATCGATTGTCACTAACACTACGATGTGTTACAAATATGTCCCGTAAGCCCAGCCGGTCCCCTGCACGTCCTGTGCTGGTGGTCTGGGGTGGTCACTGGGGGTCCTTCCTCCCTCCTCCTGGGAAAATAATTCAAAGCCATTCGCCCTGATGCTTGGAAGGCACTAATATTTGGTTGTTAAGTAGATGACATGGGTTAGCGTTACGTCACTACTGCCATCCTTGGCCTCGGAATTTCTCTGAGGAGTGTTATCTGTTGGAAAAACTTGAACTATACACCAGAGACCAGCTGACGTGAAGACTGTGTGGAGGTTGTTAAGACTTCTGGTCCACCTGGGGAAGACCGTGGAGCCAAGTGTGCCAGCCCCAGAGGACTAAGGAAGTTCTATCCTCAGGTGGCACCTGGTGCGAACGGACTTCCTTGTAAACTAGTGAAAGGTTGGGGTTTACACACAGGTTGACGTGGGGCCAAAGAAAGGCGGTGGGCGTGTATGCGGAACAGCAGCCAAGGAGAGAATCCTAGGAGAAACGCTGGGAGAAAAAGCAGTCGGGATTCCAGGAGACCGTCAAGGGGCTATGTCACCCAGGCCGGGCACCGGAGGTGGGCGCTCTGAGCCAAGGGGAGGCTCAGCTAACACCTGGGCTGCAGGGCAGCTGGCCAGCAGGCCTCTCCTCTTTGCTCGCTCCCAGAGCAGCTCCGTCCTGCATTGCACACGCAGCGTCAATCCTGAATAGCAACTCCGACCCGTCACCATCACTCTTGAGCTTTCTGGCTTCAGAAGAGACTGTCTCAGCACCGTCCTAGTGGTGGGGCAGGGACAGCGAACTGGGCAAGCCCCGGGAAGATGGCGCGGCCACAGAACCCATGCTCCCAGGAGGAAGTGAGCAAGCAATCGCCTTTAAAACTGTGACACAGAGTTCTAACTCAGAGCAACCTGGGCCAACCTGTGATCTCACCCTGGAGCTTCCGAAAGCACCTGGGCCCTCCCTGGGGTCTCACCTAGATGGGGGCGTAGGGCCGTAGGGCACATCTGACGGGCCCTGAGGGCGTGAGCTGGTGAGAACCCTGCCCACTGCGGGACTCGGCTGTTCCCGTCAGATCAGACCGGATGACCAGTTTTCTCGGAGTGTAACTTACCACATACTCCCATTGTGAGTGACCCCAGCGGCCCAGGAGAGCACCGTAACAAGGGTGCGCGCCCTGAGGTGGGGAGAACTAGTCAGGGTGTTTGACCAGGGCTGGCTTCACTCTGGAAAGGTCCTGTTATTTATTTAGGGCTTCACAGGAGCCCTTGCTGAAGTTCAAGTTTTGATCCAAGCATGAAAACTCACTGTCAGTGAACAGAGGAAGGATTCCCCAACTGAGAAATTAACTTCATCTCAGGTTGAAAGGGATCCTTGAAAGGTGAAATCAGCTGAAGGAAAAGGGCTTTGCTTGGAGGGGCTTCTGATGGAGACTGAACAAGGCTACTCATCAAAATATCTTGCTCTTTCTGCATTAAAATTTGTCTAATTTAGTGAAGTAACTGGAGAAGAATTATGAACCAAAGTCAGCTGGAAAAGTATCTGAAACTAGTTCCTCTTCTCCACAAATATCTGCAACGGCCATCCGGGAGGCGAGGTGAGCTCACAGCTTTCTTGTCCTGTATCTCTTCCACCTTTGAGGAGTCTCGGAATAACTAGCCAGTTTCACAGCTTGAGAGGTCTCACAAATCCACCCCCAGGGCTCTCAGCAAGCCTGACAGGAGACCGGGAATGGGATCAGGGAGAAAAAAGACAACTAGCGACTCAGAGCTGCACAGACTCACGGTGTCCCCGCGACGGGAACGGACCCGCCACAGAGCCATCAGACCACCCCCAGGACTGACCAGGCTCACCTTATGAACGACTCAGCCAAGTTTCTGGCTAAATGAGTGTGGTTCTGGAGAAAGACAGAGGTCCAGGACTCCCTGAGATGGTGCTCTCTGGTCCTTCCCCCCTCCTCTCCCACCTGCAGGCTCACCACCCTCTTTGACTCTCCCCACACCTTTACCTGCTCTCCACCCCCTTTAATGAGTCACCTGGGGGCAGAGGGGACTCTGTGCTGCTGAACGGCAGTGGAGTTGCCTGACTCAGGACAGCAGACTCCCGTGTGGGGCACGTGGGGAGGCAGTGGTCCCCTTGGCCCTGCGCAGGCTGGTGGAGAGCTGGCCCGCCAGGGGAGATGTACAGAGGGAAGGGGAGGGTTAACCTCAGCCATGCACAAGGCAATCTGAGGTTTGAGGAACAAGCAGAAAAGAGGGGAGTTCCCGGCAGAACCGTCCGGAGACGACCCCAGTACCACTGCTTGGTGCTCTTGAGCGTTCCTGGACAGTCCTTCCCCGGAAATCTGCCCCTTCAGCCCAGCAGAGATGCTACTGGACCATGGGAGCTGGTTCCTTTCCTCATGGAAAGTGGGTGTGTTCTAGCAAGGCAAATAAGAGGCAGAGATTGTTTCATCTGACCAGACGCTACCTTCCAAAGACTTTTCTCCTTTTGTGATGCACTTTTGTGACTCCAGGAATTTCCAAACTCCCAGGGTCTCGAAGACCTTTCCAGCTGCTGTCACTTGAAGGCTGTTTATCTCTCCACCCCAGGTTCTGGACACTGCTGGCGCTGGGGGCGGATCCTTCTGTTTTTTGGTGGGGGGCTTCCCAGGGCATTACGGGTTGCTTAGCGGTACCTCTGACCTCCCAGTTCCGACGACCAGTCTCTCCAGACACTGACAAGCGTTTTCTGGGGCAAAACCCCCCAACTGTTGAGAAGCACCGTGTTCCCCAGACACTGGCCAGGAGGCTGCACTTGTCCTTGTCACCAGGTGCTCTGGGCAGGGGAGCTCTCATTAGCTACCTCCACGTACCCCTCGGCTGACGACCCGAAAATGACAAGTTGCCCTCAGACTGGCCCCGAGTCCTCAGGGTTAAGATGCCTGGGGCACGCACGGCGCCTGTGCTGGGCCTCCTACCGAAGCGGGGTTCCCGGCAGCCACCACCACACAGGCGACCGCGGGATGGCTCCAGGCCCTGCTTCCTGGCAGCTGGTGGAGGTGCTGGGTTGGAGGAGAGAAGGGAGGGAGGGAGGGAGCCCAGGTGGTTCCAGTCCCCTCTCTGGGGCCCACCCCTACAAGTGTTGCCACACGCCTGCCGTCCTCACTGCCACATGGGCTGGCAGAGTCACACACCCATCACAGGGCGTGGGGAGAAATGAACCACAAACGGGTCATGGACCCACCCGGAGAACTGCAGTGTGGCATTGTGTTCATGGCGTTGTGAACTCATTATTTTCCTATTTTATTTTTTAGATTTTTTTAAAACTGAAGTATAGTCAGTTACAACGTGTCAATTTCTAGTGTGGCACGTTACATTCACTCTGCATCATGGACAGTATGTCCTGGGGTCCTTACATCTTCAAGGGGCTTCTCCACACACTGGCGATGCTGTTACCTCTGTGATCAAATAGACATTTTTTAAAAAAACAAATATGTCTATCTTCTTGTCAGTTAGGATTTCTATCCTATGAGCTAATTAGAATTTTCATCATAAAAACTTAGTAGTTTTATCAGAATTGATATAAAATGGCTGATAAAGAGGGAAAAAAGACTCCAGTAGATTCCAAATAAATGCACTCTCTGTGTGCACACACATGTGCACACGGTGGGTGTGCATGGCGCTTTGCAGAGGGGATATTTTGCTCACTAGGATACCAAGTACTCCCAGGACCTGGTTCAGAATAATCGGTTGTTAAATAAATGCATGAAAATATACAACTTTCCATCGAACAATCCCTCTCAAGTCTATCCGCGTTCTCAGCCATCAGAGACGTTTCCATCACACATGGTCCACATTTGGGTGCCTGTATCCAGAGATACGGAGGGATGGCCCTAAGGTGGACTCATTTTTGGACCGCAGAAACAAACCAGATTAAAGTAGAAGACGTTTAAACCACATCTCTGACATGCTTAAGACAAAACCACCCTTTAGATGCTTTAAAAGTGACTTTCGTATTTCCCACTTTTCATTAAGCAAATGAAGAGTGTGAACACATATTTTAATGAAGGATTCAGTTGAAACCTAAATGAAAAGATGACAAAAACCAAAATAATTAGTTTTGGTTGAGATCCAAGAAAGAGGATTCACACGCACGTTTCTCTATAACCGTGTGTGTCGAACCCAAGACGCGGTAAGGAGACCGCCGTCATGACCGCGTTAGAGCCGCGTGGGGGCCTTGCGCGTCGCCAGGCCCGTAACGTCACGGTGGGTGGGGCAGCGGGGATGCTCACAGGGGTGGGTCAGAACCTACTCCTATTCACGGCTCTTGAAGTTGAACCCAAAGAACCTTGAGGGTCCAATTTACCGGGTTGAGGTCCAGGGCTGGATTTCACACGTTGTCTCCACGCAGTGGTTTCAGATGATGCCAAACCACGTGGGGATTATTAGTTTTAGTTTTCAAATTAACAGGTTGTTGGCGACTATTCCAGCCACCGTGTCTCCGCCCGTGCTGCCCCCAAGGAGGCACACGTTACGTTCAAAGAGCTTGGAAAGCGGCGTCGCGATCTTCGGAGACGCTTCTCCAGGAAGTACCGGGCCTCCACCCACGGCTCCGCCCCCAGCTCAAGCCCCTCCCCAGGCTCCACACGGCTTCCAGCCCTCGCTTCCTCTGTCTCGGTCCAGGCCGTCCGAGGGTGTCTCCTTCTGTAAACATCAACTTTGCCTCTTTCTTTTCCCACGTTGCCCACCCCCGTCCACTCCTGTCCCTCCCTCAACAAACACCCTCTTCCGTGGAAAGAGAAGGGAAATCGCAAATGCTTCTGACACGTTTCCAAACTTCACATAATGCAAGTCTGAGTTAAACGGTACCAAAAAGTACTGACGTGTCGTGAAAGAGGCCTTTTGTTTTTCTTCAAATCATCTCAGATTAATATACTGAATTTCATAGAAAGTAAGAACCTCCATAATTTGTCTACTAACCATTTTACATACTGGAGAGAAATAAAATGCTGCCAGTTATTGCTGTAAACACCGCTGGTTGCTGGAGGTCTTCTGATCCTAGAGATCTCAAAATATGAAAAAAGCGCATCTTGGAAAATGAAATATAACAGTATTTTCTTATATATTCTATAAGTAGCCTGTATATTTTAGATCATTATATTTATAAAAAGTAAAAAGACAGTTATATTTAAATAAAATATATAAAAATATGTTTATATTTCTTTCAATTATGTAAAATATTAAAATGATTCTGTTCTTTCTAGATCAGTTTTCCTTCAAAGATGGACCTTAATAGAGCCCTCTGGGGTTTCTCACTAAAAATGCAGATTTATGGGCCCCAGTGCAGGTCTATTACAGCAGAAGCTTGTGGCAGGATCCGGGCGGCATCATTTTCTAACCCTTTTCAGATGATTCTAATAATCAGTCGGACAGGAGAACGTAAAAGTCGTCCCAGACCGACAGCAGTGACAGCCCTCGGGTGCTTCTTACAAACACAGAACCTCAACCCCCAGCATGGACCCACTGCAGCAAATCTAATGTTTACTGGGTGCCCAGGTGACTCGCAGGTGCAGCAGTTAGGGGCGCATCGAGCCCCGGGGTCCAGAGTGTGGTCTCTGGACCAGCAGAAGCATCGCCAGGAACTTGTTAGAAATGCAGATTCTTAAGCCTCATCCCAGATCTCGTCACCCAGAAACGTGGGGGATGGGTGGGATGGAGCCCACGTCACCCGTGTTTAAACGAGCTTAATGGTGATTCTCATGCACAAAAAGTGGGGGAGCCCTGCTGTGACCTACCCTTTTCTTGAACACACCTGATGACAGGTCCTCATCAGGTAACTCACGGCAGAGACCCAGCCAGGGGCAGAGACCAGCCTTACGGTCCTCCTGATGAAGAGGCGTTAACCAGTGTCTCAAGGGCGGAGTAAGCCTTTAATCCCAGATGTTAAAATGATAGCAGGTAAAACAATTGGGAAAAGGCAGTTAATCACATACAGCGAGCGTTCATCTCTCAGTTTTAAGTGAGTCGAGAGGGATAAACACCCCCTAGGCCTGAGGGATCTTCCTGGCTTTAATCTTTTATTTTAGCATTTTTCTTTCCTGACTCTTCAGAGCATCTGTTGACAAAGCCATTGTATTATGAGCTCTCTGTTGAATCTGTAAGTCCTCCTTTCAAATGCTGCCAGCCTCCAACTCCAGTTCGGCACTGAACACGTCTTCCTCATTTAGAGGAAGGGGAGCATTGCTAGTGTGAAGGGTGGGGAATGACCATCACGGGGCCGCAATTCAGGACCCACGTAAGAGTCAGGTGCTCCCGGGAACTGAGAGTCCAGGATGAAAGGGCAGCTCTGTCCCTCCAGGACCACATAGTCCACTGGGGACACCAACGTAGCCAATAAACGATCTCACGACAATACGATGCCTTGTACCCTGGAGGCAGGAAGTGGTCACTTAGTACAACCACTGGCCAGACAGCCGTCTGAAGACGGATTTGAGGAGGCTGAAAGCAGCAAGGAGGAAGAGCAGCAAAAAGCTACTGTAAGAGTTTACGGCAGGAGGCTGACAAAACGCAGATGGGACTTCACCAGCATCTTTCCAAACACAATTATTTACAACCAGCCATTTATCCACTGCTCTGTCCCGGGGTAAGAGGTGCCTCGGGTGATTCAAAGTAATTTTTAAAAAATGCCTGACTTTGGGAAAAATCATATTTTAAACTAGCCAGTGAACGTCTGATGCCTCCCAACATGCCCTATTTATTATCTCCCGCATTCCGTGACTGCGCCGTTTACGCCAGCATTATGCTTAATTAAGCGCCATGACAGTTCCAATCAGAGTCGGGGAGGTCGACAGGGCACAGAGCATCCAAAAATGCAGCTCTCTTGGCAAGCGAAGGATAAACCTTACACAAGAGCAATGTTTCCCAGAAACAGTTTTCCCTTCTACTAAAATATCCAAGAGCAAGAGGTTCTGGTCCAAGGACAAATGCGCATAGTGACCGGGGGTCCAGCGTTTGTTCAGAGACACGCATCAGGGCTTACAGTCCACCACCACGACCGACGCCACTTCACACGTTTTAAGAAGAGCGTTCTCACACCTCCTCTCTCTCTCCCTTTTCCATCAAGGACTGTGCGTTCGTACGTATTTGATATGTTTCAGCCATGGGGTCGTTGTCGTTGTGTTTTACGCCCATGTTGTCCCACCTTAGCGCAGTGGGGCCTTTCCAGAGGACGCCTTTGGTCTTCGACGGCTTCCCTCCTTTCTGGCAGTAAGATGTCCTAAGCCTGACCTGCACGGTTCTTGCCCCAGAACTAAAAGCAGTCATTTCTCCAAAGGGCTGGACTCCTCCTTTGGCAACTGGTGTCTAGAAACCTTACCCTGACATACCCGGGGTGCCTACTGCTTCTGGGCTGCTGTTGCTTCCAGGGCTTTGAAGTGGGCAGAACTAGGAAATACGGCAATTTTACAAGAGAAAGAATATGATGAGGTTTTTTTTTTCTAGTTGGAACTTCAGTGTATGGAGTTTTCACACAACTCTGACTGTGTACATTTTCTCTTACACAGAAAATCTTGGTTTAAAGGGCACAATTATTTGCTTTTCCTACGATGTAACAGTAACAGTTTCAAAATCACAGTGCTTGCGTCACTACCAGCAATGAAACTGCTAAAGGAACCTCAAGATTTCTTTGTGACCTTTTAAACTGAGGTGTAATTGACAAGCACCTTTATACTAGTTTCAGGCACCCAACACCATGACTCGGTGTTTGTGCATATTGTGACATGATCACAGCATTAAGTCCAGTTGCCATCCATCACCTCACCTGAGTACAATTTTTTTCCCTTCTGATGAGAAATTTAAAGATCTGTCTTAGCAACTTTAAAATTTACAGCAAAGTCCCGACAGCCACGGGCACATGGTGCACTTTACATCCCAGAATGTATCTTATAACTGGAAGCCTGTGCCTTTGATCCCTTCCACCCATTTCTCCTTCCTTCCCCCAACCCCCACCTCCGACAACCACCAACCTGTTCTCTGTACCTGTGAGGTTGGGATTTTTCCCCTTAGATTCCACACATAAGCGATACCGTGTGGTGTTTGTCTCTGTCTGACTACAAAGTAACAGACCTTAGGCGGAGGGCCTCCTGTGAGCAGGACTTTCTCCAGTGGTTCCCCACCGACGTCCCACGTCCTCTGAGACCTCTCTGTACCCGTCCATCACAGCACCCAGCCTTCTAAACACCAGTTACTGACCTGGTGTCTTTCCCACTGACGAAGGTCAGCAGGGTGTTTGGGTTACAGTCACTCTCGTGACCCCAGTCTTCCCAGCCATTCACTCATCACATGGATTTCAGGCGCCGCTGCAGGCACTGGGGTACAGCACTGGAAGAGACACACAAACCCCCAGGAACACAGGAGCTCAAGGACTAGATGGCGGAGACGGATAAACTCATACGCGGGGAAAAAAACAAATCGTTTCTGAGAGCGATGAGTGACACGCAGTTAGCAGAGGGAGGCAGTGAGACAAGAAGGAAGGGGGTGGCGCGGGGGCTCCAGCTAGAGCGTTCCGAGCAAGCCTCCTGACACGGTGACTGTCGGGCTGAGACCCCTGAGCGTGAGGAGTGGCAGGCTTCTGAGGGCATTTCAGGCGGAGGAGCTGCACCAGCCCCCTGTGCCTGGAAATCTTGAGAAGGGAGGGAAGGTCACTTCACTCGGAGCCCAGCCACCACTGGGCGAGAGGTGAGGAACGGGGCTGGAGGGGCTGGAGAGGGGGGCTGTAGCTGGCTTTCCCTGCAGCCCATCGTAAGGAGCGCGGGTTTCCTGCCAAGGCAGTGAAGGCCTCAGACGGGTGACAGCAGGCAGCGTCAAGGTCAGATTTACGTGTCAAAGCCCGCTCTGCTGGCACAGGGAAGACACGGAGGTGGGGGACGTCCTTCCGGGAGGGTGAGAAGGCGGCCGGGGCCGAGCAGCGGGTAGCGGGGAAGCTACCCCTTCATCCATCAGTGGACGCGTGGGCGGCTTCTGCCTTGCGGTGACCGCGAGTCATGCTGGCCTGAAAGTGGCTGTGCTGTGCTGGAGGTTTTATGAAACACTGCAAATCTCGCTGCCCATTAACTCATTTACTCACGCTCTCCCTCAGCAATCATTTCCCAACCACGTACTCACACAGCCCCGACAGCGCTGATCCACGGGAGTCTCCACCCCTGTCTGTGTTGGCAGGTCTCTCGAGAGGCAGGAGACTCGTTGAGAACACCAGCTTCTCTCCAGGCTTAAAACCCACGGAGGAAACCTGAAGCCCCTTCGGTCCACTTGGCAAGCAGGCTCTGAAGGCTGACGTGTCCGCGGCGTGTGTCCTCGCGGTCTGCCCCGCAACACTGCGCTGCTGGAAACGCTGACTTGTCCACGGATAAGGAAAGTACAGAGAACAGAGCGGCACGTGTAGTTTTCAAAATTCTGGGTCTGTGACAAGCATCTTTCATCTTAAAGGACAACTGGAATGTAAGTGAAGTCAAGGATTGTCCGTAAAAGTTTCCCCTTAGATGGACCTTATGCTACGAATTGATCGGTTGAGAAATTATATAGATATTATGAAGCTTATGCTTAGGGCAGCAAACCAACTATTCAAGTGGATGAATTTGGTGGATGACTTGGAGACTGTGCATAGACTGAGAGAAGGGAGACCGGCTCTGAGTCACAGAGTGGATCCGGGAAGAACCTCCCACTTGGAGTTGGCAGGACGTCACCTGGCGGGCGGCCCGGCTGGGACATGCGGGGCCTGTGCTACAGAACAAACGAGGGAAGGGAGGACACGTGGTGGTGATGCGGGAGGAGCAGGGAAGATGGAGAGGGGGCAGGGGCTACGGGGATGGTCTGTGCTTCACCTTCCAACAAGAACCCCATTATTTTAAAAGAACAAAAAATCAGCTCCAGAGAATGAAAATCAGGATGACAACACAGACCCAGGCATAGAGGCTCAAGGCTGCTCCAGAAGGCCTACATCACAGTCACCTCCTTGTTGTCCCTAAAATGTGATAGGGGAGACTCTTCCATTTTTAGGTACGTGGTTGGGAAAGTGCTGATCTATATTCCAGAATTAAGGAGAGTGTCAGCCCAGCACAGACGCGACTGTGAACAGCTGTGCCCTGCAGTCTGACCTCAGGACATCGGCTCTTTAGTATTTCCATAACATGACTGCAAAAAGTATGTCCCTCCAGTCTGATTTGCTTTTCTTTGGATAACGCTTCTGGCTTGGATCTTCGTGTGGAAAAAAGGATCTTTTGTCTCATAAAATGTTGCAGATGCTGCTACGGTAACACACTTGAATTTTATTCCTATCTCAGAAGATAAACATGGAAAAAGTCAATTGGCAATTTCATCTAATGCTAAAGACCAGCTTCAGGGCCACAGAGCACCCCGGGCTTTGTCCTGAAGGAGCGCTGGCGCTCCTGTTAACTGGCTCACTTAGTCCGAGCAGAGCCCCCAACCCCGCCTGAAAGGCATTCCTCTGCCAGCCGAGGAGCACTGCATGGCCACGTTTCAGAGTGCTTCTACGACAGAATTCTGGGGTGGCCGGAACAGGTTTGCAACTGTGGGCTTTTCTCCTGGCTCCACACAGAAACCCAGCCTCCCAGCCTTCGCAAAGACCGCGTCAGCTTGGTTTGAAATTAAAACCCATCTACTAAACAGAGAGGCACTTACGGAAGGTTTTCCCTGTTAGCAACCCCCCGCGACCAGCGCGCGTTAAAGCTCCCATGCTGAGTAAGGTGTTTACTCTGCACTCAGGAAATGACCGAGTTCGTGCAGCCTCAGGAGGTAACAAGGAGGTAACATGAAGCCCTGAAGCCCCGACTCCCTGTCGAGCAGCAGGACACACATTTAGGCAGGAGGGAGAGGCGTGCGCTTGCCAGCATTCAAAACAAGGTGCAAAGCCCAAGCAGGGGACAGACACAGGAAACAGGGCTGACGTTGCAGGGCGGGGATCAAATCGGGGCATTTCCTTGGGAGTCGCAGGGAGAAGCCAGCCCCGGGGCTCCTCTCCGAGTCCCTCTCACTTTACCACTTTATGAGTTTTCCTCTTCTGCGACCCAGAGGCTTGGCTGCAGCAGAGGCAGCGAGGGGTGCGGTCTCCGCACACCCGGCTCCAGTTCCAGCGGGCCCCCCCACCACCACCGCCTGGGACACGAGCAAGGTGCCAGTCTGTCCATCAGGGACCAGGAGCAGGTGGTCCGCTTCATGTCACCGGTTCTCGATCTTTCCTGAGTAATGAAAGCTGCCCCTGAGCGACATCCTGACTTTCACAAACACCCACGAAGAACATACGACACCACACAGGTACACGCTGCCAGTGATTAAACTGCATGCCTGCCCGGCTTGTTCTTGAAGCATGCTGCAGCAGCGTGTAATAGTTTCCCTTCATAAAAGTCCCCAGGAATTTACAGTCCGCAGATGAGATCATATCTTAAAGTGGTGAAGATCAGACAAGAGGCCGAGGAGAGCGGGAGGTGTTCACACCAACACCCTTTGTACGGAACAGACCCGCCGGCCCCGCCAGCCCCGCCAGCCACTCACTGGTCCCTCCGCGGCTGCAACAATATTTGCCCGGTTGCTATGTGGACAGGGCGGCTGCCAACTCTCTTCTCCAATAAGCCTGAACCTGGCCTCTGCAGATAAGAGCATTTATTGTTCAGCTGGATGTGTTTGCTGATAAGACGCTTGCCAATGAAGGTAAAAGGGATTTTTCTTTGGTGACAAACCCTGGAACTACTTTGGACATTTCTTTGCCACTCTCTGAATCCTAACAGCTGTGGCAAAAAGTAAACCAAGAGATGACTTCTTCCTCTTCTTTTTTTAATTAGATTTCTCCCTTTCATGAATGCACATCTAAAAAGATCACACCTAAATTCTTTCTTAAGAAGGACATTGCGCCTGAAATACAGAAGGATGATTTACCCACCCCACCTCGGGGAACCCATTAGAACATGATGAAAGCATTCCATGGTGCCTTTGTGTATGTATAAAATATGCACGTTTTATTTACTATTATTATTTTTAGTGGAGATTTACATCGGGAAAATTTTCCCAGGTTTTCAAATGAAGTAGTTTGGACTTGACAGGTACATACACACACACCCCATCACCCACCTGTGTGAAAACGCACAGTGCACGCACCTGTGCAAGGCTGAAACACACGATGCAGACCAAAGCACATACCAGGTGAGGCAGGAATTACAGAAAAATTCAAAGGCAGATGGTTTTCTTGTATTTTGAGAAACACCCTACTTTATTTTTAGCTGACACTAAGTGTGAGTGGGTTTTTGTGGGACTGTGGGAAGACTGTTTAGACCCTGAATTCAAGACCAGAGTCACGTGGAAACAGGTTAGTTATGCTTTTAACAGATCATTTTTAGTAATGATCTTAGTGTGGCAGATACTAAGAGAAAAAAGGAATTGATTATTTATCGTAACAAGCAGGAAGCTTTTTCAGTGTTCTGCTGTAGAATTCCCCAAGGTGACTCACTGCGACGTAGCTGTCATGTACCTCTAATTTGTTCATCACTAGGTAAGTAAAGCACAATGATTTTTTTGCTGTATGTTTGCTTAGTGACTATTAATGGAAATAAAAACGAATAAAGTAATAGGTTCCTAACCATTAATCAATAAAACTTCTCACCGAAGCAGAAAGGATTGTGGAAGTTTAAGCTCTGCACCGGAATACTGAGGCATGTCAACTGTCATTCTGAGTATCTTTCAAAATTAAAAGGAAAATGTTTTCAGACCATTAAAAAGAACCTCAGTGGACAACCTGACAGGTGAAGTTTCTGGCATTAAAAAAAATAAGGTCTTGAGCTCAAACAGATGAGGACACAGGTGTGCTACTGAGACGTGCCTATTTCTAAATCAGAGCTGCAGGGACAACAGACGGGGCCAGAAGTCACTAACGAGCTCAGCTGGAGAGGGGGCTGTGCAGTCGTTTTCCCAGTTACGATAAGATGTTTTCAAGGGACGGTTGGGCACTGGGTGTCTGTGAGACCCTTCCTCCTGTGCCCAAGGCAAACACACCCGTGAACCATCCCAAGCTTTGCATCTATGGACGACTCCTCTGATCAGCATCCCCTGCAACCTGGTTAAGACTGAAGTGAGAAGAAAAGAATGAGGTCGGCCATCCCCGTGCCCCAGGGAAGAGCTGTGCCAAGCACTCAGAACACGTTTATATTTCCATGGGCTGAAAACATTCTCTGACATAAATTTTACCAATGTTCACCTAGGGCAGTCTACCCAGGCAATGGAAATAAAAACAAAAATTAACAAATGAGACCTGGTTAAACTTAAAAGCTTTTGCACGGTAAAGGAAACCATAAGTAAAACAAAAAGACAACCTACGGAATGGGAGAAAATATTTGCAAACGATGCAACTCTCAAGGGCTTAATTTCCAGAATATATAAACAGCTCATACAGCTTAATAACAAAAAAAACCAAACAACCCAATCCAATAATGAGCTGAAGACCTAAACAAGCAATTCTCCCATGAAGACATACAAATGGCCAATAGGTGCATGAAAAAATGCTCAATATCCCTAATTATCTGAGAAATGCAAATCAAAACTACAATGAGGCATCACCTCACACCAGTCAGAATGGCCGTCATTCAAAAGTCCACAAACGATAAATGCTGGAGAGAGTGTGGATAAAAGGGAGCCCTCCTACACTGCTGGTGGGAATGCAGTTGGGTGCAGCCATTATGGAAAATGGTATGGAGATTCCTCAGAAAACTAACACACTTCTCCTATGATCCAGCAATCCCACTCCTGGGCATATATCTGGAAAGAACTCTAATTTGAAAAGACACCTGCACCCCAATGTTCATAGCAGCACTATTTACAACAGCCAAGACATGGATACAACCCAAATGTCCATCGACAGATGACTGGATAAAGAAGATGTGGTATATTTATACAACGGAATACTACTCAGCCATAAAAAAAAAGTAAAATAATGCCACTTTCAGTGACATGGATGGACCTAGAAATTGTCATTCTAAGTGAAGTAAGCCAGAAAGAGAAAGAAAAATACCATATGATATCACTTAAATATAGAGTCTAAAAAAAAAGAGACACAAATGAACTCATCTACAAAACAGAAACAGACTCACAGACATAGTAAATAAATTTATGGTTACTGGGGGGAAAGAGGGTGGGAAGGGACAAATTTGGGAGTTTGAGATTAGCAAATGTTAGCTTCTATATATATATTTCCATGGCCTCGTGGATCAGTATGACTTCCAAAATACAGGCACGTAGAACTGGTCACTCTAGGTAAGTGTCTCCTGATAAAAACGGGAAGAACTTTATTCTTTATAACAAGGTCTAAACCTAGAAAAGTCTGTGAACTGAGGTCAGTGTCTCTAAAAATCTACGACTTCTTAGTACCCGACCCTCAGTCACTCCCGGAGAAAATCTTCTGCTGGATGACGGACGGCCAAGGAGATGAGCTCTCACACCGTCTCTGGTCTGTTTCACACTATTGTCATCACAACACCTGATCTGTGCCCAGAATTTGGTCACAGGACGGGCCAAAAGTTCTACAGGTGTTTCATGGAAGAGAGAAAAAAGCACTCGGCAACGTCAGTCACCATGATCCTGCAGCAGACACCGGCCTGATCTGGCGCCACTGAGAAGACGGAACTTCCTCAAAGTTACCAGCTTTCGTGGAGCACATGAAAATATGACAAGGAGTCAGCTTTTCGATTATGACAGCTTCTCCTTTCAGTTCAAGACAGAGTCTCTTCTAGGAGCTTTTCTGCTTTTCCCTGGAGCGGGGTGACAGTGACTAAGTGAAATCCACTGTTAGGTGACAGCCCGAGAGGCTCTGAAACAGGAGAAGCCCGCGTCCAGGAGCAGTCTTTTCAGAGCGCACGTCTGACCAAGCACTTTCCTGCTGGAGGCCCAGGGCCTCCTTGCCCTTCCGTGACCTTGGGACAGGCCGCCACCCTCTCCGGTCTCACCCTGTCCCTCTCTGGAGCTGGCCTGCCTCGGGCAGGCGGACTGGTTTGGTGGAATGAACGCTCAGCGTTCCTTCTCACGCTTGCTGTCACACACGTGACCCTCTCGGCCTGAACATCTGCCTTCCAGCTTCTCTCCCTGACTCACCGCGAGGCCTCCAGTCTCAGCTGGGTGTGCGGTCTCCTGTCCCTCAGGTTTTCCTCTTCGTAGCGCATGTCATGTGGGCAGTTACTTGCTTGGAAAGAGCAGACATGGGCTCTGAGTGTCCCCCCACGTCCTCAGAGCCCGTGACAACGTCCAACTGGCGTATAGGAAGCACTCTGCAGACACTTGTTCGAGGAACGTGAGTTTGAACAGGAATAGATGTTACGTTGGTGGCACTGGTTGGAAAAAAGTGAAGGACTGGAACTTTCTCCTGGGAGACAGACGGCTGACCTCAGGAAAACACGTGGCTTCTTTGGGGAGCACAGATAACAAAACTGGATCTGCTTCTGATCAACCTGGAGACCTGATTCTAATCGGGAGTGATTTTCTCTAAAAACCCGAAGGTGCAGACCCCGGGTTAACACTTCCCTAATCCCCGGGGACTCTCGGAGAGCCGGGTCTGGGCCTGGACTAGATAAGGCTCTCCAGCCTGGTGTTTCCATTCGCGTCCATTCCTCAGGTTCCCCCCAGACTTCAAGCTCCTCTGTGACTCTGTCATGAGCCTCAGCACGGATGTTGTAGGCGTTGTCTATTCCTCTTGGGCCACATGCAGACAACGTCTTGTTGGGTCTGTCCACAATCTCAGATTTCATCTTTTTTCTTTAAGTTTGAGATGTTTACTTTTGAGGAACAATTTCCATGTGGTAAAATGCACTTTTTCTGTGGACAGTGCTTCGAATTTGGACAAACATGTACAGTCCTAAAACCACTACCAGAATGAAGGACGGAAGAGTCCCATCACCCCAAAGCTTCCTCCTCACAGTCCCTGGAAACCGGGGACCAGTCTTCTGCCCGTATGTCTGACTGTTCCAGAAAGTCAGGAAAACAGAATCGTTTTGTCTGTAACCTTTTGAATCCGGCTTTTTTACGTAGAGGGATGCGTTTGAGATCTGGCCACGCTGTGTGGACTGAGATTCCTTCTTTTCTCAGGAGCTCTTGACCACCAGTGTATTTCATTGTATTTCCATCTGTGTCCAACACAGTGTGATGTACGGAGACTCCCCAGGTCCCGGCAAAGCAAAAAGACAAACGAATGACGAACAAGCAAGGAAATTTCTACAGGAAGAGTTATGAGGAGACAGTTAAGACGCAGAGCAGGCGGAGGTGGGCCGGGCCACCTCACTCGGGACACCAGCTGTGCTGCGACCTGTGAGGCCTTATCTAATCTCACTGCAGGGAGAACCACGGCTGCACTGACATTTGGACCAGAGGCCCAGGAATGCTGGCGCGGGTGTCTCGGCCACAGTGAACCCTGCTAGTCACCTTTGAAGGGCGTGGGCTCAGACACCATCCTGGGAAGCACAGCTTTACCCTCTGGTCCTGGTGAAGCCCACCCCAGCCTCCTCTCAAGGCACGTTTAGAACTGCCTCCCAATTCGTTGGCTGCCCCAGGACATGGGTGGAAAATCAGCATCTTGGGAAAGAGATGTGGTAACCGGGGAGCAGCCTGGTTCCTGGGAGGTCTTAGTTTGTAAATCCAGTCACACGAGGCAAAACATTCATCACGTATTAATCTGTCCACGGGGGACCCACCACTTTCTCACAAGCATTTTAACTGAGGAAGAATGGACTTGCTAAAACCTCAGCTCAAAATCTATGCTCATTTAACAGACACATTTATTAAAGTCACTGTGATAAAGAGGAGAAAACAAACAAGTGGTTTAGATGTAGTGTTTGGGCTTTCTCAGTGTGCCTGGTGGGGACGGGGTGGAAGGTGTCCAGCGTGTCACGACATCTGGGCATGAGATCCGTGCGTCCTGCGAGGACAGAGGCCTCTGGGGCTGCTGGGTTTCAGCTCCTAGGAGGTGGATGCCTGTGGTCCCACAGCTTCAGATGCCCTCATCCCACCTCCCGCCTCCCCTCTGGCTCCGACCTTCACCCTGAGCTGCAGGGTCTTCCGTCCACTGTCCCGAGGTCTCTGCTCAGGTGACTGACAGGACGCTCCCACATCCCATCTGAACAGAAGCCCCGATCCCCGATCCCAGCCCCTCCTGGGTCACCAACCTGTGAAACCTGTCACCTGCCGTGGGCCCATTCCCGCCCCCAGGCCCTCCAGCCGGCCGCTGCGCTGAGGGCCCTGCCCTTCCTGTGACCCTGCGACCCTGCCTCCGCCAGACCCCACAGCCAGTCCGTCAGGAAGCTCTCCCAGCTCTGCCTCCACGAGGACGGGGCCACAGGCCTCTGCTGAGAGCAGAGCTCAGCTCACCTTTCTCCCTTAGGGCCGTCCAGGGGCTTCCTGGCGAAACTAAAATAAGAGCCGACCCCTCCCTGCAGTGTAGGTCCACGTGGGCCCGGCCCCACCCTGCGCAGCCCCGTCTAGGGCCCTCCTCGCCCCTTCCCCTCTGCTGGGCTGCCGCCCTCGGAAGGAGCCCTGCCCTGTCGCCCCCTCGGCGTGGGCACCACGTGGAACTGCTCACATATCTGTGCATTTAATGTGAATGCTGTCAGTTCAGAAGTGACCTGTCAAATCGCCCTGCGCGGTGCCAGATACATAAAGGACCCTGAAGAGACGTGTGTGGCTGTGGGAAGATGCCCCGTCCTCAGCACGCCCCGGGGGCCCGGGCACAGGGAGGGGGACCCAGAGTGGGAGGTATGGGGTCTGAGGTCCTGTTGTTCTTGTCTCCGCTGCCCAGGAGCCACTCTTCAGCCCTCCCAGGCTCCGTTCCTTCGTCTACAAAACAAGACCCCGGCTGTTATGAGGACAGAAGGTCTGCGATGTCGAAGTGCTGGGCGGTGAAATACTGTGATTACTGTGGTTTACGTGGGGCCATCTGTTGACCCTGACGGGGTCAGGGTGGGGCTGGGGGGTCAGACCCTTTCCACCGACTTTTCTCTTGAAACCATTCAGTGTACGTGTGTTGAATCTCAAAGCGGATCCCAATTCAGATGGACTGGTCTGCGTAGATGGACAGACGGGTGTCTTGCCAGTGAAGGAGAGAGGTTTGGGAATCCTTCCTCGGCCTTTCTGTCCTGTATGGGCGGGCCTCAAGACTGGATGCTGCCGCCCACACTGGGGAAGGCGGGTCCTCTACCGAGCCCACTGACTTGAACGCTCATCTCTCCTGGAAGCACCTTCAGGGGCCACACCCAGAAACGATGCTCTGCCCCTCTCTGGGCCTCCCTTAGCCCAGCCAAGCCGACGCAAAAACTAGCCACGATGAGAATATCTGTGTGTGTGCATGCATTTTTCAGCAGAATAAAGTCTTGTTCCTTTTTGAGCACGGCTATCCCAGTGGCAAATTGTGTGAAAGTGTATCTAAGGGTAAATTTCCTGAGGATGGGACGGGGCCTCCCTCCCACAATGCGGATGCACCTGGTGCTCAGGACCTGCCTGGACTTAGCAGATGCTCAGTAAGTGGTGACTGGATGGACATCTGAATGGCTTAATGAGATTCTTCCCTCACCCCCGATGGCTGGACCACAGAAACCGGGGTCATGAGAACACTTACGACCTGCAAGGTGCTACGACTCACATCGCCTTAGTGTTTGTAATTTATGGTGATCACTGAGAGCACTTTCTGTGCTGATGAGTGTACTCTGTGTCTTCCACTGTAAGTAGAACCTCTCAGAGAAAGTTTCAGAAGAAACGTGTCTGTTTCGGATTATTTGTGAGCCTGGTCCTGGACGCTGCTGGTGGCTTCAGGTCACAGCACGCACACGGGGTGCAGATCTGGCACCTTCCGCGGTCTTCCAGCCGCAGGGAGACTGGCTGGGAAGGACCTCATCTCGCCGGATTGTGTTGGGTGACGAGTGTCACGGCGGAGAGTGAGTGAACGGCGTCAGAGGATGAGAGGAGACCTTTCAGAGGTCATTTAGGGTCCCTGAACCACCCTGTTTCAAAGCCAGCTGCACGTCTTAGTACTGGTCTCCACAAAGAGTGCCGTCTGGTCTATGTCGGCGCACGCCTGTCTGGACGTCCCTGCAGGGACAGCCACGCTCCTCCAAACCCCACCTGATGTTCTAGTGTGGGGTATCAGGTATGAACGTCCACAAAACGTGTGCTAAAACTTGTAAAAGGTGCCATTTAAAATTCATATGGACTCTACTATTTTTAAAATAAGGACCAGATAAAATGTTCATATATTGTTTCCTTTGAGCGACTCAAAATTCCCTGCAAGGTATCACCACAGTAAAGCTCCTTCATTAGAAATGTGCATGTTTAACCACGTTCTCTTAAAACGTTTCAGCTCTGTTTGAATTTTGATATAATACTATCTTCTAGTGATCAAAATCCGGGGTCAAGGTGGGGCCATAGTTGACCCAGTTCAAAAGCACATCATTTTTGCCTCTTTTGTCAGAATAGTTGGGTCACCACCCCAAGCTCTGAACCCGTCTGACCTCTGTTTTCAGGGAAACTGTCCCGAACATCTCCGCTTTCTTGTCATCTTGCTGTGGCATTGGTGGGGCTCACTTGTCAAATTAATTTGAGTTTTTAGAGATTAAAGAGTCAAGCATGAAAAAGCATGAAGGCAGGTACCTTGTGGGAAACTACAAAGCGTGTGAAAAACTCGTTATGGCTAAAAATCCGGGGTTTCTCTCGCACTTTACTGTGTCCTTCTGGAGAAAGCATGTCTGCTTTTGCTGTCACTGGCATTTGTGGTTCAGGGTGAGTCAAAGGGGGGCTTTCTAGCACGTGCTGGACCAGAGGAGCGATTTTAGAGTAAATCAAAGCCCACAGGAAGCCCCTCCACCCGGGGGCAGCCTCTCCGTCTCTGATTCAATGGCCGTGTGGAAGGTCCCAGGACATGTGAACCTTGCAGTTTCACAGACACAGAACGAGGACACACCCAGGGCGGTTTCCCACACACGCCGACCAGCACTGCTGCCTCCAGTGTTTCCTCCGTGGCACTGATTTTGATGAGCTCCTGGCACCACGATAGTAAATACCATTCCAGAGAAATTCCATCTTCACTTACGTAACAGGATGCAAGATGGGGGCTTCCGGCCTCGGCATCAAGTGAAACACAAGTGCGGCGGACAACAGGTCCCCGTGTGCGTGTGACATGGATCCACACATGTGGGTTTTCAAAGAAAAGCATGAAGAGCCAGCTTCAATTTCCTTTTCAGATTCCCTTCCATTACAGGTTATTACAAGACATTGAACATAGTTCACTGTGCTGCACAGTAGGACCTGCTGTTGGAATCTGAAGAGGAACATACATGCACAGTGGAATCACTCTGCTGTAGCCCTGAAACTAACATGACACTGAAAATCAACCCCACTTCAGTCAGTCAATCAAAAAGCAAAATCCAGCTTCAGGCCTCTCGGGCCCTCCGGGTGGTGATCAGAGTCTGGAGATAGGAAAGCCCAGGCAGGAGGCTGAGTGGAACAGGACTGTGGCCGCGTGTGTCCCCCTTCGTGAAAGGGGTGAGCGGAGCTGCCCCAGCTCAGCTCCTCTGGTGATGGGGACAGAGTCGCCTCCAGGGTTTTGCAAGGTGCACCTTGACTCAGAGCCTGACCTGTGCCTGGAGGTGTACGTGGACTGGGGTCTTTCTGTCCTGGAACATTTTATGGTCTAAGTCCTGTGGATGAGGGGGCTGGGGAAGCATGGATACATCCTCACTCCCAGCTGCGGGGCAGGGAAGCCAGGCGTGTGCAGGCGGGACGTGAAGCTGGGAGCTGCGGGGCTCAGCAGGGCAGCTGGGAGGGTCAGAGGGGACCTGGTCCATCAGGGCTGGTGATGCATGTCTGAACTGCAGGCTGCAGGGGCCGGGCAGGCAGCCGTGGGAGGGGAACACACCAGCCAGGTGTCTGGAGCTGGAGGAGGGGCCTCCGCAGAAGGGCCGGGAAAGCTCACCCGAGTCCCAGTGAGAAAAAGAGCAGTCAGGGGCCAGAGTCAGCCAGGCCCCGCCCGCCTGCCCCGCCCCGCCCCGCAGGAGGACCAGCGGAGATGGTGGAGCAGGTGGCCAGCCCCACTGCCCACTCAGGCCGGAAGTGCCCGGGGAGGCGCTGACTTCATAGCAGAGCTGAGTGTGAGGACCTCACGGGACTGGGCTTCTCATTGCCGGTGAAACCATGTCTGTCTGTCCAGGGAGGCAGAGAGGACAGAGCCTGGATGCCCACCAAGGGGCGGGCTCAAAGGGGTGGAGGAGGGAAGGACAGGCTGCTGCGTGTGCTCGCGGAGCTGGACGGTTTCAGGATGAACCGGGCGACGTGACTCAATGGCTGGGCTCTCAGTCAGCACCCACAGGGAGAACCCAAATCCCGAGTTTCAGAGAGACTGTGTTTCGGAAGGGACTTGGGTCTGCTGGAACATTCCAGGTGACACAGCTCTCCGGGCAGCACAGACTGAGCACACAGCAGTGGGGACCAGTTCTGCTGCCCCCACATCCAAAGCCAGGCTGTGACCCACCAGCAAAGTGGCCCCTTTCTCTAGGCTGTCCCCGCGGTCATGGGAGAGGGCGGGGCGCCCTGTCCTTTAGGGGCGAGAGAGCATGAGGGCAGCCCCTCACCACTCTCTCTCCAGCACTGATTTCCGTATTTCCTGTTTTCTCAGAGTCCTTGCTGTTGAACTTCTCTGAATTAGGACATGATGACGTGAAGACTGGTGTCCCTAACACTGCTCCTGTCAGAAAGGACCCGTAGGGCGCACAGGACACCGCGTACGCCTGGGCTCAGGATGGGCATTCTTGGCTTTTCCAGCTCAGGCTACCCAGGGGCTCCTCCGTGCACACTGAAAGCAGCCTGCAGTGCTCCGCCCACTGCCCTCTGGGAACCCTCCCTCCAGAAAGCCCACTTTTCAGAAATGGAAGATATATTGGAAGAGGAAAGTCCCTCTCTTTAAGTGAGAAGTTCCCTCCTTTAAGACAGTGTTCATAGCAGCACTACATACAGTAGCCAAGAATATAAACAACCTAAATGTCCATACACAGATGACTGGATGAAGATGTGGTGTATTTTCACAATGGGATACTACTCAGCCATAAAAAAGAATAAAATAGTTAAAAAAAAAAAAAAAGAATAAAATAATGCTATTTGCAGCAACATGGATGGACCTGGAGATCGTTATTCTAAGTGAAGTAAGCCAGAAAGAGAAAGAAAAATACCACATGAGATCACTCATGTGTGCAATCAAAAAAGAAAGAAAAAAGAGGACACCAGTGAACTCATCTACAAAAGACACTCGCAGACATAGTAAAGAATCTTATGATTACCAGGGAAAGGGGGTGGGAAGGGATAAATCTGGGAGTTTGAGATTTGCAAAGGTTAACCACTATATACAAAAATAGATCAAAAAAACAAATTTCTTCTGGACAGCACAGGGAACTATATTCAATATCTTGCAGTAACCTATAATGAAAAAGAATGTGAAAACGAATATATGTATGTGTATGCATGACTGGGACATGATGCTGTAACTAGAAACTGACACATTGTAACTGACTGTATTTCAAAAAAATTACTAAAAAAGAGGCACTTATAATATGAGCTACTATTGATGAGGACAACATCAGCGTGGGCGAGTGTGCCAAGAGGTGGAAGTGCTTTCTCTCACTATGTTCCTGATCTCAAGGGTGTTCCATCTACATCTTACCAAGGAGAAAATGAAGGTTTAAGAGGTTAGATAGTGCCCTACGTCACTTGACCAGTTTTCACCTGGAGTGTGTCCTGTCTTCTTGGCTGGATCTCTACCTCTTAACGGCCATGCTGAGCAAAGCTAAGCTTTGGAATAAATGACTAATAAGGCGTCAAGACAGGCCGTGATGCTGAGCACAGATGGATAACGAGGGATGAAATCAGCTGCCTCAGGATGAGTCGGGTTTTGTTCCCCTGTGTGTTATTCTTGGCAGGTCTGCTGAGAAACGGAGCAGCTGGCCGGCTTGCTCTGGGGTGACGGGCCTCGCCCTGCTCTGCTGTGTAACAGAAAGCAGAGAAAGGGACGATTGATGGAACATTGGTTGCTCCTTCTAACACTCAGATCCAGCATCAGAACCACGAGGACGGAGCCTGGGCGGGTCCAGAGCAAACCCAGGGAGAAGCAAGTGACCCCCGCAGGCGGTCAACAGCAGGCAGCTCGCGCTCCAGCCCCACAGACCAGCCTGCCCACCGCCCACTGCCCACCGGGTGCGACCCGGCATCTCCCCAAGGTGGGAAGGGCAGCAGCCTGTGACTCAACGCCCTGGGGCAGTTTGGGGTTTACTCTCTCCTCTGTGTTCCTGACCTGCACTGACTTACATCCACCGGCCTAAGTCATTCCGGTCTTACTAACAAGCTCAGCTCACTGAGGAAAAACGGGGCGGCCCCTAACCATGCAGACTCAGGCGCACACCCTCATCCTTCACACCTCGTTAGGAGAGGACGAGGCTCCCTTCAAATAAACTCAACATTTCTATTGTTTATGTTTTCCCACACGATGAATGTATCTCATCGCCTGTCATTTAAAAATTCTGAAACATATGCAGAAAAATCACTCAACGTCCTGCTACCTAGAGGCACAAACCGTGCGTCTGGACGCACTTCCTCCCAGTCTGCTGCTTCCATTCTACTTGATGGACATCCTACTGCATAAACAGGTAACCCCTGTGACAGGCGTGTCCTTGTCACTGTGCTCTTGAGAGAACTTGCAAGCTGATGATTTATTTTGAGCAGCTCCAGGATGAAATTCTGGTACTTTATGAAATCAGGATAATCATCAGAAAAATATAAGTGCAAAATATGAACACGTTTTCTTTACGTGTAGAATACTGAGGGCTCTCAGGTTGCCTCCTGATGCAAATCTTTAAAAAGTAGCTAAGGGCTTAGCCTTGAAGATGTCAGTCTATTGTACCCCCACCCCAAACATGGAGAAGAGGGTGTGGGCAGAATTGTAATAACAGATCCTCAAGTCTGTGTTACGGCTTGCTAAATAATAATGGTTATTTTTATTTTAAAAAATTCTAGATACAGGTCACACTCATGACAAAGGGCCCTGCGTGTCTGCGGGGACAGCAGGGTGGGGGACACAGAGCCTCTGAGTCTCCTGCTGCGGTTCCGCACCTGGACAGCATCCCCACGCTGAGCTGGGGGGACTGCCCTCACTGCCTGGTGGACGGTGTCCCCGCTGACAGTGACGTGAACAGTAAGAGGGAGGCCCTGGAGAGAGAGGGATGAGAACCAGCTCCAGAAGCAACCCTCGCTGGTAGAGAGGAGGAAGGCAGCAAACGGGGACGAGGTGCCAGGGGCGACCCAATCTCTGGTTCACACGCCAGGTATTTCATAGCGGACGGTGACCAGCTGTGTCCCGTCCCCTAAAGCAGAGCCAGTTGGCCTCATCTGCAATCTGGAGGGTTTCTCGCTTTGAACAGGGACCTGGGGGCAGTGCTCTGTGTGCGGGCCGGGCCGGGCCCCGCGGACTCTGCAGTCACGGGAGACACGTTACATCAACGGTTTTAAAAATCACCGTCGTCATAAGTGCCAGAAGGAGAAATACACACAACAGATTCTTCCCAGGATTCAGGGTCGCCTGGCTTAGCAAATAAAGGTAGAGGGTGCCCTTCTTCCCAGCGGCCTTTCCACGGCTGGGCGCTGGGCAGGGAGAGGGGAACATCCAGGCAGAGGGAAACGCACCTCCCAGCCCCCGCCCGGGAGGGCCTTCCTGCACACGGAGTCTACGACAGACACGAGGAAACCCAAACCCACACCAGGTACACGAGGCTGTGCCCAGAAGTGGACACACTGTGAAGCCACTACACATCAATTCAGAAAACAAAAAACAAACACAAAGCCAGGCCAAGTGGAAACAGTTGAATAAACATACCCAGTGAAAAGTTTTAACAGCAGAGCTGAAGGTTCGTCCCCCGGAAATCAGCCTGACTCACCGGGTCCTTTTCTCCTGATGGTTACAGCAGGGTCCTGCTGCAGGCGGACACCCTCCTGGCTCCTAGCATCGACCCAGGCCCAGAATGTTCTCCCAGGTCATCTGGTTCTCCTCCAAGCACTGACTGCAGATACACTCCTTATCAGTCCCCCGAACACCTGCATTTTCAGTATTTTAGGTTGTGAGTCCCTGGCAGTGAGGACCCCCATCCAGGGAGCAACATCTGTTGGAGTCGGTAACTTTACTGGCCTTGACTTTACCCAGCCCCACCCACCTTCCTCACAGCCCTCCAGGCCCCTCCTTCGGTCGTATCTGGGGGCAGGAAAGGGCAGGCTCTCGGTCAGACGGGGCCAGCTTGGCTGACTGACCTAACAGAACACCTCCGAGGCTGCTCTCACACCTTTAAAACGGACCAAGGATGCTAGCTTTAATAAATTCCACACAATTTGCAACGTTTTAGCACGATGCCTAATGCATATTAAATATCACAGCGACCATTCGCTTTCCAAACGTCCCTTAAGATGTCCACAGCTTTCTTACTAGAGTGTGTTGTGATTTTGTACCAGTTAGGAAAACGCTGGTCATTGGGTTCCAAACAGGAAAACTTAGCTGCTGACCTGGACTGACCTTCGCTGGCCGGGGAGTGCTCAGAGCACCTGCAGACTCTGAGGGGTGAGGGCCAGGGACAGTGAGAGCTCAGACAGCTGCTGGGGTCTGGGGACTCAGCCCCTTGCAGGATTACACTTCCTCCAACCTCTAAGCTCACACTCATCCGCATTTAAATCCGTCTGCCTCTTGCCTGCCAACCTGAAAAACCAAACCAACCCAGTTTCCCATCTCTTAATGTGAAGAGATTAACATTAAACTCCCAGCGGCTTAATGTTATTTGCGTGTTGGACATGTCACCGTGCACTTCCTCTTCGAAGCGTCCCTACCGCGTTAAAATCGCCCCTTCCCAGCGCTGGTCGTAAGGGGACACTGCTGTTTCACTCTCCTTCGTTTAAAAGAGCTCTGTCCTTGGCTGCCTGCTCCAAACCAGCCCGCTCTCCGTGGAAGGGCTACTCTCAGCCCATGATTCATACTGGCCGCTTTTCAGCAAGTTACGAAACACGGATGGCGACTTCCTGGTCCAATTAACAGACAAGGAAACAAAGCTGTGCCAGATGGAGCAACACCATTGTTATTCTGAACTGCTGTCCGGGCTCCTGAGAGGCTTGGTATGTTTGTCTTCAGCTGTGGGTGTCTCCTCCCTCGAAGAGCGTGTCGTCCTTCAGTCAGGTACTGTTTCTGAGATTTCACTGCGGTATTTCTCTTAGTAACGAGTGTGCAAAGCACTGGAGAATTCTATGACTTACACACAAAAATCTGTGACTCCTGAGTTTACAGTTTGAAATAACCATGGAGTCCTTAGGAGTGAGGTCCTGGTGCCAGTTCTTACGCAAGTTAATAAAAGGTAGCTAACAGCTCCCTAATTTCAGCCTTGAGTTTCTTTAAATTACTGACACAGGCCCCGAGTGAACAGCCCACAGAAGAGAGGCATAAAAATGTGCACTGTGTCATAAAGCCACAAGTTGCAGTGCAGCGATAACTCTAAACTTCAGTCACTAAGTTTATAAAATGTAAAACTTTCTGAAGCACCTGAAGACTTTGTGGCAGCTGCACACCAGTGTTGGCAAGTTCTCCAGTAATTCAAAATGTGCAATTTACTGGGGGCAGGGGGAGGGGTAAATTAGGAGTCTGGGATTAGCAGATACAAACTACTATATACAAAACAGATAAACAAAAAGGCCCTACTGTGCAGCACAGGGAACTGTATTTGATAGCTTGTAATAACCTATAATAAAAAAGAATATGAAAAAGAATACATATGTATAACTGAATCACTGTGCTGTACACCTGAAACTAGCACAACACTGTAAATCAACAAGACTTCAATTTTAAAAAAATGTGCACTTCAGCACTAGTAACAAGACACATGGTTAGAAACAAAGTAACGGTGGCGTATAAGTGATACATTAGAGTTCAATGAAAGAACATGAATTTGGGACAGGATATCAAACTGGAAAATGGCTAAATGAATAATCAAAGAATTCCTGACGTGAGCCTCCAAGCAGCCAGAACTAAATAGTGACCGCCTCCTGTAAGTGAGAATAATTTGCACAGCAAGGATTTGACTTTGGGAGCCCAGCGTGTGACCAGAGTGCTTAGCCCTTCGCCTTTTCTTCCTTTTCTATTTTGATGACAATTTTGTGGTTTGACACCGACTCAGACAAGGGAGAGTCACCCCTTTTAGGTTAGGATCTGCCTTGGCCTCCTGCTTCCCTTTATGACCTGCGCCCCTCCCCAGCCCCTCTGGGGTCCTGGCCCTGCGTCTGTCCTGGGCGTTGAACCAGGTGTCTTGTACCAGGGAACTGAGCCAGTGTCAGGGAAACGAATCTGAGTTTTAATCCCTCCTGTGTTCTGTGTCCTCTGTGGGTAACAGGTAAGTTATTTCATTATTCACATTTGTTTTCTCTAACTATGAAGTGATTACACAAGGTTGTCGGGAGGAATACACGTGTGAAATGTTCTTAGGTAACATAGTTCTCCAAACACGAACTACAATCAGCGTCTCTGCCACCTTCTTCATTTTGGGGATACGATTTCTTTGTCTTTTGCCAAATGCGGCTATAAAATAAGATCTTTAAAAATCTCTTGGTTTTCTGAGGCTTGGAGAGTTGTATTTTTGAATTCTAGCTCTCATTTTTTCCCCTTGAACAAATGGCCACAAATGTCTAAGAGTTACTGTCTCTGAAGTTGAATAGCCATTTGATGGATACGTTTGGCTCTGCTTCTCTCACCAGAATGTGGAAATGAATTGTGGGCCATACTTTCCCTAGAAATAGGACATCTCCCCTTTTTTGGAAATCGTTGGGTGAAGTCTGAAGAGGGAGGGATTGGACTGGATTAAAAGTGTCAAGATGCAGAGGTCCCAGGTGTTTGGGAAAAACCCACAGGAGAAGGGGAGAAAAGACCGGTTTCACCAAGCAGTTGATTTCAACAAGACGTTGTTTACCTACTTGACGTCATATCAGCAGGCAAGCATTTAGGTGCCTCAGCTGTGAGCTCGAGTCTGCATTCCAAGAGCGCACGGACACGTGTGTGGAGATGCCGGCTGAAAATCGGTGCGCACACCCCCCGGGGCACGTCTGGTCCCCACAGGCCGGCCTGGCTCAGGTGCTGCCACCACGACTTTTTAAAAAATGGTGTGACTTCGCAGTAACTTACCATTTATTACAGGAATACCTTTGTAAAAGAAAAAAGTCACTTGAAAAGCGCAGTATGAGGCGGTTTAATTAAACAGCGGGTGACAATCACGTGGTTTAAATCATCGGTGGGTGGTTTTTTCTGAGACAGTTTTTTTTCCTCAAGCTTTAATAATAACTTTCACATTATTTACCACCTTCCACAAACTATACTCAAATAGTTAACGTTAAGAATAAAAGTATTTAAGTTAATGATTTTTAAGAAACTTTAAAAGGAACCGTTGTGGAAGAGAGTGTTCTGTGACGACCTTAGTTCGCGATGTCGTCCTGTGTTACCTTGTAGGCCTCTCCTCCACGGAGTTTCCACCCTAGGCTTCTGGCGCGTTTCCTCTCTCCTACAGCGACTCCCACCTGGGACCACACCCTGGGTCCCCCCCGTGATGCGAGCTCCCACCCAGACCGTTTCCATCGGGAACCACACAGCCGCCTGCCCTAAGACTCAGCTCAGTGAATCTCTTTCGATCCCACACTCCACTGGGAAGACCTCAGTCTCCAAAAATCACCTCAGAGATCGCCTCTTTTCTCTGGAAGCACCGGAAGCCAAGTAGAGGACAGACTGGAACAGGATCGGCTGAGAGCATTAGTTTTTCCCTGTTTTTTTGTTTTTTTCTTGAGTCAGAGGGAAATGATCCCTCCCCCCAACTCCCGCTTCTGTTTTTTTTTTTTTTTAACCTGATTAAGAGCTGAGACATAGCCCTTTCCCTCCGTGAATCAGAGCAACAGTAGGAAACGCCGACTCTTGGTGCCTGAACGCCCCCTTCCATTTTCATCTTTTAGAACTTCCCATCCACGCTTGAGGTATGATCCTTGAGTCTCGCTGGTCTTTGTACGTCGAGCGCCTACAGCAGATGGTCTGGTGGAATGGGTGCCGGGTGACTGTGTGCAGAGGGCTGGTCCAAAGGAGACATTTCTGGGCCCCCCACCACGGCCTCATCACAGTGTGACCTTGTTCTCCCAGAATGCAGGGCTTCCGGGCTTGCCAGCAACACTTATATTTACATGAGAGTTATTTTAGCGTAAGAAGCTGATTCTGCAAGTGTGCGTACACACACACATCCCACTTGAGTTTCATAATAATCTGACGTCAGTTTACTGGAGATTGGTTTTTCTATTTCATGAATGGGGAAACTGAGGCTCAGAGGGTTCAGTGAGTGTCCCAGAGTGTGGACATCAGCTTGTGGTGAATGTGGGTCCACGATCCGGGCTTGAGGGCCCTGTTCCTCTCCCGTCCGACACCTGACAACCCCTTGCCGGGTGAGGCTGGCTGAGGGATGGCAGAATCAGAACTCTGAAGTATTTCAACAGGTTGGAATACTAGCCAAGAAAACCCAAAAGATGAAATTTAATGGGGAAAAATACAAGGTCTTAAGTTTAGATTATTCAAAAAAAAATCTGATAAACTATAGTTACCAGAGGGGAAAAGGCAGGGGAGGGATAAATGAGGAGTTTGGGATTAGCAGATACTAACTACTATGTATAAAATAGATAAACAACAACTTTATACTGTACAGCACAGGGAACTATATTCAATATCTTGTAATGAGTCAAAATGGAAAAGAAACTGAAAAAATAAATGTATGTATGTGTATGTATAACTGAATCGCTTTGCTGTCCACCTGAAACTAACTAACTAAATCGACTACACTTCGATAGGACATAAGAATTTAAAAAACCCCCCAAAACAAAAACAAACAACCAAAAAAATTCTTAAGTGCAGATGTGGGAGGGCAGGAGGGGCCCTCACTTGTTCACGTGGAAGAATGTAGGACCGTGGGGTGAGCCTATGATGGACGGAAACACTCAGTGCAAACGGACGACGCTTCTACAGCATCGATGGGAGCAGAGTTCGTTTCAGGAAGTGAGAAGGATGCCTCTCGGTGCTGGCGGTGAACCGCCGGGAATCTGCCCTCCATTTTAGCCACTGCATTTGAGCAGGACAGCGACAAACTGGTGTTTGTGTGGAGCGGGGTGACCACGGCCACCACAGAGCAGCTGGCAGCCTCAGAGCTAGGTCCCACTGGACCAGCCCTCCCATCCCCGCGTCCACGGAACCTCTGTGAGTGTGCAGGGGCTTGAATTCTCTTGGTAACTTCTGGCTCTAAGCTCCTCTCCAGTCGAATCCCAGCATCCTGAGGGCCTGTTTCTAGTGTCCTCTCCATGGACCCAGCCAGCCCGGCCTCCTGTTCCGATTTCCAGAGTCCCACGTGCACCACGTGTTTGGGACTAAGAGACTTGACTGATAATCTGGGGAGACGAGGAAGGTTTAGGGAGTGGGGACAATAAAAAATTCAAACTGAAAAGCAGGCGTCCCCCTTCCTGAAACTCCTTCCTCTGCCGTCCCGCCTCTGGGGATTTCTTCTGTCTGCTGGTGCACTCCCAGCACCCGGTCCCCGGGGCTGCTCTCCACCCTCCCCCCCTTCCTCCCGACTTCCTGCGGGGACCCCGCGTGTCGTCGTGGTCGTTGTCTCTCCGCGGTCAGGCCAGCACCCCGCTCTCCAGAGCAGTTCCCGCCCACCTGTGCACACACAGAGCTGTCTGGTGCTCAGCCACACAAACGTGCCACCCCAGGGGCTCATCCTCGACAGAAGCCACTTTTTCTAGAACGGACTCGTGCATTTCAGTAGCATTTTATTCCTGTTATATGGAAAACGAAGGGTTTGAAAACGGCAGCTTCCTAGCACCTATTTTAACTCATTTAAAGCAATCAGCTCATTTAAAATTGCTATGTGAGGGAACCCGCACCTTCTCCATCGTCCTCATGTACGATAAATAGAAACTTCCACATTTTGACCATAGAAAATGCATTTTGTGTAAACACAGTTGTTTTGTCATTGTAAGTGAATTCTGCTGGTCACAACACAGGCTTTGAGGTCGGGAAAGAGCAGTGTGACGCTGTCCATATGGAACGGGTCTGGGGCACATTTGGGGACGGGAGTCACGAAAGGCTGAGACTAAATGGAGAGGACGGCGCAGTTCGCTTGTGCACAGTTTGCTCCACATTCATGGAAGGAGGCAGGAGAGACGGAGAAACGGACAATCCCGAGTTCAGTCCACAGGAAGGAGGGGCAGTCGTCACCTCCAGCCGGGCTCGGGCCGTGGGGAGGCGCTCAGGCAGGAACCCGAGATCTGGGAGCCAGAGAGGGTGGGAAGCAGAAACAGCCTCTGGGAGGAACAGTTCCAGTCGGAGCTGCGGGTTGTTTCTGGAAACCACCGTTCGCGTCGCTTTCAGAGTCCGAGGCAAACAGCCGAATCTGCTGTGGCTGAGAGCTGAGACTGGTGTTCCCGGGAACAGTGGGGGAACAGTGGGCGCTGCCGGCCGAGCGGCGGCTGTTCACAGGACACAGCAGTGTCCGTGCCCGCAGGGCCCGAAGACACGAACTCGCTCCTCCCCGCCCGCGGCCCCCTGGGGGAGAGGGGGAGGCCCGGAGGTCCTGATGGGCCCATGAGAGCACAAGTCTTGAGGGGGCGTCAGCCGTGAAGCCCCACCTGCAGATTCAGGATTTGTCTGCACGGCCCGCAAGGTTGGAGGACCCCGGGGACCAGCAGAGTGTGCGCGGCCGGCAGCCTGTCCCCAGCTCTGCCGGATGGGGAGACGCCCTTCAGGCCGGGGCTCCTGTTCCCGAGACGGGGGCCAGAGGTGCCATGTCGGTGGTGAGCAAGGCACCACGTGGGCCCACCTCGTGCCCCTCCTGGTGCTGGAAGGGCCTGCTCCTGTGACAGCCGCAGAGGCGGGAGGAAACCTTGCAGAAACCGTGTTTTCTCCATGAAACGTCATGTCCCACCAGGAGCACACCTTGCCCCTTCAGTCTGGTCACACTCAAGCCCGGGCCCTGGACAAGGGACACAGGAGGGCATGAAGACGGAGAAGAAATGTGACCACACAGCTCCTGCTGTGAATCAGGACCCACTTACTCTCTCGACAATGCTGGCGCCTCCACGTGACACAGGGAGACCAGCACAGACTGCGCTCGGCCACTTTCCGGGTGCCACACAGGGGGCGTGCGGGGCTGGGCCGAGCTCTCGGTGCCCTGCGCACTTCACTGTCCTTGAACAGCAGACGAGGCGGTGCTGGTTCCCGGGGACTGAAGACGACTGAGGTGACGTGCCACAGTGTCTCCGTGTGACCGAGGACAGCGTTGTCACTGTGTCACAGGGAGATGGTGGAGGCAAGAGCTCAGGGGCGGGCGCGACGATTCTCCGAGCGGTGGGAGGGACGCTGGGGTGGGTGTCTCGTCCACCGCCCTCCCCGTCCCCCCGCAGCGGAGCCGGCAGCCCCGAGGCCGAGACTCTGGCCATTCTCTTCAGGGCTGTATTCCAGCCTCCCTGACGCACGTCACACCAGCGGTTGCTCCACACGCGTCTGCCTCAGGAAGGCGCACTTTTCAACATTTTTGCAGCAAATGCATCAGGTAATCCAACTGCTGGTATTTCCTGAAAGACTGTCTCTCCGGGGAAACGTGGGACAGAGCAAAACAAAACCCGGTTCCTGGGTGCTTCTCATTTACAGCAAAATCTGTACCACAACTAGTAAAACGATGAAGAGAGAACATTTTTCTAGGACAGAACTTGGGATTTTGTTGTCGGAAATGTTGTTGTTTGAACAGTTCACAGATGAGAGAAAAGCAAAAATAGGGGGGAAAAAACCCCCAAACGACAGACGCGCTGACTAAGGACGGAGGCGTCCCGGCCTCAGCTGCTGGACTAGGGGCCGCGGCTCTGCGCCCCCGATGGCAGTGAGGCAGCGTCTGCACGCACCCTGCGGTGTGTGCGTTCCTCAGGGCCCACTAAGCAGAAACTGCACTGACATGCACTGCGCTCGTCGGGGGGGAGACTGTGCGACCTGCTCTGCCCCCAGGGGGTCCTGACACACCTGGGGTCCCCAAGAAGGATCAGATAAACCAGCAAATTCCAGGACGCTTGCAGCCCTTTCACAGAAGTGCACTGGAGGAGGCAGGCTGGGTGGGCAGGGGGCAAAGTCAAACATGAACTCCAGCTCCTGGCCGTGGATTCGACGTTACTCTGGTGCAGCGGCCTCCATCCTCCCAGCAGGGACATGGCAGGGCCTGCCGCTCCCATGGGGCGTCTCAGCCAGGGAGGGTTTGCCACCTTTCCACCCTCATGTGTAGGTACAAGGAGAGACAAGAAGACAGAAAATACAACACTCTTCTCCTAAAAGGCACAGACTAGGGGAGGACTGAGACTCACTTTAAATAATTCTGTGTCTTCAGCCAGAACTCAGAACTGTCACCCCCTGAAAGGCCCTTCCGTCCGCAAGCCCACCCAGGACGGAGACACCATCGGCGCCACTCTAAGCCCAGGAGGAACGCCGTCTGCAGGTCTGTGTTCACGGAGCAGAGAGGGGAGCCTGGAGAAAGGCAAATCACCACACAGACACAGATCAAACTTCACCACCCGCTCCGAGAACAGGGAGCCTCTGGCCTTCTCAGCTCGCCCTCATCTATCTTGGGCGCCTCCGCCTGGGAACGTGTAGCGATGGGAGGAGCTGGGGAGGAGCAGCCTGGGGCGTCCTGACTTCGTGGAACTGCTGGACCAGCTGCGGAAGGGACCTCACGAGGGCTCGAGGTCCAGCCCGCAGACTGGACGGGCCTGGTCACAGCAGCGTCACGAGCGATTGCTGTTTTAGCTTCAGTGGGCTCCGAGGCTCCTGGAGTGCAACGTGGTTTCCTTCATAAAGAGTCTGACGACTCGGAGTATGTGCAGCTGCGCTTCAGTTCAGGAGACCCGACGGGGAGTCAGAAGGACACAGCTGGTCTCCAGCCTGAGTGACCATGACCCGCCAGCAGCGGGGACCGGAGGGCGTGAGAGGCTCAGGAGCAACTCCAGGTCTCCCAGCAAAGCCTAATTTGAACTGGAGCAGTGAGACGACAGATCTGATCACTTTCTAGCTGACAGAAGTTGGGGGGAATTCCTTATTTCTCTGAGCCTGGGTTTTCCTCATTTGCAAAATGGGAGCACGTAGCAGCGGTGAGGAATAAATGAAAGAAATTATGCCAGTAAAATCCACTCCCCATGCAGAAGGGCCTCAGAACATTTAAAAAATGAACCCCCCCAAAAAGAATCCCAAATTGCAATTCTGGAAGCTAGCTTTATTGTGCACTCTACATACACCCTGATCTGTGGGAAATGTCTGTTTTTCACAGCCTGTGAGAGGAGCCCTTTCTGGGGCTGGAGGGGAGGCTCCTTCCTGGAAGCGGGAGATGAAATCGTGGCCCCCGAAGCCCAGGAGCTGCTGCAGAGGCGGTGGGGAGACGTTCGAGGCAGGAAGCTTTTTTCCCCAAAGGACTGGAATTATTCCAAAAGCATTCCTAGTGTAATTTGAAATTCAAAGGAAACCAAGGCTTATTTTCGTTCAGCTTCGTGTGACGGCCTCTGTTATACGGAGTGAGGCCGGGCCACAGCCGAACCAGGCAGGTAGGACGGAAACATGGGCCGACTGGAAACCAGCGTCTAGAGCTGACATCAACTCGACTTCGTATTTTTATTGGAGTTTAAAATAAATCTGACCCGAACTTGGGATGTGATCTGTTCAGCGACTTCTCCCCCTGTTGAATCTTCAGAGCCTGTCTGATGCTCGCCTCCCCATTTTACGGGGGGATGTGTTCACCCCCGGAACACATTTCCCTGAATTCCAGGGGGACAGGAGGGCGGGGACTCGGGGTAGCTGGCTCTGTCCTTCCGACCAGGAGGCACGTCCTAGAATTGTGTCCGTTATCCGCAGTCATCCCTGTTTCATTTCAACTCACGTTTATTCTTGATTTTACTTAATACCGTACTTGTCTAAGTAAATACTTCACTACATGCTTACTTATGTGTCTACACGTTAGAACAATTCAAACCAAACGCCGCTACTCTTGGTCTTGCCACTCCTGTGTGTTCAGACGTGGAAGGGAGCCAGGCATCTCTCACGGAAAGTGTCTTGAACGGTATTCCTACCTTCAGGGGGAGGGACCCCGATGGCCGTAGTAACAGGTTACACGTGAATGTGGCAATAAGTATAAATGCTGCTGCACTGGTTTTAAAGAAAACAAGCTTTTCCTTCTCATGAACCTTTGCCCACTTCGAAGCTTGGAAATACTGAGATGACAACGTTCTCTGTCATTTTCATCTGCCGTCGCAGTCTGACTTTGAGCCAGGACTTGAAGCAGACATACTGGGCTCTTGCAAGAAAGCTCGTTCCCACAAGACTGCCAGCCACGTTCTGCAGACTCAAGATGTTTGGAGAGTTTGGACAGTCATCACAATTTCTGGACGCCTGTCTGGGGTGAACAGAGATCTGAGCCCTGAGTATTAATCTGGTTCAGCAGGAGGTACTTCTGTTCATGGCTGGTTGATAGAATTACCCTGTTTCTTCACGGAAACTTAACTGGAAATACCAAGTAATACGTGTTGGTTTATGAAGCATCTGAGCTAAACAATTTGCTCCATGTACAGGGTGCGCAGACAGGAACGAGCACATTCTCAGGGCTAAGTGACAATTATGTGGAATAACTGCTCCAGTGTCTGGAAAGATTTGCATGGATTGATTGAGCCAAACATTTACTGCTGTCACAGCTAACACTGAGGGCTGTAGGCGAGGGCTGCTTTTTTGTGCCTTAAATGTTCCTTCAGTTTTGCATTCTCCACCCACGAACATCCCAAAGGCATCTCATGCTAAGAAGTGTCTGCCGTCGGGACAATTTGTAGACACTAAAGTCTAGGAAATCTCTTTCAACGCTAAGTATTTGAGAATCTGACACAGGGGGGTGAAAATGGGAGAGGGAATAAGGTGGGTGGTTTCACGCCTTCAACGCCAAGAGGCCTTGTCTGAACGGGGACAACTCGCCACAGAGTTTGCTGCAACCGAGGACTTGCAGGGGTGTTTTGTGAAAATCCCCAGAAGTAGGAGAGAGGCATTACGTTGGGGAAATTCTATGATTAAACTTAATACTCAAAGAAAGAGGAGCAGAAAGCTTCCAACTTTCAGAAAAGGTTCAGGGCAGCTCTACCTAATTCTCCCTTTATTTGAGACAAGTCAGGAGGGATGGACAAGTGATGGTGCTTAAGTGAGGACTCTCACTGGGCCCGAGGCGCTTAGAGCCCTTTCAGTCCCGTAAATTACACACCGTGCCGAGCATGGGATTATTCACGGGGTGATGCAATGGCTGTGTGTCTCTGCAGAACGAACACGAGCCTGATGTGCTGAGTCCCTGCTTCCGCTCAGTCACCTCCTGCAACTCACTGACGTCCTGCAGTTCTGCTCTCTGGACCCCTGACTTTCGTACATTTACCATCTTTTTAAGAAGAATGGCTAACGGGGTTGGACGATTCATATAGATTATTGGCACAGATAAAATCAGGGGAGATTATGTAGCAGACATTTGAGGGGTGACTTAACACTCTTTGCTTGCCTGACCTTGTTGTGCTCCTCAAACTGGGACAATCAGCACCGAGATGGTGGTTCTCACTGTGCAGCATCCAGAACTGCAAGGTGCTTCACACACACTAGCAAACATGCCACAGACATCTTCTGTCCCTGTGATGACCACGCCCATCTCCACCCTCTCCTGGCAGGGCCCCACACACACACTCCCACACCGCCACCACCTGGGAACCACCAACAGCAAGATGCAGGTTTAGTTCCCTGAGTCTCAATGATTACAGAGAATAAACAGCAGCTCGAAGAGTAGAAGGAGAACCCAATTAAGACTCAAGAAATCTGATGTGGAGAACAGGGAGCCCCAGCACTGCTGGTGGGAACGTAGTTCAGTGCAGCCACTATGGAAAACAGCATGGAGATTCCTCAAAAAACTGAAGACAGACTTACCCTATGATCCAGTAATCCCACTCCTGGGCATATATCCTGAGAAAACTCTAATTTGAAAAGACACATGCACCCCAAAGTTCACAGCAGCACTATTTACAATAGCTAAGACATGGAAACAACCAAAATGTCCAATGACAGATACTGGATAAAGAAGAATATATATATGATGGAATACTACTCAGCCATAAAAAAGAATAAAACCATGCTATTTGTAGCAACATGGATGGACCTAGAGATCATTATACTAAGTGAAGTAAGTCAGAAAGAGAAAGAAAAATATCATATGATAGCACTCATATGTGGAGTCTAAAAAAAAAAAAAGACACAAATGAACTTATCTACAAAACAGAGACAGACACACAGACATAGAAAACAAACTTATGGTTTCCAAGGAGGAAAGGGGATGGGAAGAGATAAATTGGTAGTTCAAGATTTGCAGATACACACTACTATATATAAAATAGATAAACAACAAGGTTCTACTGTACAGCACAGGGAACTATATTCAATATATTATAGTAACCTGTAATGAAAATGAATATGAAAAGGAACCTATGTATGTGTATGTGTGAGTGATCCGTGATGCTGTGCACCAGAAATTGACACAACACCATAAACTGACTATAGTTCAATTTAAAAAAAGATTCAAGAAATCTGAATTTAAGTTTAGTACCAAATCTTTAGGAAAAGAAAATCACTGAACGCCTCGAACGTCAGTTTACCCATCCGTTAAATGGCAGTAAACTTTCTCTCCTAATTAAGAAATTCTTGTGAAATCCACAGGCTCTTATGTACATTAACATGCTTTTAACACAGGCCTGAACACGTAGACAGGGAAGTACGATGACAGCTATTCCCAGCAGTCTCTCTGAGTAACGTGATGACCGACGGTCAGGCGGCAGGAAAGGCCCTGCTGTGTGTTAGGCCCCTCCCAGGGCTGGCAGGGAGTTAAAAGGAGGCTGAGGCACCGACTGTGTGTCCCACACTCGGGAGGGCAAGGTAAATGTGTGTGGTCAGAAGCAGGCAACACAAAGACGGTAAATGATCAGAACCAGATGTGCTGCTGGCCACACGTACCAGAGAAGTTCAGGAGAGAACATGTGTTCAGCGGAGATGCGACAAGCTAAAAACTGTGAAGGACCCACCTCCACTGCGCACTGTTTGAGATGCACCGTCCTCTTTCATCAACACACGCATCAGGGAAGTCTCAGTCTTCCACGTGTGAATTTTCACAGGTCACAGGTCTGGGGAGTGGGAGTGATTAAGGCTTTCCTCTGCGGGAAACCCCATGAGGGACACTCACTCGCCTGTCAGTGTAGGAAGAAGCATCACGTCCTCGGACGCTCAGACTCCGCGTCCTCTCCTGCAGGCTCTGGTCCCCGGGCCCCGGCACCATGCCATCCTCCCCTCGCCCTGAGCACCTTGGATGTGCAGTGACCTCAGCTGGAAGCCCCGGAAACCCTCCCTGAAGGGTTTGCTTCAACTTCAGGTCTCCCCTGGAATTCTGGTGGACGTGCGAGCCGGAAGGAGCTTTCTACCCTTGTCTTTCTTTATACGTTGAAGGAGCCTCAGTGATGAGGAGATGCCCGTACTCCAGCAGCCTGATCAACCACTCAGTGTATAACACAAGATCATCTGACCATTCAAGTATGACCAACCCCAAATTTCTCATCATCAGGGGCCAAAACTCACATCTCTACTCCTCCTGATGTGGCAACCCTGTTGAACACGCCCCCCTGTAGATGTGACATCGAGCTCACAGGATTGATGACCCCGGCCACCCCTGGCACTGGCCCCTCTGCCCTGAGCATGGCTGCCCCCAGGGCCCCGACACCAGCCTCCGTCCCCTCTCCCCAGGCCCAGCTGTCTCTGCACCTGACACCCTCCAAGCTCCAGCCTCCATGTCAGAGCAGGCAGGACCTCTCGTGCCAACACTCTACCAGCAGCTCCAAGTCAAAGTAAACATGTTACTGCCTTTCCCCCTACAGCCACGGTGAGTCTGCCCCTCCTGTGGTCCTTCCTATCCAAATGGCGTGACCAGTCACTCTGCTGTTTGGACCAGGAATTCTACAATTATCTTTATTGCAGCTTTCTGTTTTATTCTTAATTCCAATAAATCACCAAGTCATCAAAAATGTCACCTAGATGCTCCTTGGACCTGGCCTCTCCTCTGTTTCTCTGGCTTTTTCCTCCCTCAGTTTCTTGCCGGCAACTCGTGAAGTAAACTTCTAATTGATTTATCAGCTTTTAGTCTCTTTCCCCAGCAATGATTTCTATTCACTGCTGCCAGTTAGTGTTTTCTTTTAAAATCATTTAATAATAAAAGTAATGAGATGACTGTAAAAATTAAAACAACAGCAGGGCAGGAGGAAAAAGTGAGTCTTTATTACAGTCCCTCCAACCTTGCTCTAAACATGTGCAGAAATACCGCTGCCCTCAGGGGTCAGTGCTTCTGCTGAGACATCAGGTGTAGCCTGCTTCGTCCTTTGGGTAACTTGCTTTGATTCTTCAGATGCTTTCAGAATTTTCTCTTCATCTTGAAACTCCCTCAAGAGCTCTGCAAGTCTTTCAAGATTTATTCTGCCCAAATTCTGTCTGAAGGCGCCTACATTTCTTCAGCCAAGACTGATTTTCTTCTATTACTTCTCTCAGTGATTTTTTTCCCCAACTCAACTCTGCTTTCTCCTTACAGAATCCTCCTGGATGGACCCTGGCTTTCTTACTCTCCCTCCAGTCTCTGTCCTTTCTCCACATTTATCATCTCTTTTTCTTCCAAGGAGGGGCATGTTGCCCCATCTATTGGAGGAAAAATAATTTGGAGCTTCCATTACTACCCAGGAGAGAAGGGAAGGTTGGTACATGGAGGCTGGGTGGGGAGACGCCAGGACGAGGCAGGTATGCTAGGAGCCCATGACGGCATGGTGAGCGTGGGGGGTTACTGGTGGACACGAATGTCTCTGGGTGACGTTCCGTCCCCAGATTCTCTGCCCCCTGAGTTTGCAGATACTATGGTGTTCCTGTGATCTCTCCTCTCTCGTCTGTTTCCCTTCACGTCACTCTTTGTGAAGATTCAGGCTCATGAATGAAAATGTTTTAAAATGGAACTTACAGAGGTGCTGAACTATCAGTTGGTGCAACTTAGAGAGAAGCAGCAGGGGCAGAAGCAGGAGCCCAGGGGTGAGGAGAGAAATGGAGGAAGTCCCAGGGCATCTTCTGAACTTTCACAAACCGTACAACTGGCAACAGCAGGAGACAATTCTGTCTGTATCTCGAGAGGCAAGGACTCCCAATTACAAACAGCTACATTGTCTGCCTCCTTCCTGCAAGTCTAGGTTTCCTGGAGTGACGGACCAAGTCCTTGCACCTCTGACACAGGACAGAATTTACCCTCGGGGCGTGTTTGTAAATGTCCGTCACCTGAACAGCACATTCCAGCCCACCCTGCAGGAGACACCAGCAGTCACAGGAGAGTGGAAGGCAGGGCCCGACCTGCAACGAAGTGCTTACTTAGGGAGAGCTGGAGACTGTCGGTGACACTCGGGGCCGCCAGTCTCTGACATCTCAGTGAGCGATCTTCCTCCGTTGCCGACTGCAGGGGATGAATTAGCTATTGTCGTCCAATCTCTGTCAAATTACATTCATCTACAACTCTGCAGAGTAAACTGTGATCAGGGATTTCATCCAATTCTTTCAATGTGTAATTATTCTTACACAGAACCAGGACCACAGCAGGTTGGTGAAATAAAGTATTTTTTAAATGTCCCTTCCAGAGCAGTTGAGGAACATGAACCTAGTTTGAAAAGCACACATACTGTACGGAGGCCAGGTTTTATTAAAACAAAAGTAAAGATTTGGGCCAATATTTTAGGTGAAGAAGGTATATGTTTTGCTTGGACTTCTTTAAGCATTTATTTTCATTTATTTAATCTGGCTTTTATTTTGAAAACCAAAAGTGCCAACACTCAGTGGTGTAGCCTGCACTTAGTTGACTTAAAGTTGCACCTGCTTCCTTTGGTTTTGTGACTGTCTTCGACTGTCCCCCGAGACCTCCCACCAGCGACGTCGTAGGTAGTTTTTGAACATGAAGTGTCTCAATTTCTTTTTTCCGTATTAAATGATAGTTCTCTGGTTTTAGTAAATCAGACACAAGTTGACTGCAGCAACTTATCAGGTTAATTTTCTGGAGGCAGAACGAGCCCTGCCTTTCCATCCACGTCCCGGCGACGCCGGTCCCCAGAGTCTGAGGGGCCGGCCCCTTGTAGCTGTGGGGTGTCCTGCCCTCCTGGCCCCACGGCTGCACTCGGGCTGTGCTGCAGGTCACAGATGGAGGAAGGGGCCAAGGTCAGAAGGGCAGGGCGCAGTTCTCCAAGGTGAGCCTGGTCCTTGTTCCCCGCACCTGCTCCTCACCATTCATTCACCTAAACCCTCTTCGTCCCACGCTCATCACCCCACCACCCCGTGGTATCCATGTCCTGCCCTCTCACTGGTATCCGCTTCGTCCAGGATAACAGACACAGAAATCATGGCTAAGAGCACACCTGTGGTGACTGCTCTTCAAGTGGACTAGTAAGTGCAAGGAAATAGTAAACGTTTTATGCACCTAAGTTGTGGAGTGGTCTGCTCTACACCACTAAGTACGCAAAACACCACTTCAGACACACAAGCCACCACCTATCAGCCAGGCTGCCAAAGAGCCACCTAGTGGCATCGGTGATCCCAGAGCACCGCTAACCAGGCGCGTGTCCTGGGGTGACGCCTCACCTCTGGGAGCCTCTGTTTCCTCCCGAGGAAGTGGCAATGCTGTAACCGCGGCGCCCTCCGCGTGGAGCCCTTGTGAGGACCGGATGGCAGACGGATGTCACGTCCTCAGAGACAGGACGTGTGTGATGCTCAGGTGTTACTCATTATCTTCCTCACTGACCGAGAACGTACGAATAAGGAAATTCCACGAATGACAGAGAATGTGTCCTGCGCCTTCACGTCAACGTGATTCTTTTGCCAAATATCAGAACTGGAGCTGCCGTTTACAAGCCCAGAACGGTGAGAAGTGAAAGGGGCAAAGAGCTGGGAGACTTGCCCGCGAGGAACCCAGACTCCACCTTAGCAACTTCAGGGTGGAGGGCTTCAGGAGCCGGTCACGCTGCCATCTCAGGGTCACAAGGACCGTGGGCCATCTTCTAACAAAGGAGGACACACCGGTGTGGTCCTGGCTCAGGAGACAGGATGCACCACATCCCGGGTTACACAGGAGGGAGGAGACGCGAGGGGTCTCGGGAAACCCCTGGGGTGACCCGTCAGATGGTCTCTGGCCCTCAGCCTGCAGGGAGGGCGGCTCCTGGGCCCGGCCGTCAGGCTGACCCAGACCTTCCCTGGGTGGAGGCAGCCGGGGCAAACCACGAGGGGGAGGCCTTGGCTCCCCTCCTCTTTCCTCTGCCAGGGCCCCCGGGGGCTGCCCCCGCCAGGGCCTGGAGGAGGCTGTTGTGGTCCACGCAGCTCACATCCTGGGGCAGGAGAGTGGGTGGGGTGGGGAAGGAGGGTCCCCAGGGGCCCATGAGAGATAACCAGTCAGCGATACGGGGCCAAGGTGCCAGGGCAGGCTCACGGAGCCTCACGATTAAATACTCGCATTTTCACAGCCTCCGTGCAACCTCACGGCAGCCTGCACCAGAGGGATACTGGCAGGTTCTTCTCTGAACCATGAAGAGACTCTGTAATGGTGCAGGGACCCCAGGGGGTGTGTCTCCATGGCCCCGTGTCCCTCAGCTCCGGGTCACAAGGACCAATTGTGGGCACTGCTCGGTCCCTCGGGAAGGACTGTGGTCAGTGTCGTGGGGACAGAGCAGCCACCAAAGCCACACCTGGCCGGCGAGGAGGTGACGTCCCTGCAGGTCTGACCTGGACACACCAGGGGTCGGGCTGCCCTGACGGTCCCCGCGCTCCTCTCCCCAGCTCTGCCTCCTCTCCTTTCCTCCTGGGGCAGCTGCCGGTGCCTCAGCGGCCTCTGTGAGGTTTTACCCTGACTTCCAGCTTGCTTACATGCCTCGGGTCCTGTGTCCGGTGGACTCCGCAGCCGTGCGGGTGAGGGTCCGAGGACCACCGTCCACGCCGGAGCCCCGGCTGGTCTCTAAGACCCGTCACCCACCACTGCGCGTTGAGTAGAGGTGCTGAATGCAGGTGTGGCGCTGTCTGAATGCTGGGAGGCAAATGAGGTCCTGTTTCTGTAAATTCACCCGAGGGGCCGGCCAGCCTCCCAGACACACACAGCCAAGTGGACGAAAGACTACGCTGATCTGCAACATGGGTGCAAGAGAAGGTGGACCCGAGTCCTGCTTCAGTTTGGGCCATAATTTACTCTAATTCCATGGCTGCCAGAAAATGGAACATTTCAAACAAACTGTAATGAAAGACAGGTCTTGCCTGGGTTTGATCTCTTTCTAACTTGTCAAAATCCGAAAGCCAGGAAACCATCTGAAGGGGAAGAGAAACACCTGTGTGACAGCTGGGCCCTGGAGGAGGACCCGGTGGGGTCAGGGACCACTGAGACCCCAGGGCACCGGGAAGGCAGTGGCCAAAAGTGGGTCTGTCTTTGAGAAAAGCGGGTCTGGAGAGCCCAGGGTAAGGGGGCGGCGAGGAGGGAGCTGGACTCTGAGCTGAGACAGGCCTCGTTAGAAGCCACACCTTTAAATTCCAGAGAGCTACAGCCATGTGCCAAGCACTCTGGATGGATGCATGTTAAGATTTGAAGGTTACAGATGAAAGGGGCTGGGGAAGGATGTGACTCTTCAATTGGCAGCAGCTGTGTTACAGGCACACAGTGTCTATTATCCGCTGGCAGTGAAGTCACTTTGATTCCGGGCAGGAGAGACACACCTTGTTGGTGGACTCACCCTTCTACCTGCATTGGCCTGTTAGGAACTGGAAAGAAACACGATCCAGACACCATAATTCTCGGATGAGAGCGGTTCTGCGGGCTGTTTTCTGGGGCACAGCCGCTGTTTAAACTGAGATGACGCCGTCTCTGATCTGAGGCAGCATGTTGCCGGCTTCCCTTAACAGACAGCAGAACCAATGGGGTCCTTAGAACAGATGCTCCAGTCTCCTCCAGCTACACTTTTTCTCAAATACTAGGACCTGGGAGAGAAGGGTGTTGGTCCAGACGTCTGCGAAAGGAGTGTGTGCAACAGGGCAGCACACACTTCCCGTAAACGGAAGTGACCCAAACCTGAGGTAAGGTGCATTTTCCCAGAGTGTCCGGCTGCACGGGTAACACCTGCCCCCTGGGTCCCCGCACCACGTGGCCCCTGGGGGACTCTGTGCTGGGCTGGGGCTTACCCGCCTCAGTCTGGTTGTTCACGTGGACGTCAGTGCTGTCAGCACCCTCGTCCCGCAGGCTGACTGCCCAGAAGTCAATTTCATCTCCTCAGTGAGGATATTTCCCTCTTAATAGCTGCTGTTCAAACTTAAAATGATTTATTCTGTAAAAAGTTACCTTACTTTGCCTTTTTTAGAAAAGGTCTATCTGAGGGGAGGGTGCAGCTCACAGGGGTAGAGAGTGTGTTTAGCAGGCACGAGGTCCTGGGTTCAACCCCCAGTACCTCCATTAAGTAAGTAAGTAATAAATACACCTAATTGCCTCCTCCCCCCCAAACAAACAAAAACCATAATAATAATAATAATAATAATAATAATAATAATAATAATAATAATAATAATAATAATAATAAATTTAAGAAAAGGTCGGTCCGAAATCAAGCTCACAGGCTACTGTTCCTGGGGTGTGCTGCCCCTTATCCCGGGCAGTGAGGGTCCCTGCTCTCGGAGCCGAGGGGATTCTGGCCAATGTGTGCCAACACATTCTTAACTAAAATGCTGGCCACTAGACAGAAGAATTAAATAGGACCACATGGATGACAAGGCATCGCTGTGTGTCCTGCTGGGACCCCTGCTCTGTGGGCCGGAGGGACGGGTCTGAGTGGATTTGCGGGCGGGTCATGGCCCTCCCTCCCAAGCTGCATCGGCGGGAAGATGCGGCCCCTCCTGTCCACACCACGTTGGGCTGGGAGAGGGCACCGTGCAAGACTCCCTCTCCCGGTGTCCTCGCCTTGTCTGCGGCGACAGCAGAAGCCAGCCACGGGCATTTTGCTTTTAGAGAAACGGCGCCTCCTGCGCTGGGCGTTTGTGATGGAAACTGGGGCGCACCTCTCTCTGCTGGGCACCATTCTGAAGGTCGGGCCGTGCGCCCCGCTCTGCTTTGTCTGGCAGAACAGTGTAGCGGACAGTTGGGCTCTTTCCCTGAACTATTCATGTCCCAGTTCTTTGTTCTGAAAATGAAGATAATAATATTACAGTTCACTGACTCTAGCAGGTCACTCTGTAAAGCACCATTATTTCATCAGCCGTGAGGAAGACAAAAACAGCCCCGAGGAGCCACGAGATGCAAACAACTCAACTACGACGACAAGACAAACAGCTCTGACCTCATGTGTGTGCACGGGCAGCGCTCATGACAGTGGTTATACAGTGCCCTTTGCTGCAAGATACGTTCTGATTACAGGGACGTGTGATCACGACAAAATATGTGTCTTAGACTCCAAGAAATACGGTAGGATCCACCTCATAGGAGCAAGCGAGTTTCCAAGTGAAAAGCTCTTGGAAGTGCCTGGCACACGCTAAGTACTCAGGAAAGGCTGGCTGCTAATATTATTCTGTTTATTATTATCACTAGGAGAACGACACGACTCTCATGAGGCTTCAACCTCGGGAGCTCTGTGAGGACAAGAAAGAGGAATTACTTTAACTAATGACTTTAGAAGGAAAGGCAAAGGGCCGAGAAGAATGCAGGTGGCCTCACAGCACCAGCTTCCTGCTCCTGGGAGGCGGGGAGTTCCGCACAGGCGCACGAGGCGCTGGTCCCTCACCACCGTCGGTCTCAGGGTTAACTTTCAGGGCCTCCTGCTCAGGGTGAGAGACGCCTGACCCTTGACCCAGTCCCGGTGTCTGTGAAGAACCCCTTCTCAATGCTGTCATTGCAGAAAGCCCGCGGGTCCGTGTTGGTTCCTTCATCAGGACCAAATTCATGTAATCCTGTGGCGAATTCTTAATCTCTGTCGATGGTGATTCAAAATCCAAAACTGAAGCAGAAGCATCTGCCACCTCGCCGCCCCAACTTCACGGCCGATGTCTCCACTGCCCTCTCTACGCAGGAGCACAAGCCAACATTCCCTGATCAGGCAACTGGGCCTCGGTAACTTCTGTGATGGTAAAAATGACCTTAAAGATCCTTCTGGCTTTTAAAACAAGAACCAATTATCTTCAAATGTGAATGTCTCCGCCCCCTCACCTCTCTCCTCCTCCTCCTTCTTCAGAGATGCTCTTCCAGCACTCGGAAACCCTTATTTTCAATTTTCTCGTTAGAAAACACTTCTCCAATTCCAGCGATCAAGGCTAAAAGCTGTCACCTTGGGGGGAACCTCATTCCCGAGGGCAGAGGGCTTCTGGCCCACATGTGGCTTATATAACCCGTGATGGGACACTTGTTTCTGCGTCCTGCTTCACCACATGCTGGTACACAGACCCAGACTCACTGCTGGAACTCATGACCAACTTTCCACTTGCAAGCATGCATTCTTCTGCCAGGAGACGCCTTTGATTGTGTTACCCTCTCGATGCTCAAGTGACTGGCAGCTTACTCCTTTTCCAGTAGATGGTAAATATGACACTCTTTCTTGGCTCCAAGAAACTAAAATTAAACAGGAAAGAATCATTTCTATTGCTACACGTCCTCTGAACACACCAGCTGGTACAGCGTTTTGCATCCTGGCCAGCACAGTGAGCTGGGTCTAGTTTCAGACTTACCATTGTATTTGCTGCAGTTGTGTTTATAAAGTGATGCGTTCTAATCATCAAAGAATGCAGGCTCAGAGCAGAGTTCGTGAACTGCTGTAATCACAGCTAAACAGACTCGGGAGATCTGCCCCAGGCAAAGGGAGAAACTGCGCAGAGGTGCTTTGAGCGGCTCTGCAGAAGGGATTTGAGACTCCTGACCGTGAAACCATCTGAAAGTTCAGAGTCAAATGCTTTCACAATGGTTTCTCAGTAGTTTGCATAAGAGTAAATTAAACTTCCCAGAAGCACATTCCTTCCCTTTTGAGAGATTTGCTGTCTGGTAGAACACTTAGCCAGAAGAAAGTTCAGAAATGAAGCCAGCGTATCTAGCTGGGGCACAACCCTGCACGTGTGACTCCAATTGTGTTCAGTGTTTTCTTCCTGCTGAAATGATCGAAGTCCAAGGACAGGGTGCGGCTCGATTGTTGGGGAACCACTTTCAATCGGCTTTAGCAAATATTTAACGAGGACCCACAAAGTAAACTCAGGAAAATTGTTAAACAGCTTTAAAAGCAGCAAGAAAACAGTAGTCAAAGAGATGGGATTTTTGGAAGGTGTTCCACGCGGACTGTGACGCACAAGAAGGCTGGCGTTCAGGAAGAGAGGATGGGGAGTCAATCACTGCAGGAGGGAGGGTGGAAGTTGGAAGGAAGCACCCTCCTTGGCCAGGGTCCTGTCCCGCAGCAGTGAAGGAACAGTCACCTGAGGAGGAAGCGCTGGAAAGTGGCAGCAGAGACCAGGGGAAAGGATTTCACCGTCCCGGAGGCCTGGGTGGGTGGGGGTTCCGCGCTCCAGACACTGCTTGGGACTCACTGTCCACACAGGCTCAGGAGCACCTCCCAGACATGTCGTGTCCCCCACAACTGTCTGTTCAGCCTGTAAGGTTGGAATTCCACCTTTCCACAAGCCCTGTACCACTGTGACTACTTGGCAGGAAAGAGACCTCTAGGAGGAAGATTTTAAAGGAATGAAAAGGACTGAACGATTTTTGAGAAGGTAGCATAGGGGGAGTTGGCACCAAATCAATGACAATAAACAAACCAGTGAAGGCTTCATAATAATAATAAAAAATAACTTCATAATAATGCTGTGGTATCTACCGAGATGCTACCATGTGTCTGGCACACTTCTAAACTCTTCCCCCTGTGTTCATCGACTCAAAGCTCATAATAACCCCAGAGTGACTTAACACTCATAAAATAGTCCCATTTACCCACAAGGAGACTGAGGCGCAGGAAGGAGAAGCGACTTGCCAAGGGGACCCCAGACCCACGCTCCTGCTCCAGAATCTGCGTCAGCCGCCGAGCACTTCCGTCATCCGTCCCACGAGCGACATGCCTGCATACGTAAAATGCATCAGCAGCCTTTTAATTCTAAACCGATGCTCTGTGACTACGTTTATTTCACAGGGAATTTATGTTGGTGACTGTTTCCTGGTTGATCTCCTTGCCCATTGAGTTGGGCACTGACATGACGGCATCGAACTTTTAGGACAGATGCTACCGTCCAGTTCGGCTGCTGCTGCTTCACAGCCAGGTCCCCATGACTTAGAGGCACGTCACATTTCTGACTACAGCAACGCCCGCACTTGCCTTGAATATCAAGTGTGCTTCTTGGTTCTTTGAGGTGTCTGTGTGTGCAGGGTCATCAGGGCAGTGGAGTGGGTCCGTTGCAGCATCGTGGGTCACCTGTTGACCGTGAAGAGGTGACAGGCAGTTCCTGTCACTCTGTCACATTCAAACCATGCAACAGGGGCAGTGTTTTCTGGGTTGATACTGGTCCCACTGCACGCACTCGGCTGTGGAAGCATCATTACTGATGGTCTTGGGAAGTGTTGTACAGATGTGCCTAATTTTTCAAGTGAGAATTACAAGGGGGCAGATACCAAGGGAAATGGGGGTTGAGAAAGAATGTGAGGGGTAGGAGGGAGGACAGACAGCTGGAGAGGCCACATCCCGTTAACTCGTTAACTCGCAGAAAGCATCCTTGAGGCAGAATCGGACACACGGCTGTACCTTCATTTCAGTGGAAGTGAAGGTGACACCCTGTAGCTCCATCTCTTCTGGTTTCTGGCTCAATGGAAATTTAATGTCTAAGGGGACATTTACTGTCCTCTGTCAAATATGAAAGACTTAGTTTTCCAATTCAGGACATATGTACGGAGAAAGAAGAAAATTTAAATGAATTAAAGAAAATGATAAAAGAATGAAAAAATAGGAAACTCTAAAATTAAGTGGTGCCATTTCTCTTGGATTCTGCCCCCCTTTCCTTGCTCCTTTCACCCAAATATGATGACGTGAGGGGAGGCATTTGGCTTGGTGAGATGGTGATGTGTGACTCTCATTGATCTTCAGAGTTTTGGCTAAGTCTACATAGGTACCCGCTCAGCCATTAAAAAAGAATAAAATAATGCCATTTGCAGCAACATGGATGGACCTGGAGATTGTCGTTCTAAGTGAAGTAAGCCAGAAAGAGAAAGAAAAATACCATATGAGATCACTTATATATGGAACCTAAAAACACACACACACACAGAAAAACAGGACACTATGAACTCATCTACAAAACAGAAACAGACTCGCAGACATAGTAAACAATCTTATGGTTACCGGGGAAGTGGGTGGGAAGGGATAAATTTGGGAGTTTAAGATTTGCAAATGTTGGCCACTATATATAAAAATAGATTAAAAACAAAAAAGTTTCTTCTGTATAGTACAGGGAATTATATTCAATTTCTTGTAATAACCTTTAATGAAAAAGAATATGAAAATGAATATATGTATGTATATGCATGACTGGGACATTGTGCTGTGTACCAGAAATTAACACATTGTAACTGACTGTACTTCAATGAAAAATTAGGTTGGTACCGTGTATGTGTGTGTATTTGCGTTTGTGTCTAAATATAGACTTTTTTTCTTACGAATGAGAGGCTCATATACACGTTGGTGTACCCTGTACAGCTACTAAACCTGGTAGATTATGCCACAAAAGATATTTGGCCCAAGACCAAATGCATACAGTATTCTATGAAGAACACCAGGAATTCAAAATAAGAACATTTTTAAAAGTTCTGAAACATAATTAAAACAACCCAGAAGATTAATCAACTTCTAACTCATGAAGGCAAATGGATAAGCGCCAACCTCTAATTCTCACTGCTTAGCACCAGGAGGATTTCTGGATGGTGTTTATGGGTGAGTCACGCCATTCATTAGAAACACTGCTGCTCAAAGTACCAAAGACAGAACTGGGGCTGCAGAGTGAAACAGAAAGTCCGCATTGCTCAGTAAGCAAAGATAATTTCCACCCGTATGTCTGCTCCCCGCCCTACAATGTGAAGCTGCCAGCACAGCTGAGGCCCTCGGGGCCCTCCTTCCCGCTCATATTCTTTGGGACGTGAAAAACTGTGGAGAAATGAAAAATAGAACCACCATAAGCTCCAGCAACCCCACCCCTGAAAGTTCCCCCGAAAGAAATGGAATCACCTTCTCACAGAGACGACTGTTTTGGGTCCTTCCTAGCCTTCTGAATCAACACTGCAATGAACACGCTTATCCACGCACGCCTGTCCCCACGCCCCTCCTCCAGGGACACACACCCCTGGGAGCAGGGCTCGCTCACTCGTTTATTCCGTGCATGCCCCTGAGCACCTGTTACGTGCCAGCAGGCATCACTCTCAGCGGACACAAGTGCAAGAATCATATGGATGTCCCTGTGCTCGAGGGGCTTCCTTGTAACTGAGGGAGACAATGAAACAAGTAAAATGGAGAGCGAATCAGACGTGGAGGAGAGGGGTGGTCTGCTGTTCTCCGGGTAGTTACTGAAGGCCGACTTTGCAGGGGACGTTCAGGAGAGAGGTGGAGGGTCTGGCCCTGCTGTGTCTGGAGGAACAGCATCCCAGTGGGGGGAGAGGCAGGTGCAGGGGCCCTGGGCACCCGGGGTCCTGCAGGGGCTGCACTGAGGCTGAAGTGGATGAGGCAGGGCTGAGGAGCAGGGGTGGCATCAGTGGGAAGGGGTCTTATCACTGTTTATAAGGGCTGAGGTTTCACTGAGTGAGACCACGAGGCACTGGGCAGCTCTGTGCTGTGGGGTGAACATGACTTCAGTAAAAAGAATCGCCCCAGGTACCAGGTAGACTGTGATGGGCAAAGGTGGACACAGGGGACAGCGAGGAAGAGGGTGCAGACACGCAGGAGGAAGATGGTGGCGGCTTGGAGCAGAGCATCCCCAGTGGAGGTGGTTGGACTTGGTGTGGAAGGCAGTGCCCACTGGCTTCACTGAGTGGACTGGGTGACAAGAGTGTGGGGAAGGTTCTGTTCTTGGACAGGGGGAAGGAGGGGGACCGTCACTTGTTGGTGAGGGGAGAGTTAGGGAGAGAGGCCTGGAGGACAGGAGAGGCAGGACTTCAGCTGTGGACACATCACATCGAATACAGAGGCTAGGTGTCCACACAGAGACGCCAGGAGACAGCTAGGGATTCCACCAAGTCAGGGGATGCACAGCCTTCACTCACTGTGGTCACAGCACTGTCCCCGGGTTGCTGGCTCCCGGCCACACTGCGTGGTGCAGCCACATCACTTGTGTTCATCCCAGGGTACAGCCTGGTGTCTCCCTGCAGGCAACGGTCTTCCACAGAAGCAGTACCCCTGGGCTAGGCCTACTCACCACATTGTCCTGAACCAAAGCTGCCAATAAATGGAACGCATCACACTCTGATCCACTTTGTGAGAAAAGCGAGATGGCGGCTCCTTTCAAGGAGACAGACGTGTCCACAGATGGTGCTGCGTGGGCTTGGTGTGGCTGGTCCTCTTGCTTTGGCTTTTGATGATGATCAAAGTCTCATTACTGTAAACTAATTGGAGGCATTGTAGATGCTGGGTTTTGATTATAAAATGAAAGAATTTAAGTACTTTTAATTACAGATATTAATTGAAACTTTACTGGGCTAACAGTCATGACCCATAGGCCTCTTACGATTATGACCAGGTATGAGTAATGGTACCAGAAGATTAAATCTGCCTGGACTATTGCTGGATTCCACTTTCACTGCAGTAAGCGGGTGTTTACAAGTGTTTTTTTTTTTTTTCCCTCTGGAGAATGCACACAATTGCCTCACAATGTAACTTGAACATGAGGATGGTTTGGACTGCTGCTCACAAACTGGGAATAATTGGCTTTGTTTGTGGTTATTTGACAGAGAATCTCCACCTCCCCCATCTTTAAAGATTTCCTGATTTATGCTGGTTGACTTAACTGGCAGCATTAACTTACTGCAAAAAAACAAACAAACAAACAAACAAAAAACCCAGGAACGGCGATGTTTTTTAACGTTGAAAAATATTGTGGAAATTATCAGGACACCATTTCCTTTAAGGATACTTGGAGTATGAATTCCAAAGCAGAGGACTCTCGAGGCGCTGGTTCCCCTTGTCTGGAACTGTGAGAAACCCCCACACAACAAGCAAACAGCAGGGACAGAGGCCAGACTGTCCCACGAGCCCTCGTGGTGTGTGCCCGGAACCAGGAACCTGAGCTCTGCTCCCGCCTCTACGACTAATGAATTACTTTTCTGTTACGATGAAATAATTTCCTAGTTCTCTTAGTTTCCTTATATTTAAATTGTTCAAAAATCTGCTTTTGCCATAATGAGAGATTTTTAAAGCAGAAAGTGAAAATTTAAGGCCTCATTTTGATAATACTAGAGATACTTCTGAACTAAAATTCCGCATGCATTTTTTGCTAACTCACGAAAATGGAGAGTCGAGGGAAGAGAGAAGGTGAGCAGGGGAGGAAACACGTCTTAATCCTGTTGTCAAGTAGAGCAGGGGAAGCAGGGAACATCAGATTTGATTTGATTTGATTTGATTTGATTTGATGTAATAATTCAAGTTATTAACAAATAACATGCATGTGATTTGCGTTGTATCTAAATTGTACATAACTTCAATTATTGTCCAGAGGCTTCGGTTCTGCCCACTTGCCTCTCTTTGGCTGGGGTTTTGTTGGAAGCACGCGAGAGGGAAAACAGGATTTGTTCAGTCCTGCTGGTGGCTGTACATGGCATCTGTGCCTGTTACACTCGCGGGGTGAGGTGAGGCTGTGCGGAGCAGAAACGCCTTGCACTGTCTCCATCAGCTCTCCCTTTGTCTGCCTCCGTGAGTCCCCCTGCCCTGGTTCCCAGCCACACGGTCCTACCTGGGCCGTATGTGAAGCTCCAAGCCCACGTCTCAGTCTGGTCACTCGTGTCCCTGTCTGGACCCCACTTGCGTCCATTCCAAGTGTGCGCCTCACTTAGTCCCATCTGGGTCTCTTTTTCTGTAGCTCACATCAGGAAGGTAGACGTGCTCCCCGGGCACCGTCCCTGCGTCTGGACTCTGGTACCTGCCTCCTGCTCTCCTGGGGTGCAGTCCTTTACGTGCGCCTGGCTGTCCCCGCACCTCCTCACCTCCTGCCCCACCCAGCTGCTCGCTTCCCAGCACGGCGTGTCCCCTCTGCTGGTGCTTGTCCCAGGCTCCCCCCACCCCTGCTCTCCACCAGTTCTGCCACCTGCTCCTGGGGCCCAAGGAGGTGCCCCTCATCCCCAGTCCTGCCCCAGCTCCTGGTTCTGAGCCCCGCAGACTGATTTGGGGCAGCCAGGCTCTGGAATGCCTGGTGCAGGGAACTCTTCATTAAAGGGTTTCTCCCTTGTACAAAGCTCCCCGAAGAGGCTTCCTCTTTTGGTTCTTCTATGTAACTGTGGGAGCGGAGCACGGAGTTCTTAGGCATTCGGTGCATTTACAAATGCGGGGCACAGGGACCGAGATCAAGAAAACTCAACGTACATTACACTCTTCCCCTAAGAAAACCCTCAGAGTTTGCAAACATAGACAGCTAACTTTAAACAATGGTGCATTCTCATCAGAAATGGAATTATCCCAGAAGGGCACGATTTGCTGTGACAAGGGTACACTGCTCAGGGCTTTGGTGGAACGCGGATGACAAGAGAATACTAGTTAGTAATTCTGTAGCTACTAACTAAAGTGGTGACCCCTCCCCCAGTAAAAAGAAAAGAGGCAGAACATGAACTTGACTGCCCCCAAATTAGAAAATGGTTACACGAACTCCAACACAGCCGTTACGGTCCGCTCACCTGAATTAACACTTTGACGTGAGATGGGCCGCTTTTTGTAGTTTTGAGGGGGTGTGTGTGCAGACCACATTTGCAATAAACATGAGGGAGCCGCTGCAGTTGAGAACCAGCGAAACTCTTTTGAGTGACATGTGGATCTATTTCAAATGAAGAACTATTTGTCCCCAGGGCTAGTGGGTCAAAAAAAAAATCTAAATAGAATCCAAAAGAAATGCTCGATTTCACTTCTATCCCAGGCAAAATGATGAGGAAAATCCTTTATGGAAAAGATCCGAAAACGCAGGATTTCAGATGATGTGTTTAATTAAATGAACTCATTAGGAAGTTTTTCACTGCCCCCTGCTGTCAGGTTCTAAAAGAAACATGGTCAATTTACTGTAACAACTGACTTGAGTTAGTTGAAAGACTGGTTTGAAAAATAATTTTCTGCCTCTAATTCCACTACCTTCCAGCCAGTGATGCAGACGCTCACTTCATGTTTGTGAGCCGTGGTTTGTCAGCCCCAGGAAGCAACTCCAGCAAAGCGTGTGTCTGTGGCTGGAGGGTGGGGGTCACCGTGTGTGATCTGAGACGCCACAGTCACAAGAAAGTACTGGCAACATGTTGCCCGGGCTGTTTATTTCACCTTTTTGCCGACTTTCATAATTTTGAATTGACTTTTTTGTATTTCCATATTTTAGGTAAGACACTCTTCATTAATAGAAGCACAGCCTTCCAAAAAAATGAGTGAATGGCTTATTTTTCGCAGTGTAATCCCGACTCGAGGTGTTATGTTCGTTTTGCCGTATGACGTGAAGAAATGAGGAATAATAACAGTCGGAGGTAACAGAGCAGCGGTCACCAGGGGCAAGGCACTGTTTTCTCGCTTCCACATGCGATTTTACTTAGACGTGAACTGGAGTGGGGTAGGTATAGTGCTGCTATAATCCCCATTTCACAGACGAAGAAACTGAGTCACCATCTCGCGCCATGTTTGGTGACAGATGGAGCTGTGATGGGAAACCCTGCATCCTGACCCCATCTCCCCTCTTAACCTCTCTGCACAGCAGGCACAAGCCCCGTGGTGACGGGGGAGCAACGCATAGGCCTGACCATGGCCGTAGTGGCGTCAGCGCGTAGTGACCCCCTCTAACTGCACACTCCCGGCTCTGCTGGCCCGGGAACCACAGGCCTGTCCACACTCAGCTTGGTCTTTCTGTCTTGGGGAGAAAGTTCCAGTGCATGAGGGGGGTGGTGCGCTCACCTTGAGTGAGCCTGCGCCTCAGACAGACACCCGTCGGGCTCGTCCAGGGGCCCCGCACACCCAGCCCTGCCTCTTGTCTCTGTGCTGTCAGACGCCTTTGGGTTTTAGCCACACTTACCACCACCTTCAGCACCCCGTCTTCAAAGTATGCACACAGCCTTCATAGGACTTGAGTCCACTGGGTGTGCACCCTGAGTTTCCCTGTCTGTTCCAGCCTGGGGTCCCCTGTATATAGCACCAGGCTAGTGCCCCCGTATGCCCACCTGGTCCTGCATCCCCCCACAGTCAGCAGCCCTGGGTCAGGACAGCAGATTCACTGCGGGGGACAGCAGGCCCAGCTGGGACCTGTGATCCTGGGAGGCTTTTGCCCGCAGGTCCTTGGAGACACCAGCTCAGGCTCCCGAGAGCTAATTGTACAGGAAAGGAAACAGCATGTCAACCGCTGACCGGCTTAAACCACTTCTCCTCCTTAAACAGGTGGATTGAGCAAACCTGGAGTTATCTTACAGTGACAGCCCTGCACACGTACAGGACGGGGCGACCCTGAGCCCAGCCTCTGCAGCCTTGCAGGACTCCGAGGGTAGAAATGTCATCACTGGAGCATGTATGGGGCGCCTTCCTGTAGGCAGTGCCCAGGGTCCCAGCAGCCTTCCTTGGCCGCTGGCCCAGCTCCGTCGCCCCCTCACCAAATGGTCCCAGAGCAATGCTCTCCCCTCCCTGCACCACCAGGCACTCAATGTGGCCCAGGGACACTGCCCACAGTGGGGCATTTCTGTAAAGGCAGGTCCAGCAGCTCAGATGACCAAGGCCAGACAGGGGATGTGGCCTACATCCCCCTGGGTCAGCCATGGGTCTGTGTTATTGCAGAGATAATCTAAGAAAATGGAGACTCTCTTTATATGCATTTTCCCTCTCATCCTGACTGGGCTGACATTTGGACCCCATGAATGCCCCCGTTGGGAGGAATGCAGGATGGCATCAGAGAAGGCCACTAGGAAGCTGAGATCAAATCATCCCATCAGAACTAGGGCCTCCCTGAAGCTGAGCCTTGAGGGGGCCTGGTGACCTGGGGTGGAGCTGGGCTGAAAGGCTTCAAAAGGGGGCCCCAAACCAAAAAGCCTGAATAAGACGGCCCGGGGGAACTCATCCACCCTCCTGGGGAGGGTTCCTGAGGCTTACAGGCGGCACCCCAACACTGCTCCGAATGCCCGGGGGGACATGCCTAAATGCTCCAGCCCCGCGTGAGGGCAAGACCCTCTGACAGAATGAAATGCCCTCCCAGGCCAAGCTTCCACCCTCCAAGCTGCAGCATGCCCACGGGGGCCGCCGGCCCCACCCAGAAGTCCCTGAAGACATTCTGCAAAATGAGGGCGGACATTTGGGCTGACAGGAGGCCTGGGAGAGCCCGATGGCTGGCCCAATGGCAGTGAAACTGTCCAGGGTCCTGGGCTCCAATTTAGAGCAGCAGCCACTAACGAGGCATTGGAAGGCAGGTATAAAGCCCACTGCCACCTTCTTGAATGCCAGTTACCCCAACCTTGTCAGCCCCCATGTAACACTCCATTCCATCAGCACAAAAACCCAAGACCAGAGACGACTGTTCTATACAGGGTCTGAGGGCTGTTAACCAAGTTGTAGAGGATATACACCCGGTGGTGCCAAATCCTACTTTGCTTACAGCTTTGTCTGGAGACTAGGGCTGGTTTAAAGTTGTGGGCTTAAAAGATGCCTTTTACTGCTTGCCTCTAAGTCCTGAGCCCCTAGGTTGCCTTTGGAAGGGACGGCCCTGAGACTGATGTGAAACAACCATATTGCTGGCTGGGACCCCCAGAGGATTTAAGTACGCACCCACCACCTTCGGAGAAGCCTTAGGCAAGGACTGAGGGCATCTCCATTTAGATGAGGGCGTCTCACTTCCTCCAGGCTGTGGGTGACACACACTGAGAGCAGGACTGAGGAAGCTCGAGACCAAACTACAATCACAGCAAGTCTCCGAGGGGAAAGCACGAATTCCTCAACCAGCTGCAGGAATTTAAGATTCGAGTTATCAAAGGGCAAAGACACTTCCTGCAGGACCAAAGGGAAGCACTAGTGAGGGTGGCTGCACCCCCCGCCAGAGGGAATGAAGAGGATTCTTAGGAACAACTGGGTTTTGTCCCATTGGGAGTCCTGACTTTGGACTCATAGCCAAACCCCTAAATGAGGCTCTCTAAGGGAAAACCAGTGAGCCACCAAGCGGGACTCCAGGATGCTGTAAGGCCTTCCACACCATCAGGGAGGAACTTACAACAGCCCAGCACTTGGTCTCCCAGACATTTTGTGCATAAAAGACAGGGCGTGAGTCTTGGAGGCTAACTCGGAATTTAGGTTCCTCCAGAAGACCGGTAGGTTACTTTTCCAAACAACTGGACATATAACTCAAGGATGGTCAGTTTGCTCAGGGCTGTGGCCACAACCTGTGACCTTTTAGAAGAGGCTGAAAAATTGACCCTAGGCCGCCTACACGGTGCTCACCCCAGTTCGTGTGCAACCTTTCCTGGAACGAAAGGGCAGATATTGGCTGATGAGGGTGGGGGTGGTGCTGGGCAAATCCCAGGCCTTACTAGTTGACAATCCGGATTCAACGCTGAAGGCGGAGGCATTCCCTCAAACTGAGCAGGGGTCCGAGAAGCAGACGCCTTCCTCCAGGTGCGCCTGCCCAGAGGGCGGGGCTCGCAGCCCTCCCAGAGCCCTGCGCCTTGAAGCTGAGGGAAAGGAACCACCGACACTGATTCCAAGTTTCCCTTGTCTGTCACAGGTGCACACGGGGCCACGTGGAGAGAGAGAGGTCTACTGACGTCAGGGTGGAAAGAATTAAGCAGTCAGAGAAGATGCCGGCTTATCAGGCAGTCATGATGTGGGAGAAGGACCCTAGCACGTTGCCGAGCCGCCCAGACTGAGTTATGTAAGTAAAGGACATACTTGGCCATCAGGTGGCAAAAAGGGCGGCCAGAACAGAAGACCCTAACACTCATTCCGAGTATGGACCTGCCGTCCCTGTATCTGCCTCGGATTTGGACATGGATCTCGAGAGAGCAGACAGGTGGGGGTTCACGCTGACGCTCAAGACTCGGGGAATGATCAGCGCCCAGCGGCCACGAGGCTGGACGGCGGAGGGTCGGGGAGCATGGGCTGGGAGGAGCTGTCACTTACCTCCACTGAGGGGCCTGTTTTGGGGGGATGCAGCCTGCCACCTGTTACACACTTTTGCTGCCAGTTCACAAAGGCATGGGACCACCAGGAAGGGAAGACAAAGTTGCCTGATCTGAGCCAGAGACAACCCTAAGGCCGGCCCACCTCCAGCCACAAAAGGGGTGCAGACCCGAGGGACAGAGCCAGGGGACGGTGGGTAAACAGACGTGACTGTGGGCCCAGAGCTGTGGGACTCTGCAGACGATGGCTGGTGCTCGTGGTCACCTTCGTAGGACGGAGCGAAGCTTTTCCGGGAGGAGGCCCCTCGGGAACAAAGGTCCTCCTCAAATGTGGAAAAACCAACACCCCGAGGACCCTGCACCCCACGTGGAACGGACCCTATGAATTCCTCTGTTACACACTCTGCAGTAAAGCTAGAAGAGGCGACAGCACTCCCAGAGACCTTAAGCCACTTCAAAAGGGAACAGGACAGCTAACACTCCACCTGGCCAGGACGAGAGGGCGGGGACATCTCGAGAGCCTGCTTCCACCCAGGAGTCCAGACCAGACCCACATAAATCCAAATTCAATCACTGAAAGGTTAAAAATGGCATGATTTCATGGATCCCCAAAGGAATAAGGTCTGTTTTTGAAGGGCTGTTAAAATAAGGAGGCACCATGCTGTGCATCTTGGGGTAACCCTTTCACCCATCACATTTGGTACTTAATGTCTAGCCTGCGTATTTAAAAAGGCCTCCTCCACTCACATGATGACTGCCCGAGACTTCAGAGTTCAAGGTGGGACTCACGAGTATCTACAAATATGGGCAAAATGATTTCATTCCTCTTGTAAAAATCCTCGCTCCTGATCAGCAGGAAGCAGCCAGCTGTGGGTGCCCAGCTTCCTCAGGACTGAGGAACGCACAGAGAAAAAGCAGGTGGAACTCTGACCAGCTCAAGCTCGTTTTCCTCCTCAAACAGGTGGATTGAGCAAAACCTGGAGTTATTTTACAGCGACAGCCCTGTGCATATGCAGGGATGACCCTGAGCCCAGCCTCTGCGGCTGCGGGACTCCGAGAACAGAAACATTGCCACTGGAGCCCTTTAAGAAGCAAGAAGTCCTTCAACAAGGAAACCCTGGCTTCCAGCGGCCCCAGGAGCTCATATGGACTGGTCAGCAAGTCAGCTTCCGGACTGGACGTTCTGCTAATACTGTAAATTCCGCCCTGAACCCTGGGTCGGGAGACGGGTTGGAGCCATGCCTCCAGTCTCCCTGATGTTTGACCCCGCAAGCAAGCTCTTTCCTTTCTCAAAGCTGGTGCCGTGGTGCTGGCTGCTGCACACTCTGGACAGGGGCCCTTGCTCCCTAATGGACACCTCTGCTGTGACATTCAAGTCCAACCAAAAGTCGACGCCAATCATCTGATCTTGAGAGTGAAAGGTTCTTACCTGACTCGGGGAGGTGGGTGTCCTGCAACCCTGCACTCCAAGTAGACTCTACTGCCTTCGGCCACCTCCTGGCTCCGCAGCTTCTGGGTGAACCTCGGAGCTGTGGGGAGGCTGCGAGCGCTGGGGGGTGGCGGGGGCGAGCGGCCGCAGGGCTGGACCGCATCCCGGGCGGGAGGGCTGGTCCGCATCCTGGGCTCCGGGAGCCTGGCCGCTTCCTCCTCCTGCCCGTCTCCGTTGGGGCTCCGGCTGGCCGAGGTGCTCTCCAGGGCCAAGGGCTGGTTTTTAGGAGACAGGTACCCGCTGTCTGGGGATGACTCCCCGTTGGGGCTGCTGTTCCTCGGCCTTGCGGCTTCTCTGAAAATGGACGTCAGCTCCTGGATGAAGCTAGCTGCCTTGTCGCACAGCTGGCTCTGGGGCCCGGCCCGGCCGGGGTGCGGGGCCCTGGGCGTGGCACTGGGGTCCGGGGGCTGGGCCCGGTGCTTGCTGGCCCTCCGGAGGCTGCGGATGTAGCTGGGGCTGGCCAGCAGGGGTGAGGCGGCCGCCCTCCTGCGGGGCCCAGGGGAGGCGACGTGCCCGGCCCGCTCTGCTGGTGGGGGCTGGCCCCGGGTGGGCCTAGGGTCCAGAGGTCTTCCTGGGGCAGTGGGCTCCCCGGATCCTCCGCCCTCCTGATGGGACGGCCTCCCGCACAGGCTTCCCGGGGAGCGGCTGACAACCTGTGGGGTCTCCGTTTCCGAGGCGCAGTCTTCAGCCTCCGAGTTGGCGATAGCTCTCCGGGCCAGGTCAAGGCTCCTGTGGATCTCCTCCTGGCTGAGGAAGGCGGACAGCCCGGGGAAGAAGGCTGCGTCCCGGTCGTCCTCCTGCACGTCCGACAGGGAGTCATAGAAGGAGTCCGGGGAGGACGTCTCCGACATGCTTGTGGAGGTGCATGCACTCTCCTGCTTCCCACAGGGGCCGGGGCTGGAACCAGCTCTGGAGATGACAAAGGCATGGCTACTTTAGGACCACAACCAGCACACAGTAAACGTGGACGAGTGTGGGGAGGAGCTGCCCCACTGTGGGTGGGAGTGTGATTAGTGCAGCCACATGGAGGGCAGTATGGAGGGTCCTCAAAAAACTAAAACTAGAGCAATCCAGCAATCCCTGGCACATATGCCCAGTATCCTGGGCATATATCTGGAGAAAACTCTTAATTCATAAGGATAGATGCGCCCCAATGTTCACAGCAGCACTATTTACAATAGTCAAGACATGGATGCAACCTAAATGCCCATCAACAGACGACTGATGAAAAAGACTTGGTGTATACACAAAATGGAATATTACTCAGCCATAAAAAGAATGAAATTCTGCCATTTGCAGCCACATGGCTGGACTTGGAGGGCACTACACTGAGTGAAATAAATCAGACAGAGGAAGGCAAATACTGTATGATATCACTCACATGTGGAATCTAAAAAACACAACAAACTGAATATAACAAAAAAGAAGCAGACTCACAGACACGGAGAACAAAGCAGAGGTTACCAGTGGGGGGCAGTGGGATGTACAAAGCACTGGGAGTAAGACCGGCTCAAGGATGAACGGTATAACACGGGATGGAGCTAATGCTTTGTAATAACGGTAAATGGAGCACAACCTTTAAAAATTGTACAAAAAATTAAAAAATAAATTTAAAAAATTTAAGTTATAAAAGCTGTTGGTACAAAGATTCAGGTACTAAAAATACTTTAAAATAAACCTAAGCTATGAAAATTCAACTTGAAAAAGCTTTCAAACATTTTTTTCCTTCTTCTGGAATCACACGCACTCCTGGCCTAATTTCTTCCTTCTGTTGAAATAACTTTCTAAGTCAGCAAACCAAACCGTAGATGATTTTGTGTCCCTGTAAGTGGCATCCTGGACCAGAAACACATACATCCACTGAGTGGTGCAGCGCCAGTGCCCACCGGCCTCCCTGCTTACTCCAAGTATTGACTCTGTGGCCCCCGCCAATCATAGTTCCTACTTTTCTCTTCCTTGTCCTTTATCCTGTAAAAGCTTCCTGCCTTCCACCTCATATGTAGTTCTTTGAAAAGAGACTGTACACTTCATATAGGGTTGAATATCTTGTGTTTGTATCACCTAAACTGTCTTCTTTAATCATCACTTTTTAATCCTTCATCCCTCCCTGCCTCCCTCCTTTTCTTTTTTCTTCCTTCTTTCCCCTTTTCTCTCTTTTTTGTAGTGTTATCTTCATCAAGGGCCCTATATGACAAAAGTCCAATAAGATAAATTCATTAAACCCTGTTAGAGGCAAAAAACGCACAACCAGTTTATAATCTATGTCTCAGTAGAGATGTGTATTCCTTTCTTTCCAAATCTTTAAATCATCATTACAGGAAGGCACAGAATATTTATTCTACAGTTTTAAATACTCCCCGAGCTACTATATATAAATAAACAACAAGGTGCTCTGTGCAGCACAGGGAACTATATTCAAAACTTTATAGTAACCTATATATGAAAAGAAATATATCTATATGTGTTTGTGTACAACTGAATCACTATGCTGTACACCAGAAGTAACACAGCATTGTAAGCCGACTGTTATTATTTAATATTAAATATAATTTAATATTATTATTAAAAATAAATAAATAAATAAGTAAATACTCCCAGACAGTGTATTTTATCTCAACCTCAGAGGCATAACTGCTAGCTCCTCTACTGTCCACAGCGGCCATGAGAGCGCCCATAGAGAGAGGGTCTGGGGTCCTCGCTGGCGCCCTCTTCCTGGCGCTTCCTGATCTGCCGTATTGAATCACCCGTGTCCTCTGCCCTTCTCCTTCCTCAGGCGATCACATCACTCGCCGAAATTCAAAGCCTAGTCACCAGATGTGTCTGTATTCCCTCAAATACTTTAACAGACAAAGCTTAGCATCAGAGCTGCTCTGCTCAGCCTCTGCTTCCTGTGCTGGAATTTACCCGGGGCACAGCCGTTGCCTCCGGATGCCTGAGTGACCAAGTGCAGGCTCTTGTCGGGGCCTGGAGACTGCAGGTGGCTTCTCTTTAAGAACGTGTCAGCTTTACTTTGAAACCTGACTAACGTCACCCTCTACAATTTCTTTTCTGAAAATGAGATAAGGAAATCAGAGTGAGTGTAATTGTCCAGTGTGCCCAGGTCCCCGCTCTACGGTAAATCAGAGTGAGTGTAAGTGTCCAGTGTGCCCCAGGTCCCCGCTCTACGGTAAATCAGAGTGAGTGTAAGTCTCCAGTGTGCCCCAGGTCCCCGCTCTACGGTAAATCAGAGTGAGTGTAAGTGTCCAGTGTGCCCCAGGTCCCCGCTCTACGGTAAATCAGAGTGAGTGTAAGTGTCCAGTGTGCCCAGGTCCCCGCTCTACGGTAAATCAGAGTGAGTGTAAGTGTCCAGTGTGCCCCAGGTCCCCGCTCTACGGTAAATCAGAGTGAGTGTAAGTCTCCAGTGTGCCCCAGGTCCCCGCTCTACGGTAAATCAGAGTGAGTGTAAGTGTCCAGTGTGCCCCAGGTCCCCGCTCTACGGTAAATCAGAGTGAGTGTAAGTGTCCAGTGTGCCCAGGTCCCCGCTCTACGGTAAATCAGAGTGAGTGTAAGTGTCCAGTGTGCCCCAGGTCCCCGCTCTACGGTAAATCAGAGTGAGTGTAAGTGTCCAGTGTGCCCCAGGTCCCCGCTCTACGGTAAATCAGAGTGAGTGTAAGTGTCCAGTGTGCCCCAGGTCCCCGCTCTACGGTAAATCAGAGTGAGTGTAAGTGTCCAGTGTGCCCCAGGTCCCCACTCTACAGTAAATCAGAGTGAGTGTAACTGTCCAGTGTGCCCAGGTCCCCGCTCTATGGGAGAATCTGCTGTGATCTCAGATTTCACTTTCAACAACAAACAGAAGCCCAGAGAACTGACGTGGGCCCCTCGCATGAGACCCTCACCCATCCCGGACGCCAGGACGCGGAGACTGACTTGTACTTGAGGCATGAGGACACATTTACTCCTGGAGCACTTGTGGGCTTGATAAATCTCTTAGGACTTGTCTACTCTTAACAATAATTTGCCAAATAGACTCTGATTTTAAACATCTGGATTGCTAAATTTCAAAAATTCTTTCTTTGAGGAAACAGTAGATTGGCTTATCTGTTTATCCTGTGATGAGGATTTAATTTCTGCACATTCACGACGCAGTGGGACTTGGTTAGTGTTGAATCGTCAGGCGGCGGGCTCCGGATGGGGCCACATTATTCATACTAGAAGGCAATCAGTATTTTTAGCAAATGTTAAAAGTGTAACATGAGCCTGACATCATTCTGTATCAGCCTCATCTATTGGACTCAAGACAATTTCATGTGTAACTTACAACGTCATGATACAAAATGATACTGTAGTGTTTCAGTTTGACTGGGCTGTAGTTTCCCTTAATAAGCTTAGCTTTTAAAAAATATGCAAATTTTATGCATAGATGTGATTTAAAATGTCTCCTGTTACTATCTCAACTGATTCAAAAAGTTCTTTGAAAGTGTAATTAACAATTGAAAATGTTACTAAGACCTGAAGTGTATCATTTTAAGCCATCAGTGTTTAGCTTAAGTACAGGCAGGGTTCAGATTAACTGCTTCTTATTTTCTATAAAACAAAACACGTACACAATCACGACAAATGTTGGCTCTGTCAGTACACTTAATCCTTTTGGAATTAATAGCACCAGCTTAGTTTAAGGTTATAATAGATAATGCAGCTCTGACCGCAGAGGTAGAAGTAAAGCCTGCGGATAAAACCTCTGTGTTCTGGTTTTGGACAGACCACAGAGCTCCCATTACTTTCCTCTCCAAATAAGAGAAATATCAAGACCTCTAAATAGTGCTACATCTTCTGGAAAACTACTAGTACATTTTTAGTTTTTTTTTATGAAGAGTTTTAAAAATGTTGCCCTGCCAGCTAGTATATTAAAGACGCATTGTACAGACCTTTCCAATCCTTGGTTAGTCGGAAGACTCCAGAAAGGAGATGGACTTGCGGTGAGCGTTTGTTCTTTTCTGGGGGAGTGGAGGTTGGCCTTCCTTGTCTATTCATGAAACACTGCTCAGTCCGTGGTCACTTTGAGGCGACTGTGGCCTCGGGCTCCCATCTGTCCTCTTGCTCCGCTCAACTATATTTGGAAAGTGAGCTCATGTTTCCGCAGCCGGCCACGACCAGGGATGCCAGCGGCCCCGGCCTGAGGGCTGGGTTCTTAGAAACTCAAGGCGCGTAGTGCAGAGGGAACTGTATCTACGGGTCGCATAGACATGGGGTTCACGCGTGCTCCTCTGCTCTCCTGCCTTGTGCCTGGAGGTCACCACCTGTCTTTTAAACATACTCTCAGTCAGGTAAAAGTGCGGCATGTGACGCCAAGTAGAAAAAGTGAGACTCACAAGGAATGCCCTTCTCACTGTAGTCTTCTGTCCATGCACGTGACTCAGTCACGCGGTGCATTAGCCCAAAGTATCCAGTAACTATTTAAAAATTCAGCCACCTGTCAAATCGAGTGGAGAGTCCCACTGATCTTACTTCAATTTGTTAATTAAACATTATGATATGACTTTGTGTGCATTGAGGACATGGTCCACCATGGGGTTAAACAGACAAACACCCAGGGACTGAGTCTCACACACACAGTGACACTGAGATCTTAGCCCAAAGCCCAGCTCACCCCCAGTGCCCAGCAAATGTCTGTGGGTGAAATAAATGTTGAACGAATCCTGTTCAGGATGAGTATGAACCTTCTCAAGTTGTAACAATCATCTCACGACCGTTTCATTACTTATTCTGTAGCACCTTGGTGTCACATACCCTAATATTTTGAACTTCCAAATAACAAGAAACAGCTCTTCTGTTCCAAGGTCAGAGAGCAGAGCCGCACATAAGGGGCAAAAAATAGTCACACGAAACCTCCTGGCTCAGTTAATCTGGATGTGAAGTACCTAGTTCTCCTTCGCACGGACAACACTGATAATACCGTTATCAATCCAGCTTCTTGTCTGAAGCAGTTTTTTCTTGATGGCGGAACACAGGAAGGTCTGACCTCATCCTTTCCTTACAGGCAACACTGGGCCTTCTTGAAAACACACTTGAAGGTACACTTGTGGGCTGTTCCAAGGCTAACGGGGAAAACCCCCTCTGGATAATAAAACACAGGTGTTTCTGTAACCAGGCAGGTTCCCGTAGACCTTCTGGGAGCAGACCCCTCCCCCATGTCTTCTGCGGCAGCTCCTCCTGAAAAACCCAGATCATAGTCTCTCATGTGTATTTCCTGAGTTTTTCAGATGCTAAAGCCACCGAAGAAATGAACTATTTGATGGTCGAGAGCACGTGGCTCCCAGCCCTTCTGGTGCCTGGGGGTTGATAGTGTTGATAGTGTTGACGCCCTGTTACCTGGACATCGGAGAACTGTGCACCAGCAAACCATGCACCTGCGACCCCCTCCCTCACCTGGCCTTTAAATAAGCTTTGCTGAAACTCTTCTGGGAGTTCGGGGTTTTCTTGGGCATGAGCCACCCCAGCCTCCTTGCTCGGCCTGCAATAAAACTTTCTCTGATCCAAACTCCAATGTTTCGGTTTGCTTGTCCTCACGGTGCAGTGGGCACACAAACTCGCCTTCCGTAACATTCATGTCTTCTCACTAAAACCTGTAAGACAATAGTAAAAACCCAAAAAGATACAAATTGGGAAAGAAGATGGTAGATGATTCTAGAACTGGACAAAATGGCTGGAACATGGTTAATAGAAAGCTGAGTGGTCTAATTAAACTAGAAAAGGTGAATCCCTGGCGGGGGGGGCACGAGGAGCAGTGACCCCCTAGGGTCACGGAGAGGCTGGGACTGGAGGCACTGGCCCTGCCTGAAACTGACTGTAATTGGCAGCTCCGGGTGCTGCTGGGAGCACAGCAGGCGCCGAGACGGGAGCTCCCGACCCGCGGTTAGACCAGCTGGCCCTGCCCACGTCCAGACCACCCGCCAGCCCTGGGGAGCGTGGGAGGTCTGCTCTGGGGAGTGTATGAAGCAGCCTCCAGCACCAGGGGCATGGACGTAGAAGAGGAAAGGACGAGGCCCGGAAAGAATCTTCTGGGAGTGGGACCGGAGAAGGGAAGAGAGGCTTCCACTGTGTCTGGAGACAGTTCTAGAAAATAGGAATGCTTGATACATCTTGGTATTGTTGTGAGTGTCTGTTACACTAATAGCTGTAATTCTGGTGTTTAAGAACATCATAATCAAAAACGAAACAAAGACCTCTGTTGTGTCCTTAGGCAAAATGATTGTGGAGGACATTATAGGAGCCAAAATGTGTAACCTCTCTGTGATGTCACCTCAGTGAAAGAAAGAGCTGCTGAGATCAAGTGGGCAAGTGGTCATCAGAGCCACTCATGCGATGAAGGTGGGAACAGTGCCCTCCCCTCTCCCCCTTCCCCTCCCCTCCCCCTCTTTCCCCTCCCCTCCCCCTCTTTCCCCTCCCCTTCCCCTCCCCCTTCCCCCTCCCTCCCCCTTTTCCCTCCCCTCCCCTTCTTTCCCCTCCCCTTCCCCTCCCCCTTACCCTCTCCCTTTTCCCTCCCCTCCTCCTTTTTACTCCCCTCCCCCTTTTCCCTCCCCTCCCCCTCTTTCCCCCTTTTCCCTCCCCTCCCCCTCTTTACTCCCCTCCCCCTCTTTTCCCTCCCCTCCCCCTTACTCTCTCTCCCCTCCCCCCTTTCCCCTCCCCTCCCCCTCCCCTCTTTCCCCTCCTAGATGCCAACCATATGACCCAAGCCTCATCTCAATGTTTTAAAAGATTTTACTGTATTAATAGTAGATTGTGCAGGAACCACCAGGTACTTTCCCCTCTGCACCAGACTGCACCCAGGCAATAGCTTTCATGCACCCCGGCTCCATCTTCCAACCCCACCTGGAGTGTGTGCTGATGACATGCACACGAATGCTAATATTTTTCTCTTACTGAGACATTACCAGGAAGACCCACATTCCTGCAGCTTCTGGGAAGAGGAGAGATGGGGCTGCAATCTGGCAGGTGTCCACTGCACAGAGTAACAGCCGTCATAACGCATTGTTGATGAATTAGACTCACGCTTTCTTGAGGTAGTGGGGACATTCCCAGACAAATGAAAATACATTTCCTCTCTTTCCAGGGAGTACAGCCAAGTTGTAATATGTTTAATGTTACTTTGTCACCGGAGAAAAGTCACACCTTTTTATAGAAATAAAGTCAAAAGCTGCAGGTGTAAGAACTCTCACAGGGACAGTGATTGGCAGGTCTGATTGGAACAATACTGAATCTCTTTTAAGGAAAGAAATTTGTTTCTCAGATTCTTATAATATTTGTTAAACAACATGGTGTGCTGGGTGCTCATATTATTCAAGGAAAGTCACATTTCTTTGCCTTTTCGAATAAAATTGTATCTACCTTTGAGGCGTCTCAGGACCACAAGCCATCTTTTTTTCTTCTTACAGCTTCATCCCTTCCTCGGTGTTACACCTGGATTCAGGAACCAGGTGCTCCAGGGACTGTGGGTGAGGCTCCCCTCTACTCCACAGACTAGTGTGCTCACACCCAGACTCGTGGTGAGATTTGCCCCATGGCTCCACCCCTCTCCCTCAGTTCCCCGGCCCGCGATGCTTCATGCTCAGCGTCCAGGCGTCTATAGCCTGCTCCGATGCGCCCCTGTTCCACTCTGCACAAGCATCCTGGTCCATCACAGCGCCCCACCCCTCTGCCCTTCCAGGCTCTGAGCACCCTGCTCTCTCCTGGGCTGGACCCGCATCTTCCCCAGGAGCACCAGCCCCGTCTCCCTGCAGATAACCCAACAGCGTTGTTCCAGTCATTTCAAAAGTAGGTTTTATAGAATTTAAGCAAAATAAGTTTGACATTTCTTTACAAAGAATAACATGGGTATCAAGCTGACTAAAGAAAGAAAAGTACAAATTGGTGTTTGGAATAATATGAAATCCAGAAAAGTTATTAGTAAATAGAAGTCAATATTTAAAAGAAGAATATTGTATATTAAAAGAGGACTACACCATGGACAATAGTGTTTTATCCAAGTCAGAAAGGTTGGTTTACTTAACACCCAAAGATCTAATATTTAATTCTCCATATTGATAAGTCAAAAGAAAAAAGCTGTGTGGCCGTCTCTACAGATTATTAATCAGTCTTTGGACAAAATTTAACATCCACTCTCAGTTAAAATAGACCTCAGTGGGATAGGAAGAGAAGGGCTCTGCGTAACATGGTACATGAAGCCTATTGAAGTGTGCGCACTGTAGCAGCACAGAGGGCGACAAGGTAAAGCCGCAAGGAGATCTGACAGTAAAACGCACGTCTTAACCTCCTCGGAAGGAAAGGAGGGAATGGAGCAAGGGGACCCGTGGGAAGCTGGGGGAGGAACTGACTTTGTAATATAAACAACACTCCATAAAAATGTTCTGCAAATTTTACATAACCTCAATTAAACAGGGTTTAATTTTTTTTAAGTGGCACTAGAAGAACTGATGGGTTTGTCTAGAGGAATTAGCACGGTGAAATGTCCGGGAAGACTGGGAGAAAAGGGACAGTGCTGGGGGCAGAGCAGCCCTTCCGGGCAGCGGGAGTGCCTGCCTGCGCGGCAAGGATGAAGGTAGGGACGGGTGAGGGAGTGAAGGGCGTGGCAGGTCGCGTTCCTGAGTGGGGAGAACCTTACTCCTTCAGTAACGATATCGGCTCCGGGGCCCTGGTCAGTCAGGGACCCGGTCCTCATCACTTGTGAAGAGCTGGGTTCCCACATCACCTCCTGCAGCAAAAGGAAAGATCATGACGTTCACACAGATTGGACAAATAAAGGATGCGGAGTGAGTGAGGAAGGCCACATCGGGGACAGGATGAGGATAAAACGGTGCAGGCAGCATCACACGGGTGAGGGCACCTCAGCGTCTACACCGCTGCCTGTCACTTCTCTCTCTCTTCTGTACACGAACAGAACGTCTTTAAGTTCTCCTGGAGGGAGACAGGGGTCCCCCTCTGAACGGGTGCGAGCAGGATTGGGTGAGACCTGACTCCAACGTGGCCACTTTTAAACGTGCCGTTACTTTTACAAATGACATCAGAGATTATTGTGGGTATGACTGTTCTTACTACCCAGGCTTCACCGCATTAATAAGTTTTAAAAATGTATCTCCTAATACACCAAGGAGTGAAATAGAAGAGATACTCCAAATATACCACTAAGTGAAACAAGCACATTGTGGCCTAGTGACTCTACCCGGAAGGTCAGATTAAAGGACACTCTCAATTCCTTGTTTTCCTTTTTATAGTTGGAATTTGTATGTGCTGGCATGATACCGACCATCAGAAAAAATGAAGACAAGTTAACCACAGCGGGGAGGGCACAGCTCAGTGGCAGAGCAGGTGATCAGCATGCACGAGGTCCTGGGCTTAATCCCCGGTGCCTCCATTAAAAACAATAAATAAATAAGTAAGTAAATATACAAACACCCCGCCCCCCAAAAAAGTTAACCCCGCAATGTACCAAAAGCCATTTTAGCTTTTTAAAATCCTCTCTTGACCTGATGAATCTGTTAGAGAGGTTGTTTGGATAAAAGATAGTGAAAAAATTAATTCAGGAAATTCTGAATTCAGTAGGTTTCAATTCAGAGAATTAAAAATAAGCCTCAGTGATTTACACACCTGAAACAAGAGGCCCTCTCCTGCGGGGCAGCCCTGGCCCACTATTTGCTGTCATCCGATTCGTTCACAAAAGTGGGCCGGGTTCTGCATTTATAAACCGTCCTCTCCTGGCTGACTTCGAAATGGCACATCCTCTGACCCACTCAATCCCAGGTCAGCTCCGAGGACATCCTCTCAGTTACAGGAAGAGCGTTACGTAAGAACACGTTCAGTTCCACACCGATTATCATAGCAGAAAACCAAAGTGACTGAAAAATGGCTTACGGACTGGCTTAGTAAACTCGTGGGATTCAGAAGTGGCCCTAGAAGCTGCTTTATTGGTGTTTCTATCAGCACCGAGAAAAGGGAAACAGGCAGGCAGCCACCAGCTTTACAGCTTGACTGTGACTGAAATGAAACTTAGGAATCTCTGCATGATGGTTTCAATTGAATTGGCTGGATATTTTTTTGAAATGCAAAGACTTCACTAAACTGTATGAGGCCATTTGGTTTTTTTTCCTCCATTAGAAGGGAGAGGCCAGTCCACCAAGGTAATTCGATATTTAGAAATGGCTTTGAGACGTATGTGGCCTAAATTAAAACTGACAGCCTCTGTTTCTCTTAAAGGCTTCATTTTCTCCTCCTCCTGGAGACACTTGGCGAGGTGACATCACCCCTGCACTTGCACGTGGAGGGTTTGCTCCGGGACAAGTGGGGACAGCAGCCCCACGGCCCCAGAGGACCCCCCCCCCCCCCACCAGGACGGATGCAGGGACACTCCCAGGAGAGCAGAGAGGAGGGAGGAGTGTGATGAATGGGGAAACCGGCTGTCGGATCAAAGAGGGATTTAGACGCTGAAAAAAGGCCCCCGTGGGAGACTGTGGCTCTGCCGCAGGAACCCTGAGGTCTGCCCCACGCCAGCCTTGCTATTTGCTCAGCAGTATTGCTATTTTGGGAAGGAATTTCTACCGAGCTGGCAGATTTTCAGCCCTGAGGTTTCCTCTGATCAGCAGGTGCTGGAACAGCCTGTGGCAGAAATATCACAGAGCCGGGTGCTGATCCGACCCCTGTAACCCGGACCGGAGCTTCGCTGGACGTGCGGTTTCTTATCAAGCAGACTTGAGAAAAGCTAAGCAGACAGACTCCTCACAGCACAGATGGGTAATCACTGTCCATCCATAAAGCATATGCCTGTGTCAACACCACGTTTACTTACAATCTATAAATTGAATCTTTTACGCATGATCACACAATCGAAACCTAAAAGAGTCTGATCCAGAATGACCTTTTCAAAGAAAGGTTGCTGACATCACTGCCCTAAAAGGTATTATGCTATCTTCCCCTGATTTCTTCTCACCAGCAAATTGTCAAAAGCCATCAGAGTCCTGGCCGTGTTGGTGTTCGAGGGAACAGGCACCTGTAGAGAGTTAGGTGGTCAAACACTAGAGGAGGGCGTTTGTTACCCCATTTTGATACTGAATTTCACTCTTTGGTTTAAAAAAAAATTATCCAAAATGAAAAAAAATGTGTATATGAATGACTCAGATTTTCAATCAAAATAAGAAAATTAAGGCAAAATGTTCAATGTGCTGTGCCTTCCTGTCATGTTCCTTCCCCCTCCTCCTCCCCCTCCTCCCCTTCCCCTCATCTTCCTCATCCCCTTCCCCTCCCCCTCCTCAGTCTCTTCCCCCTCCTCCCTTTCTCCCCCCCCATCAGTATCGTCCTCATCTTCATCCTCATGCTCATCGTCATCCCTGCACCCTGCTGCTTTGTACTTGGCCTCTTTACAAAAACCAGTCTGTTTACTGCTCGGACAGCTCCGTGAGATAGGCCATTGTCCCGATTTCGCAGATGAAGTGCTGAGGCTAGTTCACTAACGTACCCACTATCTTGGAGCTAATCTGTGGTGGAATTCGTATGAGAGAGGTCATCTGAATCAAAATACTCGCGTGTCACCGTGGAGCTATGGCGTTTGGGAGATCTAAAAGGAGATGAAATCTGAACAGGCAGACCTAACAGGAGAGGAATGAAGAAATGTTAATGGAGCTTAAACCGGGGAGTGACCTAAGCAGGCTGATACGGCAGGGAATCACTCTGGCGGCAGAGTGGACGAAGGCGGGGAGAGAACAGGCCACAAACCAGACGACAGCACGGGAAGCCCATTCCCGGCAGGGGACGAGGCGACCAGGACGGAGTGCAGCATCGGCTGTGCACGAGCTGGCACCCACTGGGGCGGAGGGACCCAGGCCCCAACAGTGGCTGCCAGGTTCCTGACACGAGCAGCTGGAGGTACATGTCGGCGCCGTGAACCCCAACTAGGAATGTAAGAAGAAAAGCAGACTCGGAGGAGAAGAGTGTAGCTGAAATCCAGGAAGGAGAGGCCCTTCCCAAAGAAGAGACGGCATAAATGTCAAATATTGCCAAGAGGTGGATCAGTCAAGAGCCAAACACTGCGGACCCACTGTTTGCCCTTGGCGGCCAGCAGAGCGTCACTGGTGACGTCTGGCAGACGGGCTGCAGCGCAGACTCTGGTCTAGAGGCGGACCTGCTTGGGCATCTCTAGGAGTTTCCGGGGGAGGAGATGGAGGTGATGTGTGTGGCCCTGCAGGATTCCGTTCTGAAAGAAAAGACATGAATAGGGCAGGGGCTCATTCTCACCTTCGTTCTAAAGACGGAAGTGACTTGATTATTTTGATGGCATCGATGGTGAATGTCAGGTGTACTGGATTCTTGGCTCTGCTGTAACAAATTACCACAAACACATTGGCTTAAACCACACAAATTTGTTCTTTTAGAATTCTGGAAGTCAAACGTCTAAAATCAAGGCGCTGGCGGGGCTGTGTTACATCTGGCGGCTTCACTGGGGAAGCTCGGTTTCCCCGTCTTTTCCAGCTTGTAGAAGTGCCTGCTTCACCTGTCTTGAGGTCGCGCCTCCATCTATAAGCCAAACACACAGTGTCTTCTCTCCCCTCTGACCCACTGCCTCTCCTTTATAAGAATTCTTGTGATTACATGGGGCTGCCTGGGTAACCCAGAATAATCTCCCATCTCAAAATCCTCAATCATTTATGCAAATTTCTTTTGGCTATATAAGGTGATATTTACAGGTTCTGGCGATTAGGACGTGGACATCTTTGGGGGTGTTCCCTTGTCTGCCAGAGTCCACTCTCTGCCCCCAGAGACTCACATCTAATTCATATGCAAAATGTAGTCACCCCATTCCAAAGAGTCCCAAAGCCTCAGCCTGCTACTGGGTCACCTCAAGTCCAAAATTTCATCTGAATCTTATCAGCTCAAAAGATCCAAATCCCATCACCTAAATTATTTACGGCAGGTCTGGTGAGACTGCATATGAACCATCCTGAGACAGAATTTCTCTCCATCAGTGTGCCTTGGAAGAGAGAAAGCAAGTTATCTGCTCCTGAAATACAACAGTGGGACAGGGGTAGGGTACCAGTTATAAACATCCCTGTTCAAAAAGGAAGAAAATGGAAGGAAAAAAATCCATCACTGGTTGGCCTCAACACATTTCAAAATCCAGTAAGGCAAACCCCATTAGATTCAAGGCTCAGAGCAACCCTCTGTGGCTCGGCTCGGCTCAGCTCTGCCCTTGGAGACACCCTTCCTTTTTCATGAAACATGGCACAAGCTTGAGCTGAGTAGTTTCCTGCAGACTGTCTTCTGCCTGCAGGGTTTTGGGAGTCCTACAGCTTCTTTCAGTTCTCTTTGCCCCTTTCAGTCCAAGCTGGCGGTGTTTCTGCTGACATAACATCCTTAGGTCACTTGTGGACCTCCTGTACCGTCACAGGGATTCACGCCATTGAGCACGTCTCTCCTGGAAAATCCCATTTACACCCTGACTTTTACTGAGAAGGCTGAAGGGATCCAGGGGCCACATGGCTAATCTCTTCACAAGCACAGACATCAGCCCAAGCGTTACATCTTTAGGGAAGCCCTCTTGATCTCTGTACCATTTGTCCTACTTATGATTTGAATTTTTTTGTATAATTATTTGATTAAGGTCTGTCTTGTCCACTAGATTGCTTGGCCCATGAAGTTTGTGACCATAGGTATTTTTGTTCATTCTCTTTGTCATAGGAATAAATGCATTTCTTATTTTTCTTCTTTTATTCCAAGGATGTCATTTACATCAAGTATAGTCATCTTAGAGGTGCCAAAATAAAAGATATTAGCCATATTTAATAATTGTCTCTTCTATTCTAAGGCCCAAGTAGTAGCAACAATGGGGAGTTTTTAATCTTTGACATTTATAGTTTATGAACCACAGTCTAGTAATATACTCAGATTCAACAGTATTAAAAATAATTGGATTGCCATCTCTCCTTTCCCTAATGATAACTAAATTACGTGTTTATTAAAAAAAGTATTGGTGGTTCAAAATAAATCTTTTTTTAGGATTAGAGGATCATGCAGTATTTTTCAGGAAAATGGCCAAGTTAATTTTGAGTGAAATGCCAAAAGCTAGATAAGTACTTTTGAAATAAAAGATAAAGAGCTGTGAAATTTTCTGCTGTGTGTCCCCACATCTATGAAGTGACATCCATGTAAATGGTCACTCAGCACACTTATCTGGAGCAACTTGATGACTGTGGGAAAAATATTTTCTCTATAGTTGTCAACAGGTGTCACTGACGAGATTGTTTCCTAAACCAATCAGATTTCTGAAGCATGGAGATGTATTTATTACATATGTTTGTATCCAGAATAATAGCCTGAGAATCAGGTATTCTCAAGTTCGAATCCTGGCTCTGCCATTTAGCACGGGATGTGCTGCTTTGCCTCTCCGAGCCCAGCTTTCCTTGTAAAATAGTAAATGCACTAGCTTCTTAGGAAGGACAGTTGTGATGCCAAAATGAGATTTTGTGTGAAAGTCACAGCAGACTGCCTGGTGTGAAATGAGTACTCAACATGGATTAAAGACTTAAATGTAAGACACGAAACCATAAAACTCCCAGAAGCAAACAAAGACAGTGTGTTCTTTGATGTGGATTTTAGCAATGTGTTTTTGGAGATGTCTCCTCAGGCAAAGAAAACAAAAGCAAAAATAAACGAGTGGGACCACCTCAAACTAAAAGGCTTTTGCACATCAAAGGAAACTATCAGGAAAACAAAAAGACAATCTACTGAATGGGAGAAGATTTCTGCAAATAATGTATCTGATAAGGGATTAATATCCAAAGTATATGAAGAACTCACACAACTCAATACCAACCCCTCCCCCAAACAATCCAATTTAAAATATGGGCAGAGTAACTAAATAGACATTTTCCCAAAGAAGACATACAGATGGCCAACAGGCACATGAAAAGATGCTCAACATCACTGATCATTAGGAAAATGCAAACCAAAACAACAGTGAGTTATCACCTCCCACCTGTGAGGATGGCCATCATCAAAAAGCCCAGTGATGACAAGTGTGGGCCAGGCTGTGGATAAAAGGGACCCCTCATGCACTGTTAGTAAATTGATACAGCCACTGTGGAAAACAGTATGGGTATCCTTAAAAAAATTAAAAATAGGAAAAACAGAACTAGTATAAGATCCAGCATTTGCACTTCTGGGTATTTATTTAAAGAAAACAAAAATTTGAAAAGATATATGCATGCCTATGTTCACTGCAGTATTATTTTCAGTAGCCAAGATACGGAAGCAACATAAGGGTTGACAAATAAACGGACAAAGAATATATGGTGTATATATATGTGTGTGTGTGTGTATGTATGTGTACATCTCATGGCTGAGTAATGTGCATTATGTATGAATAATGGAATATTACTCAGCCATAAAAGTAATGAAATATTTGGTGACAGATGGTAACTGGACTTATTATGGGCATCATTTTGTAATGTATAAAAATATTGAATTACTGTGTTGTACACACAAAACTAATGTCATATTGTAAGTCAATTGTACTTCAAAAAAACCTTCCCAAAACACAGACCAAAAAGTTTCATTACCTTCTCTAATTTAATGAGAAAAAATTCCAACATAAATTAAAAGAAAACATGACCTACTCCCATCATATTAAGAGTCACTTATCTTTTCGTTTTGTTTTTATTTTCTCTTTTTAAATAGAATAAGGAGTCAGAAAACTGGAAGAGGAGTGGGGACCCTGAACACAGGACTGCTCCCAGGTCAGTTGAGAGCAGAGGGCGCAGGTGAGGCCACTTGGCTTTGATTACATGTGAAAGGGGAGCCCACTGTCCAACAACAACAGTAATGAAAGGCAAGGGACTTATAACTGAAAAAATGCACTAATGATCTATGAGTAAATCTTGTTTTCTTTTAAATTTCAGATTTTAAAATAAATTCTGAGGTGGAAGACATTCAATATTTCATCAAAAGTTATCTTTTATGACTGTATAAAGATGTGGTGTATTTATACAATGGAATACTACTCAGCCATAAAAAGAATAAAATAATGCCATTTGCAGCAACATGGATGGACCTGGAGATTATCATTCTAAGCGAATTAAATTAGAGAAAGACAAATACCATATGATATTGCTTAAACGTGGCACCTAAAAAGAAAAAAGACACACGTGAAGTTACTTACAAAACAGAAACAGACTCACAGACATAAAGAACAAACCTATGGTTACCAGAGGGGAAAGGAGGTGGGAAGGGATAAATTGGGAATTTGAGATTTGCAGATACTAACTACTATATATAAAATACGTAAACAACAAGTTTCTACTGTACAGCACAGGGGACTATATTCAATATCTTGTAGCAACCTATAATGAAAAAGAATATGGAAAGGAACAGATGTGTACATGTATGATGGAGTCATTGTGCTGTCCACCAGAAATTGACTCGACACTGTGAACTGACTAGACTGCAACAAAACAAACACAATGTAAACAAGGTTATCTTTTAATGTAATTCATATTTTTTACTTAGTTGCAACAAATCTTTGCCCTTTTGGAATTAACCCCGCATTTTTTTTTTTTTGTCTGAGTTTGAAAACCACCTTCCAAATGCACAGTATAGCAATAAAAATCAATTAAAACTCACTGTATTTTGAGGTACAGCCTTCATGACAGCTGGAGCCATGCATATGGTTGTCATGGTTTTAGATTAGTTACTTGCTTTAGTTTTATCTCTTACTAAAAATTTTCTCAGGTTTTTAAAGAACTTTAGAGTTTATGCTCATGTTGGGAGAAGGTACTGCTCTTTGTAAATCTTTATTTTGTCTGAGAAATACTAGACTCAGCCTCTTAAAAAGGCAGCATTAATACCCTGCTTGGTGTCTCCTTAAGAATTACCCTTTTTTAAGTTGAGGGCTTTATTTTCTGTAAAATTACTTCCTGACACATTGACTATAGCCACTTCCCTGGAAGAAGTTATCTTAGTCATCACCCTTTGGACTGTTGGTCTATGAATGAACATTAAATGGCATTATGTGTTGATAATCATTGAGGCTGGGGGCTGAGTATACGGGCGGAGGTCATACTATTTTCTGTATTTTTGAAAACTTAATAATCCAAAACAACCCATTATATTCTTAAAAATTAATTTGGCAAAGAGAAAATATGCATCTTTGTCAGAGCTTAAACAGCATTGTCCCACAGACACACAGAAGTGGTTTTACTTAGTGTACTTTGTAACACATATAGAATTTAAACATCTCATTTTTTTTTGGTAGTTGGAAAACCAAATTATTCAAAGCCACAATTTTAGAGGAATCTACACAGCTAAGATTTAATCTATTACACACTAATTAGAAATACTGGGATGCCCTGTCTCTTAGTTTAAAAAGCCTATGGCACAGTAATTCAGAACCTGGGCTCCAGGGTTGGCTGCAAATCTAGATTTTCCCTTTGTGACTCTGGCTCCAGCCAAGACATTTGAAGAGTCAGTTCTCTTATGTGGTCGTAACCGTTTGCTTTCTCAGAGGGTTTTTGTGAAAAGTAAACGCGATCACAGCTGCAATGGAGCTGGACTGCACTCAGCATAGAGTAAGACTTTGATAAATGTGATCCGTTATTAGCTGTTTCTTCATAATGTCCCAGCTCTGTGTGCCGAAAGCAGGCAGTTAGCACACATTAGACACTCCATACGTACCAGCTGATTCAATGAGTAACTGTGAATTTTCAATCAACAGCGAAAGTGCAACTCAGCTGAGTCTAAACACAGGACAGCACTGAGAAGCAAGAAGCACAAAAACTCACTGTGTTTCTCCTCTCCTGTCCGCGGTACCTTGAGCCTCCGTGTTGTTTGCTTCCTTAGAAGGATGGTGCTGCCTTTTATCTCCCCACTGGGGAAGGTGGGGAAGCACCAAGTTTGAGGCGTCTTAAATTTGAGATGTCTGCTATGCACCCAAGTGGAAATGCTGGTCGGCAATCGGATACATGTCCGGAGTTCTAGTAACTTCAGAGACATTAACACTGCCTCCCAAGGTCTGCGTGATTGGCTGGGTAGACAGTGTGTCCATTTCTCCTCCATCCCCACACGGTGAAACACATCACCAAGAGCAAAGCAAATGCCCAGTGAAAACACGCCGATAGACTGAAAAGTTGACACCCCTCCCCCACGAATACTAACTCCTTGAACCCACTGCAGTCACTTTTTTTTTTAACTGAATTTTTATTTTTTTAGCCCATATCCAGGCAGAGACTGCATACAAGTTCTACCCTGAGTATGTGTGTGCGCGTGTGTGCACATGTGTTGGGGTGTGTGTGTGCACATTCAAGTATGGATGCTTATTTTATTAAAGAGAAAATCCATGTTCATCAATGGATTCTTAAAGGGTCCTATGAGTCAAAAATAATTTTTAAAATTCAGGATTCCTCCAGCCTGGATGACAGGAAAACATGACAGGAATGTTTTCTTTCTTTCTTTTGTTAAATTTTTTATTGAAGTCTAGTCGATTTACAATGCTAATTTCAGATGTACAGCAAAGCAATTCAGTTACATATACATAGATATTTTCTTTTTGGATTCTTTTCCATTATAGGTTATGACAAGAAGGGGACTATAGTTCCCTGTGCTGTGCAGTAGATCCTTGTTGTTTATCTGTTTTAAACACCGTGATGTGTACCTGCTAGCCCCCAGCCATGCTCTGTTAAAAAGGCAGTTTGATACAGTGGAGCCGTCACCAGTGTTCAGGCAGCCCTCCCAGCAGAATCCGAGTGACTCCAGTTACGTTACCACCGTCTCAGGGTCTCCACAACCGAAGGGACAGAGGAGGTGGCAACACCCCCTGAGAACCTGCTACAGAGGAAAGAGCCAGCGGCACAGGAAGAGCCCGGAGCACGGGGACCAGTGGTCCCCGCACGTTCCTCCCCTTTCTGTGGCTCCCTCCCTTCCTCTGCTGGTCGCAGGGTTAAGCAGGTTAAGTGCTAAGCGGAACATCTGTGCCTTGTTCTCTGAGAAAAACATTTATTATTCATTAGTGTCATTTCTTTTCAGCTTAATGGGGTCCACGCAATATTTCTCTTAGGGCCGGGTTAGTGGTGGTGAATTCCTTCAGCTCTTGCTGGGTCTCCCCTTCAGTGCTGAGGGACAACCTGCTGGCAGAGGCTTCTTCGCTGGAGGGTTTCTTCTCTCTGCGTTTTGAATGTGTTATACACTCTCTTCTGGCCTGGAAGTGTTCTAATGAAAGCTTCGCTGATAGTCTTACAGGGGTTCCCTGGTCTGAACAAGTTGTTCTTCCCTTGCTGCATTTAGGATTCTCTCTTTATCGTTAACTTTTACCATCTTAATTACCATGTGTCTTGACATGGTCTCTCTGGATTCATCTTTTTCGGAACTCTCTGGGCTTCCTGGACCTGGATGTCTGTTTCCTTCCCTGGATTAGGGAAGCTGTCATTCACTAATTCCTCTAATAATTTTTCCCGGCCCTTTAAAAAAAAATCTCTTCTGCTGCTGGAACCCCCGTAATGCAGATACCATCCTGCTCAATGTTGTCTCAGAGGCCCCTGAAGTTCTCTTCACTTTTTACAATTTCTTTTTCATTTCTTTTTGCTCCTCTGTCTGGGTGAGCTCCATTGCTTTGTCTTCCAGCTCACTGGTCTGTCCTTCTCCCTCATTCAGTCTGCTGTTGAACCTCTAAGAGGCATTTTTCAGTTCAGCACGTAACCATTGTTTGGTGTTCTCTTATGTTTTCTGTCTCTTTGTTGACGCTCCCCCTGTGTTCATCCACCCTTCCCCTGAGCTCTCCGAGCACCTGCATGACTGTTACTTTGAGCCCTTTATGAGTTAGGGTGCTTATCTCCATTTCATTCAGTTCTTCTGAGGTTTTTGTCTTGTTCTCTTGATTGGAACGTATTCCCGGGTCTTCTCATTTTGCCTGATTCTCTGTCTGTTTCTACATACTACGTAGACCAGCTATCCCTCCCCATCTTGAAGGAGAGGCCTTTTGGGGGAGATTCCCTGTGGGTTCACAAGCACAGCCCCACCTGAAGACCAGCACCAGGCGCTCTGGGGCGCAGCTATGCGGGGCTGTGTGGTGGGCAGGGCTGGCCCTGGACCAGCTGCGGCAGCTGCTGGCTCTGGTGAGCATGGGATCGTTTTTAACAGGTGGCTTTGACCCAGTTTTGAGGCACCATCTAGAAGCTGCTCGTTTCCCTTTCTAGTGCATTCCCTTAAGCCCACAACCCAACCACCTCCCATGTGGGGCTCTCGCACTCCAGGCCACTGTACACCTGCCCTAACTGCCCGGGGCCAGGTCCTGGACAACCAGGAGCTGCCCTGTGCCCCAGAGCCTATCAAACTGAATCAGATCAGCCGTTCCCAGGCCTGCCTACCCTGCCACCCTGCTTCCTTTGACAGAAACCGCAGTAAAGGTGTGTCCACCGCTGTTCCTCTCTTGCGGTGCGTTGACCGACCCTGGGCCTCCTCTCCCCTGGGGGCTGGGCTCACAAAGCTGTCAGACTCCTTCCTGTCTCTGCTCTTGAACTGCTTCTGGCCTCACCATGCCTCACCTGAGGTGACTTGTCTGACCTAAGTCAAAACCGACAGCCTCTGTTTCTCTTAAAGTCTGTGTTTTCTCCACCTCCCGGAGACATTCGGTGAGGGGACATCACACGTGCACATGCATGTGGAGGGTCTGCTCCAGGACAAGCAGGGACAGCAGCCCCCCAGCCCCAGAGCCCCCCCCCAGGGCAATGCGGGAACACTCCTGGGAGAGCAGAGAGGAGGGAGGAGTGTGACGCAGGGGGAAACCGGCTGTCGGAGCAAAGAGGGATTTAGACGCTGAAAAAAGGCCACCGTGGGAGACAGTTGCTCTGCCGCAGGAACCCTGAGGTCTGCCCTGTGCCAGCCTTGCTATTTGCTCAGCACTATTTTGGGAAGGAATTCGTACAGAACTGGCTTATCTTCAGCCCTGAGGTTTCCTCTGATTGACTGAACAGCAGGTGCTGGAACAGCCTGTGGCAGAAATATCACAGAGCCGGGTGCTCATCTTAATTTTATATCTGAGTCTGTGATTTTTGCTTGAATGTTTTATTTGTTTCTGCATGATAAAGAGGTAAGCACATTTTCCATAGGTACACATATGAATTTATTAATCCCACGTTTATCTGTGATTTGTAAATTTAATATTGAGGTTACGATTACATAATTGAAACAAAAACAAATTTAGTAGAGAACTCTATAATAAAAGGTGATGGCATTGTAATTTTAAGAAAGCATGCAGCTGTCTTGGCTTTTTAAAAAATCTATTATATCTGAAAAAAGTAAGAAGTCTTGAAATTCCTTACAATGCCACATGTTAGGTGAGCTCCTGAACCAACCATCACATCCTAATCAGAGGAAAAGTAACAAAACATGAAAGTATCAAATTAAATTGTTACACTCTCTTTTTTTTTTTTTAACAGAGGTACTGGGGATGGAACCCCAACCTCTTTCATGCTAAGCACACACTACCACTGAGCTATAGCCTCCCCCTAAATTATTACACTCTTGACAAATAACTTTCAGGAATTTAACCATAAGGCCTAATGAACGAAGGTCTGGTTATCCTCACTTCTTCTCTAGGTACCAACCCACTTTGGTGTGTTCTCAACTGGAGGAGAGTGAACAGCCCCCACGGTGGATTCCAGCCCCTCCACACCGTGGTACCCAGCGCTCCACCACCAGCGCGTTCGGAAGTCATTGTTACAGAAATGGCACATCTGTTCTGTGTGGCCTAGGTGTGCCTTTGTCTCTGGAGGGACTCCACGTGCCTCTGCCAGGATCCCCAGGGGACACACACTCTGCAGGGGAGGTCTCAACCCCCATCCCCCCACCTTCCTCCAGAGCCCAGGGGTGACACTGCACAGGTAACATCGTCTTCTGAGCAGCTCCATGTGTTCACGTAAGTGCTTGTTCTGGACACATGGATGCTGGCAATGTGCCTGGTCCAGAGGAGGCCGTTGCCCCACAGACAGTGTGGTCCCTAACCCCGACGCGGGTGAAATCCCCAAGGATTGTTGGGTGAACTGAGGACCGCTCCACTGCTGACAACGTCAAGACCTAGCTGTTGTTCCCACAGCGTCCAAACTATTGATGCAAGTCTGACAGCTTTTAGTTCTCTTTGGGTTCTGGAGACAACATATTCTGCATTTACTGAGGCTCGTGTTGAAATCCAAACTGCACACATCAACAGGCAGAAATTAACTGAAAATAACATCAACTAAAGTCAGAAATAAAAGTGAAAATGTTGCACTTTCAATTTGGAAAAAAAAAAAAAAGATATTTCTTGGCCCATGAAAGTTCCAAACACAGTTGACACAGGACAGTCATCAGCTGCTCACTGCAGAAATGCCACGTTCGTCTGTTCTTAACTGTTTTCGTTTTTCTTTTTGCATGAAGGTGGAGTGGAGACCCTGCACCTCAGGGTAGAAATTCAAGTTCCACAGATCCTACATGTCATGTTTCTAATTCTGCCTCTTCTTGATCTTACCTTGTTTAGACGTCCCGGATTTCTCCGCCTCATTTCCTTCTATTTTTATGTTCAAATCCCAAGGTCCGTGTTACCGATGTTTTTCCAGAAGGTAATTTGCATCTCAGAGACAGGCTTCTAGAATGTCACAGAATTTTCCAAATTACTTAACTCAGTCCTATTTCTGTCTCTTCTCTGGGAATTATCATCAGTCATACAGAGAGGTATAGAAAAGTAACAATAATGCTGATTATAACTGTACAAATGCAGCCCTTTTTGAGGCACGTGTGGCCATGACAGGAGTTAGCGTGGTCCTTCCAGAATCATTTTATTTACCGTTTGCAGCAGCCCCGTGAGGGAGGGTCAGGGTCACAGGTGAGTAGTCTGCTCTCTGTCAACACACAGTGGGTCTGAGGAGAGGCCTCTGACCCCCCTGCCCACATACGCTCCCCCACAGTGTGGGGTTCTGCAGCCACAGATGAGTGAAATGATGGTTAACCCGGCAGCTTTTCATGAGAAAACCATGGAGAGAGTTGAGGAGGAAGGAAAAGAAACAAAGTATGTTTATTTCTTAATATTAAATCATTAATAGAGTTTTCAATTATTGAGAATTTTAATTCCGTGATCTTACTGTTTTGCTGTATCGGTGTAATTGCTGATTACTGTACTGAACTTTTGGGAGTCAAAAATGCTCACCAGTTTTATAAATAAATCCAGTTTCTGTTTAATTTTCACTGCTTACAATGAATTTAGAATGTGAGGATGACTCTATTTCATCAGAATGATTTTTGACTCAGTTAACACTTTTCACTTTTCAAGTTTAGGGTCACACCCCTCATGGTATTGGGGACATCCGGATGGTTGTCACGAAGTGTAAGATAGTTTATTTTGCTTTCATTAGAACTCCAATCATTAAACCATTTCCAACTCGAGTTGCCCCCTGTGAGCAGAAACAGCCCTGGGACTTGTTTCTGTATTGAGAGGAGGTCCTGTAATCCACTCACCCCTCTTTATTCTGTGAGAGCGATTTCTGAATCTGAGTTTGAAATGTCCCTACAAACTTCCTTCCCATCTATCCTTCAGAAAAACTTTTTTTTAAATGGAGAGATTTATTTCCTAATTTACTGAACTCTCACCCTGGAGGGGATCCTTCAGTTTCATTCTCAGGACCATGTGAAATGCAGATGGAAGACTCCGTGTGTGTTGATAATGGTAGTTACAGGGGAGGGCGGAGTGTTACGCTTTTCTCTGTGTGTATGTTTGAAATTATTCCCAATAAGATACAGTGCATTACACGAGTACAGTGTTTCTTTTTGAGATGTTGAAAATGTTCTAAAATTACATTGTGGTGATGATTGTGCAACTCTGTAAATTTACCAAAAGCCATTGATTTGTACCCTTAAAGTGAGCAAATTTTTTGTCATGTTAATTATACCCTCATAAAGCTGTTAAAAAAATAAAATGGACCAAATTCCCAGACAAAAATTAATTCGGCAAAGACAGAATAGTGCTGTCTGGAAGACTTGAAAAGCACTGTTGATGATGTATATTTACGTTAATGTACTTTTTTTTACTTAAAAATATATTGTAAGAACTATATCTTTAATAGATGATTATCTATAGTTGGAAAGTAACGCGGTATTTTATTTAGGAGTTTATGTGACTTGCCTATCTTTTACACAGTAAGAAAAACATTGAGAATGCTTATAAAACCCTGATTAAGAAATAGGAAGAATGTAGAGTTTCAGCATTGGGACATCTTTTTGGAAATTTTAAATGGGAAAATATGATGGATGAGGCACTGAAACTTTTTAAAAAACTCTTGACTTGAACTGTTTAATTATAAAAAAGATGCAAAAGTTGTACAGAGCCCCCACGCACCCCTCCCCCAGCCTCCCTTCATGTTAGCACCTGGTGTAACCAGGTGCACCTGTCCAGCCAGGAAGTTAGTGTCAGGGTAACAGTAGTAACTAAGCTCAGACATTATCTGAATTTCACTTACTTTTGCACTGTCCTTTTTAAAGACAAAATTGAGAAACATATTAGCAACAGACTTTAATAGATCACTTTTTCTGATTATCAAAAAATTCCTCATAAATTTTATTTTTACTGGGTGCATAATATTTCTCTAATGCCCAACATTTAAATTGTTTGAAAATTTGCTTTAACAAAGAACTCCACTATTACAAATATATGTATGTATGTGCGTAACTGGGACATTGTACTGTACACCAGAAATTGACACATTGTAACTGACTGTACTTCAATAAAAAAAAAAAGAACTCTGTGACAAACATTTTGATGCATAAATCTTGGTACACATTTTGTGGTATTTACCTAACCTAGGTACCTAGAACTTGAGTAGTCAATCAAAAGTATCAACATATTTAATGATAATCTTATGTTTTGCTAAATAGCTTTGCAGTAACTCTGTTCCTATTTATATTCTTATTAATAAAGTATAAGAGAAATGATATGTCATATGATTCCAGTGCTATTATCATTAAGATATACTTTGCAACTTTGGAAGTAAAAATATGCTAATTGTTCTTTTTGTTACTTAAGAGGTTAACATTTTTATTATTACTTGTATTTCTTTGGTGAATTACCTGCTCATATTAAAGGCTTAGATGTTTTCTTATTGATTTATAGGAACTTCTTACATATTGAAGCTTTTAACAATTTCACTGAAATAGTTACTATTTTCTCATTGTAAATTTTATTGTTTTAGATAGGAATAGTTATAGTTTTGTGTCATCAAATGTGTTCTCTGTATTTCTTCCAGTGAGATCACTTATGATTGAAAATGTTTTTCTAAACATCACGACATTTTACAATTTCTTTCTGTGACAGGCATGTGAAACGATTTCTCTGCTTAAGCAGCTATGGCCGGAAGAGTGTGACATTTGACGAGTTCTTTGTGTCACTTCACGCTCGTTGTTTTTGAGTTTGTACACAACGTCTTAGAGAACAGGTCGCAGACTCCCGCTGCTCAGAAAACTAACACCCAACAGGTGCGATCATTATTTTACTGTGAAATACAACACCATGGCTCTCTGTGTTTGAAATTTTATTGATTGTCATTTCCCCAATTCATTTGATTGACTTTATTTCTCTAATTTATATGAACTTCCAAACAAGGGGTGGGGGAGGCGATAGAATTTGTTTCTAAGACTCATCGATTGTGCTGTGACACGATTTGGTGTTTTACTCTGCACGTTTCCCTTAGTCCACGTCTAGTCAAATCTGTCCAGTCCTCCCAGGAAGAAAGGAGCTGGCACTGGTGAGAGCGGGCTGCCTTCCGAGGTTCGGGGCTCCTCACACCCCTTCTGCCCTTAAATCCTCACAGTAGCATTTTAGGGGGCGCTGTCATTCTTATTTCACGGATGGGCACGCTGAGGTTCAGAGGGTCCGGGGAGCAGTCCTCAAACGAAGTGTTAAATGCCGTGTGGCGTGAACCCAGGGCTGTCTCGTCCCGGTTCCGCTGGCCCACACGGCCCTGGAAGGGGCAGTCCTGCCTCCCATCCTCGCCGGGGAGACACGGAAGGGCCGAGCCTTCCCCGGCTGACGGGGGCCGCGCGGCTTCGCTGTCCCGCTGAGCAGCCGTCCCTGCGCTGCGCACACGCGCTCACACACGGGTCCCCCTGCTGCCGTGGAAAATTCTAAGAAAAAACGAAGTTTTGTCTCTTTCTTCCGCAGTTTCAGAAATGAGCGGGGCTCACCGTGCCTCTCTTGCGTCCTTTGTGTGAGTCGTGTCCTGGTAGCGCATCCCCACGGGGCTAAGCGGGTCATCTCAGGTGACCACCCAAGTGACCTACACCCAGTGTCTCTCTGGAGCGGCTCATCCTTAGGCCCGTTTGGCTCCGGGGAGGCGCTGCACCCTCTGCGTCTGGGGCCGCGACACCCGCGGGCACGGGAGGTGGCCAGGTTACATCCGCCCCCTCCTTTCCTGCTCCCGGCCGGGGACGCCTTCCCAGCCGCGCCGCGTTCAGCGCCAGCTGTACACACGAGGCCGGGGGAGCGGACAGCCTCCAGGGAGGGTCAGGGGTCCTGACTCCTGAGCCCGCGCCGCTCGGCAGCGGCGCGTCACCAGGACAGCCCGCCCCCGGGACGTGGGGAGACCGGCCTGCTCAGAACCGAGGTGTCAGTGCGTGACGGCCGCCCGCACGCGGGGAGCAGCTAGTGGGCTGCCCGGGCGTCGCGCAGCGTCACACAGGGTCACGCAGCCTCACGCAGCGTCCTTCAGCCTCACGCAGGCTCACGCAGGGTCACGCAGCCCCACGCAGCCCCACGCAGAGTTGCGAGGCGACGTGCGGCCGCCAGTCCCTGACGTGCTCTGGGGCTCGTGCAGGGGGAGCGCCGCGGCCAGGCCCTGGGGCAGGCGGAGGACATGTGTAGGCTGCGCTGTCTCGCTGCGGTTCTCCTGCTCCGCGCGCCTCTTCCCCAGAGAGCCCACGCCAGAGTCGTGGCTTCCCGCTGGACCGAGGGCATTCAGACCGCCTCACAGATGGTGAGTGGACGCTCGGCCAGGGGGCCTTGTCTCTGGTGTGTGGGAGCCACATCAGCACGGGCGCCTGAAAGGGTCAGTGGCCTGGTCAGTCCCTTCCGAACTCCAGCAGCTGTGTTTGCGGTAGGACCGGCCGCGCGACGTCTCCAGTCTGAGGGGACCGTCTCTTCTGCTCCGCCTGCGTCAGGGCCGGGGTCGGGTCAGGCCCAGGGTCAGGGCTGGGGCGGGGGTCAGGGCCGGGATCGGGATCGGAGTCAGGGTTGGGGTCAGGCCCAGGGTCAGAGCTGGGGCCGGGGTCGGGGGGTGGGGTCAGGTCAGGCCAGGCCCAGGGCCGGGGCCAGGGTCAGGGCTCGTGGCGCTGTCTCCTCTGCGCTGCGCAGCCCGCCTGTCTGCGGGGGCGTCTGCTGCTGCTGCTTCAGCCTGAACCCCCACCCGTGACCTTTCCCTCATTTTATGTCCCTGGAGTGTGCGTCTCGGAATAAATCTTCTTTCACTCAAAAAAAAAAAAAAAAAAAAAAAAAAGAAAGAAAGAAAGAAAAAAAGAAAAAACAAAAACCAGTGTTTTGTGATGTCAACCGGGAGAGAACAGTGACCGTCGTGTTCTGTTCTTGAGAGCCATTGAGGAAAGCAGTCTGATTGCTTATTATTTTCGTCCATTATTGAGGATATTTAGGGAAAAACACGTTGACTTAAAAAAACAGCAAACGAAAGCCTTACCCAGAAGCCCACACAAATCAGTGCTGATCACTGTTGATATTTCGGTTTATTCTTTTTGGTGTAAATGCTTTTTCTCTGTTATGTGTAATTGCTTCTAACGTTGGGACTACACATAGTTATAGGTGAAGATATATATAATGTATGGTCTATTCCTTTTTCTTTCCACGTGTTTCCCCAGTTTCTCCCTCACTCTGGGTTAGCTTGTTCTGTGATGGCTATTGGCTGTTTTCGATGGGCACAGCGCGGTCTGGGAGTGAAGAGGGCGTTTGTTGTGTTATAGGTGCTGCTACTCCCGGGTTCTTCGTGTGTGAGTGTTTCCTTTGATCTGGGGACTCCATGCCCAGAAATGGGATTAGCAGACCTTTTTTACGGATCTTGACACTTAGAGTCCAAGTGCTCAGGGAGAATACTTTAAAACCAGTCAGTTAGGAAGCCAGTCCACAGGTGTTGACCCACCGCACACTCATTGTGTGAGTCCCAGGGAGGAAACTGAGAACCTAGTCCCCCCACCCGCAGCGCTGTCATAGAGCCATGTTTTGCAGGAGAGACAGATACTGAATTTTTTAAATTATTGTTAAGGAGGAACTGCAGGATGCTTTATTACCTGATAATGAGAAGACTCCACTCAGTCTGAGAAGGATGGCTTCTCCTAAGAAATAAAGAAGTCAGGAAACCCGAGTCTGTCGGTTTGGGCTGGTTTCACTGGTGGTGCCTCTGGGATGTCTGCTGTGGCAGCTTTTGGCATGTGCGGGCAGCACTTCCAGTCCAGGTGCAGAGGGGTGGGCCTGGATCTGCAGCCGTGAGCGCTCCCAGGGGACACAGGATCATGTGCTTCTGCTGGTGTCCAGTGAAAGTACATTCCTGTGTCCCAGAGCCCACTGGAGAACTCTTCCCTCAGCATTTTTGGTATTCCATCAGGAAGAGGCAAACTGTGGTTCACTAAAGGGATGGAGATTCTGTCTTTAGCTCCTATTTAATTTACTTTAGGTATCTTAGTGTAAGTCATGCCAGGGCAATACACTGAGCCTAGGGATACTGTACGTCAGATACTGAAATAATACGATATAGCGTCAACAGTGTTGTGCTTTGAGTTTTGTTGTAAATTTACTTTCGAGAAATACTTAATTTTTGCCAACTTTGTGTAGGTTTAATTACATGTACTACTACTGAATGGTATGTATATATTATTTGTGATATTGATTTACAGATGCAAAGGAGTGCTCTGTATGTGCAATTTTCACATATCCGAGTTTCATAAACAATTTTTTAATGCACAGTGTGCATTAAATGAAAAGAATAGTACAGAGTCTTTCTAAATGATGGGATGTTCTTGGGTAACCCTGCAGGACATGCTCAGTGGTCTTGGCTGGTAGAAAACATCGTTCTTTAGCTAGGGTGGCGTGGATGGCCAGATGTGTGGGAAGAGCACTGTTTATTCCGTGCCTGTGTTAAGTGTGTCCTTGACCTCTGTTACCTCATTCAGACAACACTCCTCATATGTCCTCATTTTATGAATGAAAACCTGGGCTCAGGAACGCCAAGTGGCCCCTTAGTGCAGCAAACAAATGACCATGTTGAGGTCCAGCTTCATCTCAAGCCTGTGCCACCCCCCGCCCTCTGCTCTCCCATGTTGGGAGTGGCTGATGACCCCTCAGCCCTCCTCTGGTCTCCCCCTTCTCTGAGCTTCACGTGGGTAGCACCGGCACCTGGAAGCGTAACTTCAGGGAGCCTAAGACATTTTGGCAGTAAATGGTACATTCTGAGGCCTCTGGAGAAACTGAGCAACTCAGCAAACTGCAGGGGGTGTTTCGTGTTTGCTCCAGTCTTCACAGTTAGAGACCACCTGCGGTGCCTGTCGGATGGAGTGAGTAACGTGGGGGACTTCTGGTGTCCTGTTCTCACACATTACTGTTGACTCAGTGGTGTGATGGGGAAGGATCTGTGGCCTGGGGGTGGAGACAGACCTCATGTGCGTGGTTCCCAAAGTGAGGTCCCCTGGCAAATGGTATCAGCATCACCTGGGACCTTGATAGAAATGCAGATTCCTGGGTCCACCTAGACCCACGGGATCAATCTCTGTGGATGGTGCCCAGCAATCTGTCGTATTTAATAACCTTTCCAGGCAAGGCTTATGCTGCAGTTTGAGAATCACTGCTCTATGGCTTTAAGGAAATCTCAGTGTTTTATTTGTAGAAAAAACTACAGTCAAGGTGAGAGGTCCCTGCTTCTTTGATATGTATGGTTTAATCAGGAACCATGGGCAGCCATCTTGAGTTACCTGGTTGGAGCTGAGCTGCCCAGCGCAGTAGCCAGCAGCCCCAAGTGGACAGTGGGCACTTGAGACGTGGATAAGTCTAAAAGACACCATATTTCAAAAACTTAGTGTGAGAAACATGTAAGCTGTTCTGTTAATATTTTTATATTGATTACGCATTGAAATGATAATATTTTGGATGTGTTGGGTTGAATGAAATAAAATGAATTTCAGCTTGTTTCTTTTTTAATGTGACATCCAGAAGATTTATACTAACATTTGCAGCTTGCCTGTGTTACACTTCTGTTGGGTTACTCTGGATTCAGTTCCACATCGATCCAGATGACAGGAGAGCCTGAGTGTTTTATCAGTGAGGGAGTGTGGGGCAGAGAGCCTGCTTTTTCCCCCTCTGAACCTAACTCTCCAGACTCTAACACTGATGAAAGGATGGCTCCACTCACTCACTGAAGTTACTGAACTCGTGTCTGCCTTGCTGTGTGCTAAGCATGCTCAGGGAGACATCCTGCCTGTGACTGGCGGGGACATAGATGCACTTTTGTTAACTTGGTGGCTGCACAATGATGTAAGCTAATGAGAATCTTTGAGTTTGAAGGTTTCAGCATCTTCTAGATCCCCGAATGAGCAAATGCTTCTTTTTCTTTAATGCTCTTTTGACCTGGAAATAAAATGGAAAACATTAAAGCCTAAGTAAAGAACAGATGCACATTTGAAAGCAGTATTTCGGTAGTCTTGGATCTGTGGGTTACAGTAGGAGAAAAAAATGTATTAAGCATGAAATACAGATTTCTGTGATTCAGAATACAGAACTATGAATTCATTTTTTGTTCAGTTTGATTTTATTTTAGCTTTAATCTTGCAAGGTATAAACACTCATCATTAACCAGCTCAGAAGGGCTCACATCAGTAAAAAAGGGAGGAGCCTGTTTACCTTACCTTTCAGTTGGATAATTGGCGTGTTTGAGATCATGTTAGAGTTTATTGCTAACGTAGAAATTGTCAATAATTTGGTTTTATTTCCAATTTTCAGAAAAATTGGTGTGACTGTTTCATTCTAAGTAATATAAATGTTTTTGAATTTTGAAATCTGAATTTAACTCACCTTTCCAACTTAAGTGATGAGCTTTTGTTGAAAAATACAGCATTTTACTATGAAGAAGAAAATGTTCAAGGTATCACCTTAGTATATTATAATAATTATACTTTTATCCAGAGGTAGACCTTATAAAGGATTTAAAACTTCAAAATCATTTTTGTATACTTTCAACATATAACATAGCAGTCATTGTCTTTCCACTGTTTGTTTATATATGTATATAAGTTTTACTTAGTTGCAATCAGAGTGAATGTTGTATTTTAAAACATTTTTAACTTAATATTACTCTACAAGTATTGTTACAAAAATACGTTTGGGAAATTGGCATTTCTAGGTAATATTAACAGTTGAATTTTCCATTTAAATACATGCATAACATTTTTTCATAACATTTAATGTAATCATCCTACTACTATCAGATATTTAGGGAATTTTAAATTTTTTCCAAAGATAAAGCTGATATATATACATATATATATGTGTGTGTGTGTGTGTGTGTGTGTTTGTTATAGGTAATTAATTTTCCTTTCTTTGAATCATTTTATGAGAATAAATTTTCTGTTTATTAATAGTGGAAGAAAAATGACACATTTTAAGAGAAATATAATTGGGCATTATTGAAGCTTCTTTGACCACCAAGTTTTGGTTCCTACATAGTGCAAACATTGGAATGAGTTAGCTTCAGATACATTTAGCAATTCTCCACAAACATTCTAATGTCTGAAAAATCATAGTTTTTGTTCTGTTTTATTGATTGTAAAGCTATGTGTGACATAACATTTCTTACTACCTTGAAGATAGTTAGGTGTTCACCATCTGTTATTGTTAGTTAAGATAGTTATAATTTTAAATACTTAGTTATCAAATAGGGAAACAAGATAAATTTTAAGGTCTGCAGTCTCACAGGCAACACTAGGGATCATTTTCCTTTAGGTTCAGTGTGGCACTCACTGAAAATGTCACTGTTTGACAAGTATTTCAGAGCTCTGTGACTTTGGTCAGAATAAGTGTGTCTGTGTATGTGTGAATGACTTTTAGTTCTTACCACTTTGACTCTTACATAGGCCTCCGTTTGAATTTGGGAAATGTCATTATGAAGGATTATGAACATCTCCGGGATACCGTATCAAAGTTGGTCTGAAAGTTTGATGTTGGAAAGCCATTTCCTCTGAGAACAACAAAACTTCCTTTTCTTAGAAAGGCTCCATCACTGATCAAAGGTAAGAAATCTCTAACTTAATTTGAAAGAAAAGCCTCATCCCTCTGAAAATGTTTTGAAACATTTGAACGTTGCTAACTAAATGTTGCAGGTGTAAGTATTTTCCTGGTGCTGTGCATTTTCACAATAAATTACGTACATTGTCTTATCCTTGGGGCAATAATACTTTGTAATTTTGAAGTTTTATGTTTTGCTTGTAACTAATGTTGTTGTCAATTTTTAAAAAAGCGAAATACATGTGATTTCCATTTCTGTCAGTATGGAAGTGTTAGTAAGTGAAATGCTGGATAAAAGACACCAAACATCTTTTTATAAAATCATAACTGAGCTCAAAACAATAGGAGGGAAATCTCAGGAGCCAACAAATGAGGGAAGAGACAGATCTGCAGGTCACTCTGAGAATTTCTAATTATAGGTCTGCTCTCCCAGGAATCTGGGTTTCGGTTTACTCTCTTATCAGGGTCAGGAGGACGCTAAGCCAGAAAATAACCTTAAAGTGATCAAAGGGACCTGGCACATTCTCCATAGAGCAACATGATAAACCCTGGTTTTACAGGATTCTCTGTCAGATATGAGTGTAAACAAAAATTTATAAAACAGCAGAAGAAATAAGTCCCAAGAGAAACAGGAAGTTACAGAAATGGAACTCTTCAAGTCCTTCAGGATTTGTAATCATCCAAAGTAGAATGTACTATATGTGTGTTTAAAGATGTCTAAAGAAATAAAATAGGAAATTTGAAACGTAAGAAAATAACAACATGATACAAAACATTTCATTCACTTCGTAAAGTAGCCGAAGTTGTGGAAATGAAAATACCGTCAGTGGATAGGTTTGAAGCTGACGGGATTTTGCCAAAGAGAGAGTTTGTGAACTAGGGATAGGTCACAAGAATTACACGTACAAGTAGAGATGACACAGTGTATGCCTTAAATTTACACAATGTTATATGTCAGTTATAGCCCAATAAAGCTGGAAAACATTTGAAAATAACCAAAACAAACAAAGGAAATAGAGATTAAAAATTATAAAATACATGTATGTCTTCCATGTCTTCATGGAATGAAGCACACTGATATTCGCATGACAGGGGTCCCGGAAAGAGAAGAGAGGGAGGAAGGACCTGAGAAAATTTTTGAAGAGATAACAACTGAAAACGTCCCCAACTTGGGAAAGGAAACAGTCACCCAAGTCCAGGAAGTGCAGAGAGTTCCACACAGGATCAGCCCAAAGAGGAGCACACCAAGGCACGTAGTAATCAAATTGACAAAAGGAGAAAATATTAAAAGTAGAATCACTTAAGCTAAAAGATTGACCATAGCAAGTGTTGGCAAGCTGTGAAGCAGCACTACTAGTGGAATGCAGAATAACACAGTACTAGGCTTTTACCTAATAGAAATGGAAACATTTTGTCCAAAGACTTGTGCATGACTGTTTATGGTGGCTTTCTTTGTGATAGACATTATCAGCTTGGAATCATGTTTCTATAACCATGCAATGGAATATAACAACAATGAAAAGGAGTGAATACAGACCTAATAACTACATGAGTGAATTTCTAAATAATAATGCTGAGTGGAAGAAGCCAGAGAATAGATTATTCCATTTATATAAAGTTCTTGAAAATGCAAATTAATCTGTAGTTACAGAAATCATATCAGTGGTTTATTTCTGGACAGGGTCTAGATGTCAGGAAAGGAGGGAAGAGAGAGATTACAAAGACACACAAGAAACCCTTTGAGGATAATGTTTGTATTTGTTTTCTTGATTGTGGCAAAGGTTTCATAAATATATGCATATGTCAAAACATCAAATTGTACACTTTAGATATGTGATATTTGTCAGTTTAACCTCAATGAAGCTGTAATTTCAAATAAAAAAGATAAAACAAGAAATAAAAGACATGGAAGATAGCATGAAGATATGTAACCTTTTATTCATTTGGAGATTCAGAAGCAGAAAATGAGCCAAGGTGGAACAGGCAGTATTTGAAGAGATGATGGCAGGGCACTTGCCTGGATGATGAAAGACAAGAATGTGCACATCGAGGGCGTACGGTGGGTCCCAAGTGGGTCAGTTAATACCTGCATATGCACATTCAGAAAAATACCCATGCTAGACACAATGCAACAGAATCATAGAATGTAAATGTAAGTATCTTAAAAGAATCAGAGTTACTTACAAAGGAAAAAATTAGTCTGATAATAGACTTTCCCAGTAATAGTGATAGAAATCAGAACTTAATGAAATTATATGTAATTCTTAACGTGTAATTTAAGAATGAAGGAGTAATGTGGACATTTTCAAAAGTACAAACACAGATTTATCTATCATCCTGTCACGGCTGAAGGTAATTTATGCATCATGAATTTCAGGGAGAATAAAATGACCCCAGAAGGAATGTGAAGGAAAGCTAAGGGGAATTCAGGATGTAGTTACAAGTATGGTTTTCTGAGGACAGGGGAGGAGTATATATCCTCTGCCCTTATGTCAGGATGAGTCCCCCAGACAAAGACTCTTGAGTTCGAGGAGGTGGTTGACCCGGGAAAGTCAAATACCGGAGTGTTAGGTAACATCAGGGAGAAAACACAGTCCATGCAGGGTGTTAACGAGTAGGTTTCCATGTGGGCAACTGCAGGTAAGTTATACTAGGAATTTTCGAATGGTGTGCAAACCACTTGGGAGATATCTCACCCAAAGAGCAAGATAGCCAGGGTATTTACCCTGCAACTTCCATCCAGTCTTTGGGGCATGAAATCCTTAGGACGCTGGCAGCATCCACGGCTGTAAGAGGAAGATGCCCAGGTGGAGTTGTAGGGCTCATAGGAAGGTATCAGGCAGACACCGGAACAGTGAGCATCAGGGGAGTAATGGGCAGCCTACCTGGAATTAGGAGCTAGATACTGGATAAAAAGACATTCATTAGCTAGCTGTCATATATACAGTGTGCATGTGACATGTGTGAACACTAGTGTGTGTGTGTTTATCCGTGTTTGTAATATTCAGAAGGATGTAAGGGAAGACGCCAGTGAAACCCAGTAACTTCACTGACATCTGTATCTTCCCCTACTGCCTTTTCATTTTATGTTCGTGAAAGTACAATGTAAGAGATTTCTGAGTGAGACTTCCATGTTCAAATTCCTTGTCCCATAATAGGAAATAAGAAAAGAAATAAACATTTGAAAATAGGAAACAGGTGTTTTTCTATCTGTCCATCCACCTACCTACCTACCTGCCTGAGTGCTGCCCTTCTCATCCACTGCGGTGTTCCAGAGTGTTTTAATGTGGGAAGTAGCTTTATGGGATGGGCAGGAATTGATCAGTGTAAATAGGATCAATGAAAAATGTTTCTTTAATGTGAAATTTTAAAAAATGATGTATAATATGTCTGCATGAAAGTTTCACATTTGACCTTGTCTTAATTTTTTACTTGTGTATAGATACCTTCAAGGATAAGATGCCTAATTTGGGTTTTATTCCAGTGTCATGCCAGGTGGTTGATAAGTTTGTTGGAGACATTTTGAAAGATTTGCCTTTCCTGGTGAGGTATGGGGCTCAAAGAGCCTCAGTAAATACCTGGGTGGAATGAATGAATTACTCATTAAAGACTCTATGAAATGTGACATTATTTATAAATAGGGTATGTTAGATGTAATGTGTTTGTAACACATGAGTTTAATATCAAAGCTTTTTTGATCATAACTAGGTTAAAATCAACATGGTTTTAATCTTAGAGTAAAATCATTCCACCTGTGTGTTTTTAATTAATGAATTAATCGATGAATATTTGTTGATGTTGACCTCACTGTTAGAGACACACAGTGGAGTCTGGGTTCTTAAATCCCTAATGAACTGCTCTTTGGAGCCTACCACCCACATTCTATGACCAAAAGGAAAGGTGGCTGTGATTTTTAAAAATAAATTGTTAAAAAGATGAAATCTGTGCTGTGTTTGGAGGCATGTGGTTTAAAATAAGCGTGTAATTCCTTTCATCTCATAGTGATGACCCTGCTGTAGCTTTGCTGGTCAGACAGAAGGAATTTGATGAACTTGTGCACTGGCATCCTGCAGACCCCTCAGTGACGACTACGACAGGACAAAGTGTCAGTTCAATGGTCAGTGCTGCAACTCTGGTGAAATAAATTAAGATCAGTGTCACTCTCTTCCTGTTATTTTATAATGAAAAGTTGTCGTGTTATGAGCCAAGAGTTATACTTCTTGATTAATAACAGTGTACTAGATGTTTAAAGGTATGTCAGTGAGGCAGGTGAAGGACGAGCCCCCCTTGGTTGCTGACGGTCACGTGTCCATGGCACGCGGCTCTCTCAGGAGGAAGTGCATGGATAATGGCATTTGTCCCCACAGAAGTTAGAAGCTTTTTTAAGCAAAGACAGCTTGCAGTTTGACACCTGTGTGTTCCTTGACCTCAGAAATATTGAAGCCAAAGGCTTCTGAGCAGTTTCAGTAGCTTTCACATCACTCAGTTGACTGCTCGTCACAAGCATAGTGGTTCACCGCCATGGTGCTCAGGTTGGAGGGGCTGTCACAGGAGGCTGGTGACACTGCTGCAGCCAGTATGTCAGTGAGACTGAGTTAGGGACCCTTCTCCCTGGCTCATCCCGTGTCTTCCTCTCATCCTGGTCTATCCCCCGCTCAGCCTTTCCTTCACGTGGACAAAACTTACCGTCAGAAAAATCTAGAAGTGCACTTGGTAAGCTCGCTCATACACAGCACTCACCAGCCCTCTGATGAAAACAGCGACCAAGATCCAAAAAAATATGAGGGACTTTTTAGACTAATCCTAACATCCTTCCAAGTGGTTTGATTTGATATTGGCAGATATGGGTAGAAAAATCAACCCACTGAATTATCCTCTTTAAGTGAGGACTGTAGTTTTCTTTGGGGCTGGGAACAAGTCATACCTTTGTTGTTGGGGTTTCCTATGTCAATGGATTTTTCCACAGTGACAGGTTTTCTGAGCTGACAAGATCTTGGCTCTGTGGCTGTGGTCTGGAGTAAGGGTTTTTCTATCAAGTGTCGCAAGAAGGCCTAGATGGGTGTCTTCCTGATTCTGCCTCCACCTTCCCCTCATTAACCTCCTTCACAGAGCGCATGACAGAAGCACTACCCAGAAGCTGTCGTTCTCTGTGGCGTCTTGATGTTTGCTTTGCGAGGTAGATGATGAAAGAGTGTTCTGTCCCTTCCATCCTTTAAGGAGAGTAAGGAATGAGGCTACAGACAAGAGAGAGCTTGACTGAAGATTCCATCTTTAATGGAAGTAATCAGCCTAAATTACCGCTCCAAACTAAAAGGAGAAGTGCATGTGTGTGTGGGGTGGGGGTGTGTGAGAAGCATCAGTGAGAATGCTGTCAAAAAAATGTAGTTGTGTTGCATTTCAAGTCTTGTCTTTTTCAGAAAAATCTAGAGATCCTCATTATCTTGCTTGTATGGAGGGAAGCACCATTCTTTGCTGGGCAGTGTTGTGTGGCTAAGAACTCAGGGTCGCCTCTGTCCCTGGCGGGCAGGTTGTGTCCACTCTGCTCTTGGGCACTGGTGTCTGGCTTGTTTCTCAGGCCACATTGTTTTGCCATTTTTTTTTTTTATGGCCGGTACCACCTACTGTTGGACTTAAACAGCAAAAAGTCTGATCTTTGTCATTTAGAAGAAAGTTTTGTTTACAAAAAGTATAGATATCCTCATTTATGACCCTTTGTTTTTAATGTGATTACTCTTAAGAAAGGCAGATTTGGTTGGGATAACTCTAATTCTACAGATTAAAATGAATTCAGTCTCTGTTTTAGTTTCTAGGAAAAGGTGGCCTTGTGGGACGTGTGCTCAGGGTCTGAACCCGATTGAACAACATAATTAGTTGAAAATAGTACTTTATTTTTGTTTGCAGCTTTTTCATTTTCATAGTTGTGAAAGCAGGGAAATTAGTAAAATATGTGAAGAGAAACTGAGCTTCCTGGAAGTGGAATTGATGAAGTCAGCTTCACGCATGTTGCCAAGTTAATCTTCTAAAAGTCACATCCATTGTTGTTCCCACTGACAGCACGCGGACATGTACTGTCTCTTATTTTTCCCAGCGTTCCTATGATCTTTTAAAAAGTTTTTCCATTCTGATAAATGAAAACTACTGTCTCATACTGAAGCGTGTGTTTCTGGATCCCTGGTGGTTTGGGGCTCTTTACATGTGCTTTCTGGGCAGTGGGATTTCTTTATTCACCAGTTCACTTGTAGGTGTATCTGCCTGTTTTCCTTTTTGTCTTTTTGTTGATTTGTCAGAATTTTGCGTGGTAAATGTATTACTTCTTCTCTATAAATTGTAACAGATATGCTTTTGTCATTTTGTCTTTTTGCTATATTGTGGTCATATTAATGATAATATATTGATGTCTTTGTACAGTCAGATCTACCAGTGTCTTTAGCATTTCCATGTGTGCTCAAATAGATGAAAGTCTTCACTTTCTAGTATCTTCATGCTTATGTCTTAAAGTTTACACTTTAGTCACGGTGAAATTTTTTTTTTTTTGGTATGAATTGTGGAATAGCTGTGTGTGGCTGTGCACACTCTCTGATTCCACTGGTGAGGCCACCTGCCTGGTCAGTGTTCTGCTCCTTGCAATATAGATGTCCAGGGAGATGACCCCAAGGTACAAGGACCCCCAGGCCACACTGGCCACCCCTCCCTCAGCCGTCCCACTCCAGTAGACTCACCTCTTCTCTCTATGCTGTCTTTGTCTGATGTGTGGGCTGCGTTTCCCATTTCTCCCTCTGATGAAACCATTTTTTCCCATTTTATTTGGGTTGAGACTCCTGTGAGGTGAGTCAAGCAGCAGGAAGGTGGCACATGGGTTAGTGGACGCAGAGCAGAGGCTGTGAGGGGTGTGGACCTCCCTGCGCTCCCCACAGTGCTTGTTTGTAGACAATCCCTGTGGTTCTCTGAGGTTTCACCTGGACTTTATTATGTGATTAATGGAAGGCTTTCCTTATCAATCAGGCCCTTGTGAACCAAGTGGCAGCCACGGTTCAGAACCGTTTTAACAAAAATCTGCCCAGTGGAGAAGCTCTGTGTGGGGTGTTCACAAGGGACTATCGACACGACGCCCTCAACTCTCAGGTAGGATGCGTATTAATTAGTGCGTCTGTTACTGAATTATGTGATGGTACTTAGAAGTCTCTCTCACTAGAGATTCACTATGTTGGCAAGGCCTGTAGAAATAATTTTCTTGAATTTACAGAAGATGTCATGGCTTTAGAGAAAATTTAACATTGTTTCATTCCAGAGAGTGAGAAACAGCTCACCTTTCTCAGGGACACTTATATTTTGACTGTAGATTTCAGTTGTAGTTCATTGGCATCATCTTGGCTTATAAAGTAGATTTAGAATGGTCTGAAAAACCCAGTGTTATACAAATTAACAAACACTGCTTTCCAAGCACAGTAGCTTTTTCTTGACCTGCCTCGACACGTAGGATACTTACGGTAATTTCAAAAATGCTGTGTCATGGATAGACTGCAGGGCGTGAAATAGGTCACAGGTAGTGGTCCTCCTCATTGAACTCATAGACAGGCAGTTAAGACCAAACACAAAGGGAAACCGTGACCACAGAATGCTGCGTGGGAGACCGGGCTGTGCTGCCGAGGGCAGGGAGCGTGGTACCAGTGTCAGTCCCCCCAGTCCTACCTCCACAGCCTGCACCTGGAGCTGAGCAGGGCAGGGAGTAAACACCAGCTGTCTTGGCTGAACGTGGAGTGTCCCCAGCAACCACCGTTCGTGCCAGGATCTGAGCTGGGGGCCAGAGCATCACCAGGTGTGTCCTGCAGCTCAGCTCCTCCCTCTGCCCGGCCCCCTCCCAGCTGCCAAAGCTGCTAGTCTTCAATGAACATTTTTCAATTTAAACTGTACCTCAGAATCAGATTTTGAGGAAATAAACCTGCAACAATGAACTCTGTTGTTATCACTTTGAATGCTCGTAAATAAGAATTCAAGCTGCGTAACCCATTTGACCTATAAAAACGGCAATTTCACAGGGCTTAAAGTAATCTGTCACAGCTTTCCTGCAGCATTCTCAGAAGCAGCAGGTGCCTTCAGGAGCTACAGCTCTTTTGTGTTCTTGGAATGGGGTCTGCCAGCCCCGAGGGCTCACCACGTCTGTCTGCACGTGGTTTATTTCAGGTACTTGTCACCGTGCCTGCCTGCTTTGAAATCCTGCTGCTGGCTCCTCATCGCCAGGCGTGGGTGAAGAGGATCAGATACGTGATATTTGATGAGGTGGGTGGGGTATGATTTCTCCAGGTTGAGTTCCTCATTTGGCCACCTGAGGGCGTTTATCATTGGTGGGAGTTGGGGTTGGAGGTCCCCGGCTTCCCGGGTGAGTCACGCTCAGCCTTTTGGCTCCGTTTTCCTGTTTGGACTCAGGGAAGGGCGCCGGGTCTGCAGACCCTTGTCTTTGGTGACTTGGAGCAGAGTTAACCACCAGGGCATAGATTTTCCTGGACAGAGATTTCAAACTCCAATCTTGGACCCTTGCAGCAAAGATACGGGGCTCCGACAGTGATGTCAGTTATGTAAGTTACTTCATCAGTCCTGGTCCCGACAGAAAACAAATGACACTCAAAATAGAACAACTTGAGAACAGCCTTTTCCCCAGGTGTGCAGGGGATGCTGTCATCCAGAGAGAGCAGCTCCGCCTGGGGCTTAGAAGGACAAGCAGGGGGGCGACCACGGAGCCCCACAGGGAGACTGGGGCTGCACTGGCTGCTTGGGGAAGGCAGTGGTCTGAGCCCTGGGTCCTGCCGGGCTCATGGTAGCCTGTTAGGAGGACAGCATGGCCGAAAGACCCATCCTCTCTTCCGGTCTCCTGCCAAAGTCGCCTTTGGCCAGATCCGATGGAACCAGAGGGCGGAGCAGCCCTTTGCAGGAGCCGCTGTGTGTCAAGTTTCCCTGGGCAGAAAGGGCGGAATGGAAAATAATGGATATAGAATAGGGCAAATTAGTCTTTAGAAAACTTTTATAGCAGCCTTAAGAATATTTTTCCAGGGACTTAAAATGACCCATTTGCTCCAAGGAATTTTCAATTTAAAGTGGAAAATGGTGATAAGCCTGTGTCTAACTTAACTTTTCTCGTGTTGTAAACTTGGAGTGACCAAACACGGTGATGCTTTTCTTTGGTTTGAGTCTGATTTATTGTGTTTATTTTTGCTTGGTTTGTATAAACTGCATCTTGAAGCCTCGAATGTTCATGTTCAAAAAAAAAAAAAAAAACCCCAACAACGTTGTCTTTGCGATCTAATCCCTTGAGTTCTGCTCTTATCTCTGAACTCTGAAATGGTGTGACGCTGGGGACCTGGTTCCCCAGTTTTAGGTCAGGGCAGAGCTGACGGGCTTTGAAGGCTCATGTCTGTTCTGGCAGTCGGGGAAAAGTGTCACCTGTGTGAAGCAAAAGGTCACTGCTCAGCAGAGGGGCATGTTGTCTGACTTGGGCAAAGCCAGATGGGCAGCGGGATGTTTTTTTAAAATGATCTGGCTCTGATGGGAAGTCTTTCCCAGTTTGTTGCCAGGTGTCATAACTTGATCTGTGAAAAGATCATCTGAGAATTTTCCCTAAACCTGGTTCAATTTGCTTTATTTGGTCAGAGGACATTTATTTGTTAGCCAGCATTTAAGGAGTATGTCCGCAGTGCCAGGCACAGTGGGTGCTGGGGGGCCCAGAGGTGAGTCAGAGTCAGAGTTGGACCATTAAGCATACACGGGACTCTGCAGCCCTCGTGGGTGCATCCTGGAGAGAAGGGGCAGCTGGTCTTGGTGGTGACAATGGCAGGGCAGCAAGAGGATCGCTCTGCAGGAGTCAGAGACGTCTTCTAGGGCAGTGACATTGAGCCCGGCTCCACAAGTGGAAAAGGAAAGGGGGCAAGAGCATTTTAATCCTAGGGAGCAATAGACATGGGCCTTCTGGGTAGAAAGTTGTGCTCTAAGAGCACAGCCAAGTCTGGTGTGTGGAGGGAGTGGTGAGGCAGGCGGGGCTGGGAGCTGCCCTGACAGCATCGCCTGGTTCAGGGGTCTATATTTTGTCCCACGTGCAGTGGGAGGATGGTGGAGACATTTGACTGGGAACGTGGCCTGATCTAGTTCATCCTTGAGACTCGTCTCTTGGTGGTGAGGTGAAGGACGCAGGGGCGGCAGGGAGTGGGGAGAGTACTGAGGTGTTGCAGCTGCAGTGTGATGCCGGTGTGGTGGGGAGCAGACTTGGAGGAACTGTAGAGATTTGAAAGACACTTTTGAGAGAAAGACCAAGAGGAATTATTGATGGAAGTTAAAGAAAATTTGTGTCAAGATTTTTTATTTCCTGAATTTGCCAGTATTTATGTAAACTTGGACTGATGGATTAGAGGTAATAGGAAACTATGTGTGACCTTCCAGGCTTCTGTGTCTTATTGTCATTTGGTATTTTTAAATTAACTTAAAATTTAAACTAAAACAAACCAACAAAAACAGTTCACCAGTTTCTCCCACCTCACCTCCACCTTTGCAACTACTTATGTGTTCTCTGTATCTTTCAGCTCTTTTCTTTCACAGGTCAAGCTTTTAGATTCACGTGTAAGTGAGATCGTTGTCTCTCTCTGATTTATCCCATGTAGCATAGTACCCTCGAGGTCCATCCGTGTTATCACAAATGGGAAGGTTTCATTCTTTTCTGTGGCTTTTTTGTGGAATAACATTGCATTCTGTATATACACACCACCATGTCTTTACCCCCTCACCCATCAGTGGACACTTAGGTTGCTTCATTTCTTGGCTGTTGTACATAATGTGGCAGGAAGCATGGGGGTGCATGTATTTTTTCGTGTTCTGTGGATAAACATCCAGGAGTGGGACTGCTGGATTATATGATAGTTCTCATTTTAATTGTTTGAGGACCCTCCATACTGTTTTCCACTGTGGCTGCACTGATTTATATTCCCACCAACAGGGATTGTGGGTTCCCTTCTTTCCACATCCTCGCCACCATTTGTTACTTGTGGTCTTCTTTATGATGGCCGTTCTGACAAGTGTGAGTGGTACCTCACTGTGGTCCTGATGTGCATTTCTCAACAGTGAGTGATAGTGAGCATCTTTCCATGTGCCTGTTGACCATCTGTGTGTCTCCTTTGGAAAAAAGGTCTGTTCAGACCTTCTGTCCATTTTTAATGGGGATCTTTGTCTTTCCACTGTCTCTCCACTGTCTTGCTGGAGAGATCAGAGCGGAAGTCTGGGAGCATCTTCTGGTCATGATCCGCTGTCCCTTCCTGGCTCTGTCGGCCTCCATAAGCAACCCCCAGCATCTCACCGAGTAGGCATTGGCTTCCAGTCTGGAGAGAAGGCTGTTCTAGTTTGAATGTTGGGAAGTCACACTCTCTGTATGGGTTCTGGAGAGTTTCATAACTTCCTGGTGGATTTACTAGCTTATCTCTGGATTCAGGGATCAGGATCAGAGTCTCTGGGCCGCCTTGCTGGTGCTGAACAGGGACACACTCTTGAAGGGAAACCAAGGACGCCCCCAGCCAGGTCTACAGTTGAGCAGGAATTTCCCCCATTTCTCGAAAACTGTTGGCCAGAACTGATTGATTTGTGTCTTTTTCTTTGTCCTCTACTGAGAAATAAAATTAAAATGGTGTAAAATGCCACACTCTGCCGTGGACCTTGACGCTTCTTACACTGTCCCACGTTGGAGATGTTCAGAAAGACAGTAAAGCCTAATTAGCTGGAAGCCCCACATCATTTTTAAATTGGGCTGGATTTTTGCCCACTAGCAGTCACAGTTACAGGGAAGACTCCTCTTTACTAGGCACTGTTCTAAGTGCTTCATGTACATCAATTTATTTTAAATGGCCAACAGCACTTACGATTGGCAATTCTCATTACTGCTCTTAGATAGGGTTTCTAATGCTATTATTATTATTTGCATTTTAAAATGTGGAAAATGAGGCACAGAGAGATTATGTGATTCATCCAAGAGACCCAGCCGTGTAAGGAGGCCGGGATTTGATCTGAGGCAGCCTAGCTCTGGGGCTTGTTCCCTTCAGTACAAACTTTAAGAAACATGTGATTTTCTCTGTTTAAAATATTTGATGTCACAGGAAATAGTTCCATGTTCTGCCTAAATAATATGCAGTCTTAATTCTGAGGTGGCCACAGTCAGTAAAACGGTGCTGGAGACAAGCAGACAGTACGATGGCAAAGAATGCTGCCTCTCAGAGACCCGCTGGTCCCCGCACCGGTGTGCACAGAGACTACGCACTACCGAAGCAGTCTTACAAAGTGAGACTTGGTAGGTTTGGCACATTCATAGGAGTTTTACCTTTTCCCTTGACGTTCTCCCAGCCCCTGTACGTCCACCTACTGGAACCCTTGCTCTCCTTCCCAGTGCTCTACAGGGAGAGGTACAATGATTTGGAGAAGCACGTATGTTCAGTTAGGGATGGTGGGATTCATTTCGACCATTTTCACCTGTGTGCTGTGCTGACCACGGACCACGAGAGTGAGGCTCCCGCCAAGCTTGTTCTGAAAGGTGTAAATTATTTGTGTCCTGTTGAAAAGCTGCCTGGTTGACACTTGGCAGAATTACAGAATAGACACAGTACGAGTTATGTCACCTTAGTTTGAAAAGTAACAGGAACAACTTCATAGCTGCACTGGTGGCTCACAGGGGTCTGGCTGGAGGATGGGAAGCCGGAGAGTACTGGTGTCCCAGCACTTCCCGGCCTTTCTGACCTGTTCCCCTGAGTTAAGCCTTGGACTGTTTCCCTCTGACAAAGTTGGTTCTGACAATTTTTAGTGGATTTTTTCATGTTTCTGGGGAAGGATGGGCCCCTGGACCTGCCTTCTCTGCTGTTTTCAGTGACGTCACTCATGTTTGGCACAGTTTTAACACATGGAGAATAACCTGAGTAATAATAATGTGCTATTATATATGAGACTAAAAATCGGACTTTTTCTGCCAAACGATGAGCCTCTTTACTAGTTCAGTCGATTTAGGGCTACGTGGAGCTTAGGTGCTGGATGCAAAGGGTGGGGGTGTGTCCTGAAATCTCTCTGTCTCTGGTTTTATTTAGTCTCTGGGAAGGCCAGCAGTTCTGTGGTCATTAATCGTGTCTATTAACTGTAGATTGAGAGCACGTCCAAACACATTTATTCCTTCAAGTGTTACCTGTCTTTTTTCTCTAGGTTAAATACAGGAGACACATTTAATCTAATCCAAGATTTTGCACTTGTCACTCAGCCTCTAAGGTAAACATTCCTGCGCTAGAAGTTCTTAGAACCAGCTGTGTTGCATTAAATACAAGTATCAGTAGTGATTCAAACCCTTGGTCTTGGCCAGGATTTCACTCAGTGAATTATGCAACAATGAAGGTGACAGCGTTGTGTTGGCCTTTAAGCAACTAAGTGAAGCATTAAACAGAAAACTTGGGAAAGAAGGAAGGCCCCGACAATGTCCCACTTAACTGCACACCATGCACCTAGGAAGCAGAGGTGGCCAGAACCCCACCCTTCATGTCCTAGGACATGGGTCACTGCAGAGGACTACCCTTTCCTGTAGGACTAAGATAAGATTTGCAAATGACCCCTTGTTACCTGTCACCACCCTCAACACACCCTCCAAGTTCCCGTTCTCTGTCTCATAAAAGACTAGCTGAACTGATTTCCCCTGCTGACCAGCTGGGCAAGATCCTGCTCGCTTGACCAGACTTTAATCAGCCTTCTCCTGTCTGTCCCACAGGTCCCTGAACTGTAATCCACCCTAGACCCTTCCTGAAAGCTGCCTGGAGGCTTTTCCAGGTCACCTGTCCCCGATGGTGCCCAATCCCAGGTCACTGTGACTAGGAGGTTAACTGTGCAGTCACACCTCACACCCCCACCCTCACCACACTGGATTGATTCCAGCCTTTTGTACTAATCCCCATAAAACAAGGGTCTTTTCCTGGCTCACCTTGGCGACCCTGCAGATCTCGTAGTCAGTGTGTTTTCCCTCTTTCACTAGACAACTCCACTCAGTGCGAGGTCTTTTCGAGTAAAGTCTCTCCTTACCTAAGTCTGGATTTGTTTCTGATTTGATTTTCATGCTGCACCAAGGAAATAAAATGTACTACTTAGCTAAAGGATAGATTTCACCATGTATCGAACAACTTACAGAAAGATGTCCCCTGGCGGAAAGGTTTTAGTTGATTATCTAAGTTCTCATTCGGAATTCTGATATTTTTCATCCAACAACTTTAGCATGTATGATAGCCATGATAAACGTCTCAAATGATGACTCCTTTTAACTTGAAATGCTATGATCTTTTTAGACAGAAATGAAACCCAAGTTACAATTCTGTGACATCATCCACTGTAGCAGTGAGCTGAACTCTCAAAGGTAATTTCAGAAGTCTGGTTATTCTGAAATGTCTCTCAGTGTCCCACGACCTTCCCCCAGCCAGACCCGGTCCTGGGCACGTTTTCCTTCCTGAGACCAGTAGAAACGGGTCTACAGGGACTGGGCTACAAGCCATTGAAAGTGCTCCATGTTGAGTAGGGCGCACCCACCAGCATCACTGGTCTGTCTGGATCGCTCGCCTGTGTGTCCTCATGTCCCTTGACTTCCTTAACTGCTGCGTCCTGTGGTCTCGTCTGTGTTTCCCTGCTTGTCCCGGGAGTCCTCTGCTGTGGGCTCTCCCGTCTCTGTCCTAGCTCTTACTCCTAGCTAAATGGTGTCATTAAACTGGGTTCTCACTCAGATCTGACCTCGGCCAGTGTTTCTTCTTGGCTGCTCCTAACTTACCAACAGGACACAGGAGGGGCCAACCTCTGCCCATGGCACAAGCACATACTACTTCCAAGAGACTTTGATGCTGACCTTGAGGAATGAAGAGAAAAACGAGGTGCAAGGGCTTTTCTGACACGGCCGGGGTCAGCGGCTGGTTAGGCACTAACGCAAAAAAAGAAGTAACTGGAGGTTAAGCTGCCTTTACCAGAGTGGTTGTCAGACACACACACACACCACAAGTGCACACACGCCTAGATTTACATCTAAGTCCCTTACACACCTGACCTTGAGGAGCACATGTCTGGCTGTACTTTTCTGTTCTGTGTCTTTATTTTCCTTTAAAGGAGCTTTAGATGTTCACTTAGCTTTACTGCATTTGTGCTGAGTCTTGAAGTGTCTGCGTTCCCCTTGGTCTCCCACAGCACGCTGGGACCGCCGTAAGAAGACTCAGTCGTTATAGGAAACTGAAGGTTCCCATTTAAATAAAACATTTTTCAATGCAATAATTCCTTTTATTATCCCATTACATACAGTTTAACGATTAGATAGTATGTGCAAATCCAGTCTCATGTATTTTTATCAATAGGTTTTCTTTGGCTTAGAATAATTTTAAAGATAAGAAAACATGATTCCATAGTGTTGTTGTAATGCTGCCAACAGTGCAGATCAGGCACACAGTCTGCGTTTTGGTGTCTGTGGGAGTGTGGTCCTCCGGATCCTCCTCCCTGTGCTCAGTAGTCCTCGGCATCCCCAGCACAGAGGGCTAGGAGAGCTTTCTCGTAATGCCCAGAAGCGAAATTCTGAAAAGAAGAAAATATGATGCATTTGAAATATGGTGTCATAGTGTCTTTAAAAAGAAACATCATTCCTCCAGGCTGCAGTGTGAGAGACCACAGGCTGTCAGTGTTTCAGAAACTGTGTGTTTTTTCACCTAATGATTTAATGTGTCCTGAGAACTAGTTCCAGTGGAGGTTATTGGAAAACAATGAGAGTTGCGGTCAGTGGAATGGGTTTATATAAAGTTGATTAAACTCTGATGTGTATTTGTAAGAAGAATAACTTAACAGCAGAATTAAATTTTCTCCTCAACTTTGGAAAGAGGTGTCCTGATACTATTGTTATAGTCTGTGTGGTGTCTGGAGGGCAGATTGGACAGTATGCCTCAAATGGCTTAAAAATGTTTATACTCTTTAATGTGGTAATTCCACTTCAAGGAATCTAGCCTAAGGAAGTAGTTATCAGTTACTTATAAGCACGAGATTTATGCTTTAAAACATACACCATAATATTATATATAGTAGTGAAAAAGTAAAAATATGTAACATATGGGGGTAGTTTATGTACTTTACAACTTACACAGTGGGATACCATGATTTAATACAAATATTTCTTAAGTAGTAAAACATATTAACGTTTACATATATTTTAAAAGGACAGAAAACACCTACAACAAAATTTTATTACAGGTTATCTGTGGTGGAGAATTAGGGAAATTTTAGTCTTTTTATGATTTTCTATAATCTGTAAGTTTTTCCAAAAATAATAGTAATACATAAAAGGAATTATAAAACCTATCTTTGTTAGAATTCAACTATCATATTAATGTTCTCTTACACAAAGCCGTGTAATTACAATTCCCTGCTTTAAATGCACATAGTAAAGTTGCATTAGTTACATGTAAATATTAGTAGATTTTGAGGTGGCTGTGGTTAATCACTGTATATGTATTAGACCTAGTTTATTCATTTAGAAAATGAGTTCTGACATGGATTTCTCAATGAGAAGTGTTTATCATCCCTGAAAGTTAAGGGTCTGAAGTGGATGTAAGGAGAGTTTTCTCAGAGACAAAGGAGTTACGCTTCTCTTCCCTGCTCCATCATTTCTTCCTCTTGGGAACTACTTCAGCTGCCTGAGGGCCTGCAGGGGGTTCTGGGTTTTGTGTTCTCTTGGTCCTTGGGTTACTGAGTTTCTTCTGGTTCTCTCAATAAACTAAAAAGCCATTTTATGCAAGTGAAAATTAACGGAAACAATGTGGACAGGGTCACCGGACTTGGCTCCGTGCAGAATGTGAGTTTAGGTCCAGTCCCAGGGCCCGTGCCTGGTTTCATGTGCTATGGGGACTGTCTTGAAGGTCTCCATACTTTTTTGAACAGGGGGTCAAACATTTTTGTTTTCCGTTGAGTGCCCAGAATTACATAGATGGTCCCCATATTTCTGATCATTTTTTGCTAAATTTGTCAAAATCCAGGGCAAAGTTTAGATGTGCCAGAATGAGGAAACTGGGCTGTTTTCTTCTGAGTTGTTGCTTCTTTGCCCTTCAAGGTGTGTGCAGAATTGCTATAAACCACTGATATGGGGGATCTGAGTGGCTGCCCTGTGTCTGCGACAGCAAGAAGGAGGGCTGCTCTCAGAAGCCCCTTCACAGTGAGTGTGGTCCTGCTGCAGAGCCCGTCCAGCCTGATGATGATCACACTTGGAATTTAGCTCGTAAAGCAGCATTACAAGATTGGAGGTGAGTATTCACATGACCGCATCGGTGACTTTTGCTTAAAACACGTCGAAGAGGACAAAGTTTGGTCACTGGGGCGAAGGGATTTCCTCACCTGGTCATGCACTAACGTAGGCAGTCCCCACCAGAATACTTGATAGAGTCCAACACGACGGTATTTAAGTTAAAGCTCTTATTTCAGTTTCAGAAAGGGTCAGACATAGGTGAAAATAAACCACGTGCAGGAGACTTACTTTGATATCATGAAAGAGGGACTTCCCGTATCTCTCTTTGTACCGTTTCCTTATGGTCATCAGGTCTATTTCACTTCTGGCGATTATAATCCTGATCACGGTTTTATTATGGAAACCAAAGTCCTAAGAGACGCAGCAAAGGCAAGAAAGACAGTGAGGAAACCATACTGTAATCTGTCTAAAATTGGCCCATCCCCTTTCCTGTGGCCTTTGCTCCTGTCCTTGTCCAGGGCCACAGCTGTGGTGCTGGCCTCATCTGCAGGGACCTCCCCCTCACAGCCTTGTCAGCCTTCCCAGGGTCTCCTCACCTCTGCCTTACAACACGCGAATCTGATGTGTGTTCCTTCTAGGTGCAGATTCTTCCTGTGACTTTGGGGATGGGTCCCAGCTCTGTCACAGGGACACTGATGTGTAAGTGAGACAGCAGTTGTTGCATATTGATTTTGTAGTCGGCTTAGTGTTGAAAATTGTACAAATAAGAATTCTGGGTACTTGAAATGTTTGCTGATTTAACCACAAACACTGAAAAATCAGTGTCTATGTACCAGCTCTGGAAAGAACACGGCTTCACAAACAAGTGCAAACTGTTCATAGGGAGTGAAGGTGACACCCGGTAGGAACCGGAAGCTGTTTTTTTTTTTTTACAATTTTCTTTTTTTAATTGAGGTCTAGTCAGTTTACAGTGTTGCATCTATTTCTGGTGTACAGCATAATGTTTCAGTCATACATATACATACATATATTCCTTTTCATATTATTTTTCATTGTAGGTTGTTACAAGGTATTGAATATAGCTCCTTGTGCTAAATAGTAGGACCTTGTTGTTTGTCTGTTTTATATATAGTAGTTAGTGTCTGCTGATCCCAAACTCCTAATTTACCCCTTCCCACCCCTTTCCCCCAATAACCATAAGTTTGTTCTCTATGTCTCTGAGTCTGTTTCTGTTTTGTAAATGGGTTCATTTGTCATAAGCTAAGTTTTGATGTCTGAATGTTTGGGTGTAGACCTAACAAACTTTCCATAATTGGAAGTGACTAAAATGAATGATCTCACCAAGTGTCCGTATTTAAGTTGTGTATCATTTGCTAAGAGTGCACTAGAGGAAAACAGAGATTGTATTTGGTCAGGGCTGGCAAAGAGCTCTCGACTGATACTTGGTCCTGGTACGTGGACATTTTGATTCCTGGGGCACACAGGCCTCTGTACCTTCAGACCACTTGGGAGAACACAGACCTGCCTTTCTGCATTGATGCGCAGCAGGAGGACAGTTTTTATCTATTACCAGGGTAAGTGGCCCTAACTGTGGGCATAATTGGTTATGTGATTATTTTCCAAAGGTCCTTCACGAGTGAAGCTTTACTCTGTTGCTGGACAAGGAAACGGTTGAAGTCCTCCAACCACCTTGCCCAGTACACTTTTAAATAATGCATTTAATCAAATCAGCTTTTCCCTTGGAAACAGAATAAGAAGAAGCAGAGGACTGTGAGCACTGATCTTCTTCCTCTGTTCTGAGGACAGGTTCTTGCCCATAAATCAAAAATACTTGTACATAAATTTTAAAAACTACTTGTACATCAATTTAAAAAAAAAATATATATATATATAAAATATTCTTGACAATTAGCTTGTTATCCAAGCCTGGTGGCTCTCTGAGAAGTTGGTTTTAAAAATTACTTCGAGCATAAAGCACTCTAATATAATGACGGTCCTCCTGAATTGTTTTTAATGATTCTCACTGAGTTTTCAGGGCTGTGACATGTTTGATGATTTTCATCAGACCTTCTCTTTCTCGAAGTATGTTGGCTGCACATTATGGGAGATGCATGCTGGTCTCAGGCACCAAAGGATGTGTGATTGACTATCACCCAAAACTAGAAACGGTCTCACTTAATTACAAGAATAGCTTAGAGTTTACTGCTGTCTAGCTGTCGCTTTTTAAGTATTTTTTTAAAATAACACTTTAAAAATAACTGCTCATATTTTGTGTTTTTCAACTTGAGGAAGGTAGCTACTTCTTACTGAGAATCTGTAACATTTTGACAGTTTCTGCTGGAGACCATGTGTTTCGAAATTGCCTGAGTATGAGGTGGGGTCTTTGGAGAGCTATAGAAGTGTTTGGTTTTGAGTGCCTTCAGATGCTAAGAAACACTGAAGCAGGTGGGGGAGACAGGCCCTGAGGAAGCACACTTCTGTGGTACCTCTGTTGGGTACAGAAAGCAGACCATTATTTTTATTTGATGGGTGTCATTTTTTCACTTGAGTGTATTTTCTTTAGAATTAATATATTTGCATCCAAGTTCAAACACGGGAGTCCCCATTTAAATGACTAAAGTAAAACTAGTACTTTGAGAAAGTAGACACGACTTCTGGAGAACTGTTTAAAATACGTGGGTCGTACTTACGTGGATTGCACTGTATAGTCTGTATGCAAAATAGGCTGGTTTGTCTCGGACACAGAGAACTAAGAAAAATCAGAGAGAAGAAGAAAGTTGGAGAGTGCCAGTACCTGTTTTCTTCAAAATCTGAGAAACAGGACACTTTTTTTTTCCGGTTACAATCCTGGAGGAGGGGTATTCTGTGAGTTGTTCGTGGGAGCCCTTACTGTACGTTGAATCAAAATGTCCACACTTAGAACAGTGGTAAGAGCATAACTCGTATCAAAATACAAAGCAACCACATTGTAAGGATTCGGTCAGGTTTTCACAGTCCAGCTCTGCCTCTCGGAACTCTCAGCTCCTTTCTGCAGCCCAGTGAAGGTGTCCTCTTCCTCTGAAAACTAAAAGGAGCTTCAAAGAGACCAGGTTACCACCACTATCATAGATTATCTTGGACTTCAATGTGTCTTAGTCCCGGGCAAATGTGTGTCTTCCCAGACAGTGTTTTTAGTCCCTTGTGGACTTGTGAGTAGACCTGAGGTCTCCCAAGGAGAAACTGCATGGACCATAAGCGGTCTGGCCCATGTCAGAAGTCATCTAATCCAACCACCACGGCGTTAGGACGGCTCGAGCCCGGTCGAGGGTTGATGGGGTTAGTTGGTGACTGGGGACATCCAGTGTTTATCGAGTAAGTACGTGAGTTAGTAAGTAATGTTTGCGAGGCTGGAACTTCCAGGCAGAACACAATCATCACGACAGTGATGTCCCTGCAGTGCAGAGGATGCCGGAGGAGGTGGGACCATGTCTGTGTGGTGGGATCTGTAGGTGGCGTGAGCCCCAAAGGCACCTCGAGGCCCCCTGAGGACATGGACTGGCCCCCGTGTTTGTTGTTGTTTCCCCTGTTCCATTTCAGTGACCCAAACAGCAGGTCCGTGGGAAACGTTTCCTGAATGAACAAGTGAGCAAGCGGATGGAAGTGCTCTGGTATTTCTGACGTCCAGCTCTCCTCTCTCTTGCCCACTGCCCTGTCCGTGGCCCTGGTCTGCACAGAAGGGGCTGTCTCGAGAGTCAGACGGTGTGGGTTCTCCTCGTATCTTGGCTGCCAACTAGTTTTGTACATTATTTTAGGGAGTTCACAGAGACCACCAAACCCTCTTTATGGAACCCTGGGTTAGAACTCCTTCAGGAGCTAAAGGACAGGTACTCTCATCTTGCCGCCTGCCCACATCTGTCCATGCTGTTTAAAGGATGGAAAGCCGCAATATTCATGTACGCAAAAAATACATGAGTGTTCTTAATCCGGGCGAAGTGAAGGCTACTCTGGGGAGACAGCACAAAGAGCCTGAGTCTACAGCCCCCGCAAGGCGTGCGGTCAGCCCCAGCATGAGGCGGAGCTTGGCACTGGATTTGTGGACCGCAGCCCCTGCCTTCCCTGCTTTGGAGGGTCCATCTTCCCACTTAGGAAGGATGGGAGGTTTGCCTTTCTCACAATAGCCTGCTGAAATCACTGCTAAGTAACAACGCAGTAAGTTTTTTACGGTAGGACTCACCCCTGCAGGCAAGTTTATTGAAGACGGTGACCAAAAACTTTTTGTCTTGGAGAAAAGGAAGCCGTATTGTTAGCATGTATCTGCTCTTTGACAGGGGAATGGAAGCTGGTAGATATAAATGAATTTAAAGGTGTGAGATCCCAACGACCTGAGAATTCTAGGTTTCCTAGTATGAAAGTTGGACCAGCTGTTAAAGGGCATTAGTTCAGGAAATTTATCAGCCTCCCAGTTGAGTGTAGTTGATGTATTTGTTCCTCTACAGAGTTAACATCCCTTCTAAATAATTAAATTCAGGGGAGTTTTGAGTGACTCAAGAGCTTATGCTTGCATCTCTAATTCAGTCAGCGCTAATCAATGTGTGTTCTGCCAAATAAATTACTACTTACCAATTGCCACCAGCAGCTCTTGAAAGTAGCCGTCATAACATTCATTTATAGCATCTACTATGTCTTGCCCAGAAATATTTTGAAATTCCTGGAAAACTTCAACAAATTGATATCAAAGGAGATTTTATAAGTAATATGAATTTAAAATACAAACATTGATTAGATTGTTCATACACGGTAAGGCAGATAAGGTATGGGGGGGTTGGGTTGGAGTAGGTCATCTTTTAAAAATTTCTACAGACTTTTGTGTGTGATATAGAGTAGAGGAAAACAAAGTATTTTTAAAAATAAGGGAAGCAGAAAGGTACAGCAGTTTGGGGAAAGTCAGACAAAGCACTTATAAGACCAATAAGGCAGCTTCGTGTAAATCGCGACCTCAGCGATCATGACTTGGCTTTTAGGGCTGGTTGCACTGTGTTTGCCGTGTTCTTCCTAAGACAACGTACAGCACAGCCAGTGGGGAAATAGCTGACACAGGGGAGTCGCTCTCCATCAAAAACAGAGATGGCTTTAGACGGTTTAGTGTTTAAAGGTCGTATAAATCAATTATTGGAAAAATACAATTACAGGGAAACTTCATTCCTTAGCAGTGCTATTAGATGAGGCATGTGTGTATAAACACAACTCAAAGCAAGCACCTCTGAGATGACTGGCTTTCCTCTGTTTATACATAGAACCTCCTTTTTTCCCCATTACCTACTCGCTTGTTATGCTATACTCAGGGGGCAGTTGAAAGGGACCGACGCAGTTACCCAGCCACAGCTGTTGGTAGCTCTTGGTGCACAGAATCACTTGCAGCAGCGTCTTGTGCTCCCCGGTCCTCTGCTGACAGGCCTCCCACAGCACCTGGAAGGGGCGCACAGCGTGAGGTGGCGTCCCGCCGCCCCTCTGGACGAGGTCTGGCAGTCACTCGCAGAGCGGGTTCTGTTTACCACGGCGTCCTGGGCAGCCACGGCGGGGTCGGCATATCCTTCCTCCCTGGTTCCCTGTGAAACAAGCACAGGGTTCCCTCTATGAGAGTCTCTAGTTGACAACCACGTGGGACTGTCGGGGCAGAATCCTTTGAAGCAAACACCCTGAAAGTTCCTAAGAAGGTTCCATCAGCAGTCAGGTTAGCCTGTGTTTCTTGAATACTTCATGAAATACAGGTCTTTAAAAAGTGAGGGTACTTTGGGTTTTATTTTTTCTTTGCAGCCCAGGTCATCTTTTAAAGGCAGTGACAGGTTTTTCACTTTTCCAGCTCCCTATGCTGTACTGTCCACTGCCTGGCCAGGTGGGAGAGACGGGGTTTAACGTGGTTAGAGAGAGAGTGTAGGGAGAAAGTGTGGGTTAATATTCCCCCTCTGACTTGTAACATCAGATACATGCAACAGTGAAATAATCATAAAATCCAGATTTTAGGGGGTGAGAGTGTTTTTTACATTTATTTCATTCCTGCTTCTTTATCATATGAAGGACCAACATGGCCAAGTTGACTTAAGAGATGTCATTTCAAAGAGGAGAGAAGGAGGGCTCGCTCATGCAGGACCCTCAGGCCCCTGAGGCATGAGGACAAAGCTGGGAGAAAGAGGTGAGAGAGACATGATTAGACAGTTCATTTAGCCTTCCTTTTGGGTCAAGAGCTGGAGGAAATGCTTTTTAAAAACAAATTTGTTGAAAGAACCCTGAGAGCACAGTGGGCCCTCCTCCTGTTGTCTTTTTAGACTCTGGAAATGAGCTGTGACACAGCAAGACCGGCCGAGGGAGCGCTGAATGCTGCCCTCCTGAGTCATCTCAGCCAGAAGCAGCACGCACGGCCCAGACTGTTGGGGTAACGAGGCTGCTGGCTGAGCAGCTGGTGGGGAGCTTGACAGACGGAGTTGTTCCTGACCACAGTGGGCAGACTGGTCCAGCAGCTGAGGGCTATGTGATGGACCACGTTGGCTAGAATTGTGTGGGAGACACAGCTAGATGTTAGGGGGCTTCTTCAGCTCCAGTGAGTCCACAGGTGAGGCCAGACCACGAGGTTACTTGGTTCTGACCAAAAGGAGGCGGATAAAGGACTACGAATTAACCAGCTGCACATTTGGCAGCCAACACGGTTGTCATTCCATGGCCAGGATGAGCAAGGGTGTAGAAAGTATCTTGATGCTCTGAGGACACTGACACACACACACACAGAGACACACACACACAGACACACACACACAGAGACACACACACACACACAGAGACACACACACACACACACACACCCTGTCCCCCAAGGATCCCCCTAGAGAGGAGGAGAGGGGAGAGTCAGAAGTCTCACTGTTGACAATTCAGCTCAGCAGGCACATAAATGAGATCGGACATGTTCTCACGCTGACTGTTCCAGTGATTGTATTGGTTCAATTTTCTGTATTGGATTAACTATTAAGGGGTTTTTTTTACCCCTGCTGCCCACGACCTGGAGACGCTTCCTGTCACCACCAGGGCTGGCCTTTGGGGCCAGTGGACATTCTAGCGGCTTTCCTGCTGATTCAGCCCCCACACGGCCTGCTGCAGCCACCCCCCTCTCTAGTTTTTCCTCATTGCGGCATCTCCTGTGAATATTTTAAAGCATCAGCTCACGTCACACCTTTCCGCAAAGCCCAGTGATGACCTCGCTCCCCAGCTCACACAGCGTGATAGCCAGGTCCTCATGATGGCTGCAGATTCCACCTAATTGCACCACCAGCTACTCTCCCACCCTCGTCTACCTGTACTGAGCATGGGCCCCCACAGGCCCAGCCGCTGGCCCCTCGCCTTGCACTTTTTCTCTAGCTCATCCCTTGGCTGGAAGGCCCTGCCACACCTGCTCATTTGCTGACTCACTGCTTAATCACATCTCTGCTTAAGTCTCTTCTCAGTGGGATTTGTCCTGAGCAGCCTGTATGCCGTTGTAACTGACCCATGAGGCCCAGACCAAGACCTCCTGACCCCGCGCCTGCCCTGCCGTACCCTCCGTCACCTTGTAGCATTCTCTGCCATGCACCTTTATTAGATTCCTCCTCAGTTGTTCATGTCCCCCCGCTAGAATGCAGGCTTCTTAAGACTGGGGCCGTTGTCTCTTCTGATGACTCCCAGTCATCCAGAACTGCCCTTGGCATGTTGTCACCTTTGGATAAACGCCCACTGAATCAAAACTAAATGAAGGAAAGTTAAAGAAGGAATTTTCAGATGGTAAGTTTAGATGTAAGTTTTAGGTCGTAACTTTAAAGATGAGTTAGTAGAAACAGGAAGATTTTCTGGATCATTGAATTTTTAGTGATTTCCAGTCAAGCTATATAGCTCAGTCAACATGTACCCCTGCAGAGTTTGTGAGATATTTAAGAATTTTCTGCAGTTCTGTGTATCGGAAATTTTGGGGAAAGATAGGCTTTTTGGATGTTTAACGTGAAATACTGCCCATCTCTACTTTTTTGTGCTGTTAATTGCCAAAAGCACTTGGAGCAGACCAGTAAATTGTAAAAAAAATGTGAATCGGTTAACTTGTGATTTTGTTTTCTCCACCAAGGCAGGGTCAGGCTGATCCCGTCATGTGAAAACCCTAAGACAGCGGCATGGTCTGTGTAACTGATGTGAATTCTGGAGAAATGGCACAGATGAGAGTTTGTGTCTGGGGCAAAATGAAAATGTGAATGGAATAATTAATGGAATTAAGATGCATCTGAAACCATGTGGAGCAGATAAAGTGACTACGGATGACCCCTGCGGGTGGACAGACAGAAGGCTGTGACACTCGGAGGCCTCACTGCCTAAATCTAGGACGGTCAGAGGGAGACTCCTGACAGCCAGGCGGGGACAGTCTCTGTCGTTTCTATGAGAACACTTGTCATCCCCAGTGTGGTCTGCACACACGGATTAATTAATCTCTAAGTGACAGACTTCTCCTTAATGGACAGACAATGTGATCTCCTGTGAATCTGGTTGAATAAAAGCCCACAGGAAGTGTGGTTTGACTGCGGGCCTTAGTTTTCAAGAATGCATTCCAGTTCACTCATTTTCTCATTAGAAATAGCTCTGTTGGAAAACACTTTATAGATTAAGTAAAACCTCCTCTTTCCTGGAAAATAAGACTAATTTAAACACTTCACATTTCATAAATACCCTAAAGCTTCCAATCCCCTCAGCCTCTGTGAATTCACAAAAAGAGGTGTGTCTGAACGTTCATGATGACAAAAAGAAGAAAGCTGGGGACAGTCTTTCCTTTGATTCTGAAAGAATATGCAGAGGGGGGAGGAGGAGGATGTGAGTATAACTATGTACTGGGGGGGAACTGACAGAGAAATGGTCCGCATCCCTGAATTTACAGAGTAAATCTCTGGAATCTCGAGAAAGCTGAATGATAACCCCAAGGACATACAAGTGACATATGACAGAGCCAAGAGGAAAAGATTTAAGGACATATACCTGTTTGTTTTACAGAGTATCTGTCTACATCTATCTATGTATCTATCTACCTACCTACCTACCTTCTGTCTGTCTGTCTGTCTGTCTATCTGTCTGTCTTCTTTCTATCTGTCATGTATCATCTGTTACCTATCACCGAGCCGTCATCTATCTATAGGGAGGGACTAGGGCAGAGAGAAGAAGGATCTCAAAGAGAGGGTAGACTTGGGTGCCCGGCAGCACAGTGCCCTCAGTTATCTGATTGGAACCATCAACTCTAAAGTTTCACAACCCTGTAGTAAGGAATTCCACTTCCTTTTTTTGAGATTTCTGGACAGATTCTCTGAAATGGTGCACACCACAGGTAGTAGTCTGGAGAAGTGATGGACCTCTTCAGTTCCCTAATTCACTTTACATCTTTTTCCAGTCTTCTAAATTCACTGATCCAGATCCTAAACCAGCAGTTCTAAAATGAAGAGCCATTAATGCAGAAGTCAGAAGTCAGTGGGAAATCTTCAAAATATTTAATATCTATGAGAAATTATACATTGTACCAAGCATTATATGGAACTTCTGATCTTCAAAAAAGATTATTATCAAAGGAGATTATACTAAGATATGTTCTTATAAGTTTACTTCCATTTTCTTTTACGGGTTAAATAATTTCTATGAAATATGTACTATTTTATACTCAGAAAGTGTGTTTTATATTTTAAGGGAAATATGCTGTGAAATCTTATAAATACATGATCTTTATAAATACATGATCTTTAAGTAAACTTTGTTAATTTCCTCGGCTCCTTATAAAGTCTAGATCTCTGTCCACCCTCATTTCTGGTGTTCTGTGTTGAAAGGGCAGCTTCACGGCACTGAAAAGCTATTTCAGGTTAAACACACACATGCACAAACATGCACATACTTAACACACAACTCCAGAAATTGAACTTAAGAAGTAACACTTTATCCTGTAAAGTCATGATCAAAATTAGGTAAAATCCAGTGATAAAACAAGTTGTTGTGTATTATTTTAAAATAATGTATGTCTATACAGATGACATTATCTATACAAATACACACCCTCCCATAAACAATCTATCAAAAGTAAAGCATTATGGTCTAATTTCAGGAAAAAGGAACTGCAGTTGTAAGACTGATTGCTCTATTACATCAGGGGAAGATATTGTTCATGGATTTTTTTCTCCTTGTGATTTATTTTTTCCCATGTTTAATTTTCAGAGCTATGCTTTTCCCTAAAATATAAGAATGCTGTGTAAAAATGCACTGTGATCCTGATTCTAGGTGTCAGTTAGTTTTAGGTGGTTTGTAGCTCAGCGTTAAAGAGGTGCAGGGATTCTGAGAGGCTCTTTGAGTGCTGATCATTGGCTTTTTACCAAATGGAAGGAGAAGGGAGTGGAACCCAGTGGGGCTGGAGGTGACTGTACCAGGCTGATTTCACCATAGCCTCTCCTCCAGCAGACCTGGGATGTTGGGAGCCATGCAGCCTGCCTGAGCTGCGCAGGGAGGGGCAGCCCTGGGCTCCCTGGGGAGGCTGACTCTGAGATGGAGAACAGCAGGCATATTGCACCTAGGTGGGGGGAGAAACGAAGCCGAATTCGGTAGAAGGGGAGGCTGGACTGTGATGTCGTCCCAGTGAAATGCAAACTAGTCCTCGCAAAATATGCTTTTTGTCCTATTAGAAAACTTACATTTTCTTCAATCAATTGAAATAAGTTACTGTTTAGATACGAAGGAAATAAATACTTGTTTGATATTAAGATGCAGCACATGGATTTGTAATGGGGCTGTTGGCTTTCCTCTGAAGTTTTCTGTATTTTTTCCTGACCTGAATGTTCCCTTGTTTTCTTTTGTTCTATAACTTTAGCTGGTGCATCAAGAATTCCATCCACTGCTCTCCCTGCGGGAAGACGGCCAGTCAGACCGTCAGAGTGACGACAGAGGGCTGTTGCAGCTTTCCTCACCAAAACTCAGGCCCCTCCTCCTGCCAAGTGCTCTCCCTATTTCCTCCATCACTTCCGAAGATACTGAAGGTGCGTCAAGTTGACCTGATCAATGCAAATTCAAGGAGAAGAACGGAATGGTAGCAATAAAGATATCATAAGAAGGGAAAGCTAGTTTTATCTTTAATAAATTAGATTCTCTTAATGTAAAGCCATAAGGGAGGCTCCTGGCTTCCCGTGTCTCATACTTTCATCTGTAACTCTGACCGCTTAGCTGCGGTCTGGGGGTCTAGGGTCCTGGGGTCTGGGGTCCTGGGATCCGGGGTCCTGGGGTCTGGGGTCTGGGGTCCTGGGGTCCCGGAATCCCAGGGTCCTGGGGTTTGGGATTTGGGGTCCTGGGGCCTTAGAGATGCTTTTCTCACTCTGCCAACTGCAGCTGTAATGTTTTAAGTCTTAACTCCCTCTTGCTGTATAGTGATTTATGTGCTTGTCTCGAATTGGAATCATTTTACTGATAGCAGATTGTTTTGAGAGCAGAGATGGTGTCTTATATTTGCTTGTCTGTATTCAGCCCTCGTTTCTGTCATAGTGCCTTGAATGTAGCTGGCGTTCAGTAATTGTTAGTGTATGGAATTTACTGTTGAACTGGAGTAAAGTGGAGTTTTCTGCCCTGTGTTGTGAAAAAGAAGTATATCTATTTTTAAATGGTGCAAAATTGGTGTAAATTCTGGAATTCCCTACCTGGACCAAGTTCACGAGCGTGTCTCTGAAGTGTCCTGAGGTCTCTGAGTAAATGTCCTCTTGAAGGTCACTGCTGTATTCTGGGGAAGAAAACGACCATGTTGAAGGGATGATTTATTGCAGACCCACATCCCAGCGCGCCGGAAAAAGTCAGTGCTGCGTCCCCATTGTGCGAGCACAGTGAGGAGATACAGCCAATCTGCTGACATTTCCTTGTCTTTTACTGTCAGTGGTTCCTGAGGGGACGGTATAGCTCAAGTGGTGGAGCACATGCTTAACATGAGTGAGGTCCTGGGTTCAATCCCCAGTAAATACATAAATAAACCTAATTACCCCCACCACACACACAAAAACCCAAAAACTGTAATGAGAGACAAGGAAATGAAAACAAAAAACAGTCCACCCAAGAAATCTGACACCTAAAGGGTAACACAGGCCCTGGTCTCTTTTCTTTAAAAAAATTCTATCTTTATTCCAAAATGGAAAAACCTTGAGAATCATTTGACATTCTGTAATTGTTAAAATTCAGAATTACGCATTCTTTTCCTTGGACTGCTGCTCAGCCCTGCACTTTCCCAAGTCTTAGTGTCATCTTAACAGATTCCGTGAAGGGTCCTTTACTCTCCTTGGGAAAGTCTTGTTTTTGTTTGAGTTCAGTCGAGCTGATTGTCTGGAATGTTTTCTTGATATTCAGTGGTCACGTACGATGCAGTGGAACTTAAGGGATTAAACCTTTTTTGAAAATGGAAATAGTTAACCTTTCTACTTCCCAGCTGTTAAACGTCTGATTTTGAGGCAGGGCACAGTCACTGTAAGGTTTACCTGAAGGGAAGTTGCTGCCCATCTTTGTGGAATTTGCTGAGCCAGCACCACACTTGGCTTCATTCTGTCTGTAGACCTGGTCCCTCTGGGGTAAGAGATAAGCTGTCCCTCAGCCGTTGTGCTGGGCACTTGCTGTCCTAGTGAAACACTCACCGCCTAGAAACCTTTCCTGGAAAGTTCCCTTAACTTGCCTGTCTAGGCAGTGGTTTCACTTGAGTCCCCTAATCATCCGCTTTACTTAGTGACCTAGCTGGTCTGGAGTGAGTGATATTTCACACACACATGTCTTAGAAAGTTCTTTAAAATACATAAACTGGGATATTTTGTGTGTTATTTGAAAAATACAAAGTTTATCTGTGGATAAAACATGAACACGTGTATTTCCTTACGCATATAGTAGGCTTCTCGCATCTGGAAGATTTCTCCGTTTGTTCTTGAAGCCAGTATATCAATGAGGCAGTTCTCCTCTGTGCCTGCGCCCTAGGAAGACAGCAAGAGGAGTGTCATGGCATCTGGGCTGGGGGTGACGGTGCCCCCAGCAGTGAAGGGGTACCGCACCCCTGGTGTTCTGAGAGAAGGTGGAGGAAAAGGTATTAACACAAATATTTATCTATAAATATTTCTGAATAATGTGGGAAAAGATGTTTAAACAATGCTCATGACACTGACTTACTGATTTTTTTCCTGCCAGAATATCAGTTCTTGGAAAAGCTGGAATTTGATTTTGGGTCTCCTGATTTCCCAGGCATGGTTCAGAGACCTCTCCCCGCCTCTCCCCAGCTGTGGAATTTCATACCATTTGCCTACATATTTGGACCGGGAACTTTCTATGGTTCTTCCTGCCATAGGCACATACTCTTCTCCGATAGTGATTTTAAAAACAATAGAGCTTTTTCAGAAAGCTTCAGAAATCCTTACCGTTCGATGAGACACTGGTAAAATTAAAGTCTCATCTAAACAGTAACATGACTTTCTTCTTCTAGTTTTTAGTCACATAATTTTGCAAGATGTAGGGATTGACGTATGCAACTTAAAAAAATGATTAGTTGACATTCATTTGACTTGTATACAATGCCAACTCTGATCCACAACTGTGATGGCCAGAATCCAGGTTCCCTAAATTTTTTGCCTTTCCCTTTTCTTGTCACACATTGTTCACAGACTGGTAATCTGGTCATTGGCAGACAACGCAGTGGAACGATTTCAATAGCTCTGCAGGTGTTTAATGTCAGCATTTGGAAAGATGGAAAAAGCCTCTTGTCCCTCGGCCCTCGCCAACAAATCTCTAACAAATCTGCAGTCCATTTATTTCATGGAAATGAATTTCTGGTAAGAAAGAATTATTCTAATCCTTCAGAAGTAAAATTGTGTTACATTTGAGCAGTAGTTTTTGTAAAGGGTGCCATCTTAGGGTGGCAGAGATAAACAGAGATGTCACCTGTACTTTGTCTCTGACTCAGTATTACCAACTCAGTCCTTAATGAGCCCAGTGTGTGTGCAATGATGTGAAGAGATTCACATGACTGACAACATTTCTCCCCTTGTGTTTGAAGCCCTCCTGGAGAGACAGATCTGCATAAATAATAATAAATAAGGAAGCTTACCTGCTCTTTCCTTCTGGGAGCCCAGAGTGGGTCTGAGTTTGTGCAGCAGGAGAACCAGCAGTTCCCACCCTGGACCCTGGAGGCCCCTTTCCTGACAACCACCCCCACCCCCAGCATTTTCTTCATTTCTTCTTTGCTCAGATCTCCCCTCCCCTCCGTGATCAAAGGTAGCACCATCACAGGGCAGGTCCCGCTCTACTGAGACATCAGCCTGCACCTGTTGCAGGTGTATTTTTGCATCTGACCTCTACCTTCATGGCGTGCCAGAGCTCGTGGGCATCATAGGACGGTGGGGGGTACATGAGGCCGACCATGACGTCCTTGAAGTGACCTGAAAGCTTCTCCTTCAGGTCACCAAGCAGATCCTGTGGAGAGAAAAACGAATACTTTCATTACATCACTTACCAATTTTGCAAGAGAAATGGGCTAATTGCACAAAGTTTTCTGGTAAGATTTCCTTTTCTGTGTCATTTTGCACAGTAGCAAGTCTGGTTTTGTTCACACATGTACACGTGGATCACACAAGAGGATGGACGTGAGATTTGCTCACATCTCTGCATGAGACGTCATCTGTATGGACTCTAGTCATACAGACATAGAACTAATTCCCACAATCCCAGCCCAGGCCCTCTTCTGCTCTCATTGTGAAAATAAATAAAAGTTAAACCCTGAAAGCATTTGAGTTGGGAATTCTTAGTTTCCTTGTGTGGAATTAATGAAGCATTAGTCCTCAAAGAAAGTATGCATCTTATTTTATTTTATCATTGTGGCAGTGCTTTTAGCAAAGACTTCCTGGCTACACTGCTGCCAAAAAGCTTCTATAAGTGAAGTAAGTCATCTTAGAACTTTCTTCAAAGAGTCACATTAATGCATTTAGTGAAAATATTGAAAGTTAAACACCTAAAAAGAAAAAGAAGCATGCTGGATTTTAGTCCTTGAAATACACATGTAAAAGCAGGCTAAACATGCTAAATTTAGTTTTTGTAGGGTTACAGAGGTATCTGAAAGATGTTTAAAATTTACCATTTCTCGTCAAATGTATAGAGTACACTTTTTTTTTAACATTTTTTATTGATTTATAATCAGTTTACAATGTTGTGTCAAATTCCAGTGTTCAGCACAATTTTTCAGTTTTACATGAACATATATATATATATTCATTGTCACATTTTTTTCTCTGTGAGCTACCATAAGATCTTGTATATATTTCCCTGTGTTACACAGTATAATCTTGTTTATCTATTCTACAATTTTGAAATCCCAGTCTATCTCTTCCCACCCCCCGCCCCCTTGGCAACCACAAGTTTGTATTCTATGTCTGTGAGTCTATTTCTGTTTTGTATTTATGCTTTTTTTTTTTTTCGATTCCACATATGAGTGATCTCATACGGTATTTTTCTTTCTCTTTCTGGCTTACTTCACTTAGAATGACATTCTCCAGGAGCATCCATGTTGCTGCAAATGGCGTTATGTTGTTGGTTTTTATGGCTGATTAGTATTCCATTGTATAAATATACCACCTCTTGTTTATCCAGTCATCTGTTGATGGACATTTAGGCTGTTTCCATGTCTTGGTTATTGTAAATAATGCTGCTATGAATATTGGGGTGCAGGTGTCATCCTGAAGTAGGGTTCCTTCTGGATATATGCCCAGGAGCGGGATTCCTGGGTCATACGGTAAGTCTATTCCTAGTCTTTTGAGGAATCTCCATACTGTTTTCCACAGTGGCTGCACCAAACTGCATTCCCACCAGCAGTGTAAGAGGGTTCCCTTTTCTCGACAACCTCTCCAGCATTTGTCATTTGTAGATTTTTGAATGATGGCCATTCTGACTGGTGTGAGGTGATATCTCATTGTAGTTCTGATTTGCATTTCTCTGATAATTAGTGATATTGAGCATTTTTTCGTGTGCCTATTGATCATTTGTATGTCTTCCTTGGAGAATTGCTTGTTTAGGTCTTCTGCCCATTTTTGGATTGGGTTGTTTATTTTTTCTTGTTAAGTTGTATGAGCTGCTTATATATTCTGGAGATTAAGCCTTTGTTGGTTTCATTTGCAAAAATTTCTCCCATTCCATAGGTTGTCTTTTTGTTTTACTTATGGTTTCCTTTGCTGTGCAGAAGCTTGTAAGTTTCATTAGGTCTCATTTGTTTATTCTTGCTTTTATTTCTGTTGCTTGAGTAGACTGTTCTAGGAGAACATTTTTGAGATGTATGTCAGATAATATTTTGCCAATATTTTCCTCTAGGAGGTTTATTGCATCTTGTCTTATGTTTAAGTCTTTGATCCATTTTGAGTTTATTTTTGTGTATGGTGTAAGGGGGTGTTCTAGCTTCATTGTTTTACATGCTGCTGTCCAGTTTTCCCAACACCATTTGCTGAAGAGACTGGAGTACACTCAGTTTTGCTTAAAAATATGCAATGTTTTATTTCTGAAGTGGTTCTGTAATGTAATTCAAGTGAAAGATGCCAGTAAAAACAAAATAGTCCCAATTTTCATTTCATTTAGTATCATCTGACAGCTCCTTTCCTAGACTGTGGGTTTTCTTTTTTAGCAGATGCAAGCATTCATCCATGAAGTGGCAGCTGGTGACACAGAGAATCTGGAATTTTTGCCAGGTCAAGGCAGTTCATTTAATGAGTGGTTAATAGATGTCCAGAGTCGTGCAGATGCATCCAGTGTGTACAGGAAGCACATGGTCTTCTCTTCCTGGAGCTCGTGTTCCAGTTGCTTCCCTCCTCATTCACCACTGACCATTCCTGTTTCCTTTACCGCAGAGTCCTGGAGCTGCTATGACAAGACAGAGGCTCTTCCGGGCTTGGGGCAATTGCACCAATAAAGCAGACACAGACCCTTGAGCTGCGTTCTCCTGCACAGGTGAGTCAGTACCTCTTTTTGGACGCAAGGTGGCAATGATTCAACAGGTATTCTGCTGTTTCCCAGACCTGGTGGTGAGTGCTGGAGGAAAACAACACAAGATCTATGTTTTCAGGATTCCCATCTCATAGACCTGGACGTAACCTCAGTGAAAACATGAGCCAGTGCTTTCTAAGGATTTGAATGCCATTTTTTGCAGTGTAATATCTTAAAGCAGTAGTTCAAGAGGGTTAGAAGGATTCAGATAAGAGACCAGAATGGACATAGAGGATTAGGTACTTGGGACGTGGTCGGACAAGGAAGGACATACAGTCTTGTGATGGGCATTCAGAAGCTATTCATGATGGTTAATTTCTGTGTCAATGGCTGGGTCAAGTACCCAGACACTTGGTCAAACATTCTTCTAAATATTTCTGTGAAGGTATTTTTTTTGGATGATTAACCCTGAGTAAAGCAAACTACCCTCCCCAATATAGGTGGGCCTCATCCAAACAGCTGAAGACTTTATTAGGCAAAAACTTTCCCTCCACAATTCTGCCAGCAGATGGCCCTTGGAACCTCTATGAGTCTCCAAACTGTGGCCTACTTGTGGATTTGGGCTTGTCAGTCTCCAAACTCTGTGATTAATTCCTCAAAATCTCTCTCTCTGGCTAGGCACGCATTGACATTCTTGCCAACAGTGAGGACCTTGCAGAGTTGGAACAGCACGTGACTGAGACGTTTTCTTCATTAAGGCATGTCATGCACCTCTCTGTGAATTTATCCTTTTGCTACAACAAAACTAACTTCAAACTAATAATAAAAATACATCGGATGAATCCCAAATATTTGGAAATTTAAAAATGCACTTCTATATGATTCAAATCTCAAAGAATAAATCACGAGGGATTTAAAAAATACTTTTAATTTAATGAGGGTGAAAATACAAGTCTCAAAATTTGTTGTGAGATGCAGCTACAACATTGCTTGAAGATACATTTTAGTTTAAATGTGTATATTAGAAGAGAAACATAAAAATCAATGGTATGATCTTCCACCTCAAAAAACTAGAATAAGAAGAGTAAATTAAATCCCAGTATAAGAAGGAAATGAGGGTGGTATGATCAGATATCAGTGAAATAGAAAATTGATCAAAACCTGATTTTCTGAGAAGATGAGTAATGTTAACAAAATTCTAATCAGACTGATGAGAAAAAAGAGAGAAAGCACAAAATAGCAATACTGGACACGAACATGACACACACAGCTCCTGCAGACCTCAAAGGGAGCACGTGTGCTGCTGCGTCTGAAACTCCAGCTGGAATGGCTCGATTCCGTGACAGATGCAAATTAGCAACCGAGAAGTAAACTCAAGCAGAATTTCAAACTCAACCTCAATTTCTTTATATTAATTTTAAAAATTGAATTCATAATTAACCTACCCTCTTTAACCTCTAGACCCAGATGGAATCACTTGATAAAATCTATGAAACATTTAAAGCAGAAGTAAAGTCAGTGTTACACACAATCTTGTAGAAGATAGCAGATGAAAGACCTCCATTTTTTTTATGTGGCTAGCATTGTCCTGACACCAAAAAAAAAAAGAAAAAAAAACTTCACAAGCAAAGAAAATTGCATGTGGATGTCCCTTGTGAACACAGATGCCTATATGCCTATACATATATATATATGTATATATATTTTCAAATATCTGTAAATCAAATCCATCAATACTTAAAATTTGTTAAAAAGAATGGCACATAATGACCAAGGAGGATTTATTGCAGGAATGCAAGCAGTTTACACTTGAAAAATCAATGTAATTCCTCATTTTAGTCTTAGGAGAGAAGATCCACCAGCTTTCTAGGACAAGCCCTGATGGTTTGGTATTTGCTCATCTCACTGGGCGGGGCCTGGGGGAGTGAGTACTGCAAGCTGACTTCCCTGTCACTGTTGGAGTCCTTCAACTATTCAGTGCTGTGTGAGCCAATTTGATGGATTTGGCCTCAACTTTTGTGGGTCGGAATACTTGGAGGGGCTTAGGGATTGGTGCAGTCATAGAAGAAAGATTGTCAGGAGTGAAGGGGGCACAGGATGAGGGGTGATGTTGGGAGACACTCTGTGTGGGTCTCACGTTTCTGAAGGTGATGCAGAGCGAGGCGCCAACAGCATGTTTCCCAGGACATCTGTCCAGTGACTAGTGTCAGAGGCAGGGCTGGTCCTCCACATGGGCACTGCCCTCTGCCCATGGTCTGTGTCACGTTTTCCACCTTGTGATTCTCTGCTGCAGAGCCACCCACTGCACGTGCAGGTCATCCAGTCATCTCTGCATCCACCTGTGGAGTTGAGGCTTGGAAAACAGGTGCAAAAGCTCTGACTCTCTGGCTGCCCCTGTCACTGAGTGGTAGACTGTCTTGTCTTTGCCCCGGAGTCTCCTGCTTTCCACAAGAACCACTGTCATCGTAGCTGTCTTGTAAGTGTATCAAAGTCTCACATCCTTCACGGCTCCTGACGCTGATGGTACAGCGTAGTATGAAATGAACCCATATATGTGGAGAAAACATTTTCACTCTATACGCAAGAAATGGTTAATGTCTAAATTATATTAAAAAAGAACCCTACAAATCAATAAGTGAATGACAAGGTACTGAAAGCAAAGTACACAAAGAATATAAAGGGTTATTTTCAAAGAAGAAGAAAATGAAATGTAAAACAATTACGAAAAGATGCTATGTATTACATTGTTACTATCATTCATCTGTTACTGGTGCTGGAGACATGATAATTTTACAAGCAAATGAATAAAGTAATTCTCTAATCAGCCACTTCCTAGGCGTGTTAGTACTTCAGGACTGACGTGCTCAGAAGTACCACAAGGAGATTTCATTGACTTTCATAAGATTAGTCAAAACCTAAGAAGCATTATAAGGATTTAAGGGAAATGGGAACCATTAGTTATTGCAGATGGGAGTGGTTTAGAGAGGGGTTTGAAGCCTGGTGAGCCCTGGCTTCAGCAGTAATTGATTTCCTTTCTCCTCCTTACCTCTGTCCCCGGTATAGATTGTATGTTATTTCAAGGAGAAATAATTGTTGAAGCTGTAACAGACACAGGGGCTTTCTGAAGTTATAAAACTTTGCGTGATTCAATAGAAAATCTTTTTGAAATTATAAATTATTTTTCCTGGTGGTTAAGTTCCCAGTTTCACCCAAAGGAGTATATTTAAGTCATTTTACATTTGAAAGGTAAGGTAGGTGGTTGTACCATTTTACATTATTTAATCCATGCTTATAAAATCGACCTGTGATAAACTATAGTTAATTTCAGCTGTTGACATGAACACACCATCCACCCCCTCACTTCAAAACAAGTGAGGACTGAAGAGAAGAGAAAAAGTCTTTTCCTGGTGCTAGCGACATGGCAGTTTCATGTCTCACTAGGTAAGGCGGTTCCTAGCCTGCCTCTCCTAGATGTGCTCGTGTTTCAAGGTCACGAATTTTAACCATGAAGCTGATAGGTAATAGGAAAAAAAAGTGTTATGAGAACAAAATGTATGAAGAGTGAGCTTGAACTTCTCAATGTTCACATCTCTTTACAGAGTACCGGCCGAGTCGGTCTGCTGGGCCCCTGTCACAGAGCTCCGCCAACCACAGAGCACTGCTGACCACAGAACACCAACCAGACAGCACCACCGACCAGAAAGCACCACTGACCACAGAGCACCACGGACCACAGAGAACCGTCGACCACAGAGCACCACTGAGCACAGAACACTGACCAGAGAGCACCACTGACCACAGAGCACTGCCAACCACAGAGCACCATGGACCACAGAGCACTGCCAACCACAGAGCACCACTGACTGCAGAACACCACAGACCTCAGAGCACCACGGATCAGAAAATACCACCAACCACAGAGCACCACCGACCACAGAGCACCATCGACCAGAGAGCACTGCCAACCACAGAGCACCACCAACCACAGAGCACCACCGACTGCAGAGCACCACCGACTGCAGAACACCACAGACCTCAGAGCACCACGGATCAGAAAATACCACCAACCACAGAGCACCACCGACCACAGAGCACCATCGATCAGAGAGCACTGCCAACCACAGAGCACCACTGACTGCAGAACACCACGGACCTCAGAGCACCACGGATTAGGAAATACCACCAACCACAGAGCACCGCCAACCAGAGCACCCAGACTGACTGGGATCTGAACAACAGAAACGTGGTTTCTCATAGCCTGGAACCAGGAGCCCGAGATCAGTTACTGGCAGGTGATTCCTAGTGAGGTATCTCTTCCGGGTAAAGAGGCTGCCCCCTACCTGTGTCCTCACGTGATCTCCTCTGTAAATACCCCCCTCCCCACCCTGAGCTCTCATCCTGTTCTTAGCAGGACCCTGGTCCTACTGGATCAGGGCCCCCTCTTGTGATCTCACTGAACTTTAATCACTTCCATCAAGGCCCACCTCCAAACACAGTCCCACTGGGTGTTAGGGTGGTAACATGTACATTCTGGGGGACAGTTCAGCCTGCCACACCCAGCCCTGTGCCCACCCCAGTTGTGAGTGCTGGGACTGTGAGTGAACAGACCCCTCCCCTATGGGGTCTGAGTTCTGGAGGAGGTGTGGGATTGAATCATGGTTATCACCTGTGAGTGAATCATGTGAGCTGTGAGACGGCAGTGGTGTCAGGGAGAGAAGCAAGGGGAGCGGGTCCTGGAAGGAGCCCTGGGCAGGTGACATCTTGAACAGGGCAGTTGGATCCAGCCCCCCAGAGCTGACCCGGAACCAAGCCTGGCCGGTCACGAGGGGTCAGCAGAGCGGGCACTGCCCGGGTCAGCCTGGGGTTGCTCACTGTACAGCGGCCCACACTGAGGGGATGCTGGGAAGACGTGATTCAGGGTCAGATGGCCTCGTGCTGTGGGATTTGGGGCGCGTGGGCCTCGACACTCCATCACGTAGCCAGCACCCAGGGCTTGATGAGCGGCAGCTGCTGGGGTGGCTCTGAGCTGGTCGTGCCTGCCCAGATGGGAGCTGAGAAGACGGGTTGCTTCAGTGTGAGTCTGTGCCTCACCGGCACTGACCAGGAGTCAGCCTGATCCCCCGCGCAGGGGTACGACAGCCCCTCTGCAGCCCGTCCTGCTGGGCTGGGAGGTCTGCACCACCTTGTTCCTTCCCCTGGTCAGTGTGTCGGCCCCAGGTGGTCCGAGGGCTTTCCCCTGAGTCTAGGGACAATTCCAGCTTCAGTTCAGGGAGGCTGCTGGTGGGATTCAGCAACTTTTCACTCACGTAAACTATTAAATAACGTATTTGTGGCGCGTGCTGGGAATTGTCCCTTACTCAGCAGTATAGAAAATAATGCCGTCTCATCTTGACTGTTCGTGTTCATAAGAGAGAAAGATCTCAGTGACCAACCTGCAGGGAATCTGCAGGCTCCCACACACAGGGAAGGGCAGCAGAAGCTACACCTTGCCCAGGTGGAAGGAATAACTGAACATGAGCAGTGGGGCGGTCAAGGAGCCCTCAGGAGTCAGGCAGGATGACCTGGGAGCGGCCTGGGCAAGGAGTGAGGGAAAAGGGAAATTTGGGCTATTTGTGAATATTCATTTTAACTATGAAGTGGATAATAAAGGGATTTTTTTCCTTTTTTTTTTTTTAAGGTAGAGTAGAATTCTATAAATGCAGTGCTTCTCCGTGTCAGACCAGGGCTGGACTCTGGACAGATTGCAGTGGGTAACCTGGTCCTGCTTCCAGGAGGTGCTGGTCTAGGAGCAGGAGGTAAGACAAACCTGCACACCTGGCAGGGAGGGAGGTCAGCATGGTTACAGGGCGGGTGCCCCTGAGTGGACCTGCCCAGGGCGGCGGTTGGGGGGTGACGGGTCCACAGGGAGTCAGGAGAGGAGGAGGCAGCGGGAGAAGAGGGGGCAGCGGGAGAGGATGCGGAGTAACAGGTGAGCATCGGGGGCCATGGTGCAGGGGGCGTGCATTGGGGTGGCCTGCGTGCACAGGTCCGGCCCTGAAGACCACAGAGCACCGGGCAGACTCTGGGTGTCAGCGGTGAGTTGGCAGAACTACCAGGCACCCCTTCCCCTGGGAGGCAGCGGATGGGGCGGGAAGTGGTGCGTGCTGGAGGTGCACCGAGGAGATGGACCGGGGACTGGGGGCACACGGGGCATGTGGGTTTCATTCGTGCACAGATGGGTGTCTGTGAGGGGAATCAAGATTAACACTTGGGGATTCAAGTGGGGACATGGGCCTTCAGATTCGGACTCATCTGGCTTCTGTGCGGGGGTCAGGGTACCCGAAAGGCAGGGACTGGGGCTGCATCCTGGGATGGGAGTTTCTGTGTCAATCTGGGCGCCACGTGGACTGAGTTGGGGAGGAGGGATGTTTCAGAGGACAGGGACCCCTACTTGGTAACACCGACCTCCCCAGGCTTCTCCCAGGCCTGGGTCACCCTCAAGGGGGGAATGACCACCTCCCAGACCCTAGCATGTGATGAAGGCCGCTTCCCTGGAGGGTCCATTGTGTCCTGGACGTCAGATTCCCTAGTGTTGAAATTGTCTCCGTCTGTTTTAGGGTAATTTTATGGAGACTGATAAAGTAAAGCTTTAACCTGAGTTAACCTAATTTATAAAAAGCCCAGGTGTATGTAATCCTTTGGGTTAAAAAGAGTACTGAAAATGACCTCTCAGAGCAGTATGCACAGTAAAACAGAATTAGACAGCTAGTGTTGCTACATTGATAGTTTTACGTTCTCTTTCGAAAGAAAACCAGCGCTGGTGCCCTAGGAATGTGAGAAGACATAGCAATGTTACGTTACGTGGAGGAAAAAGCGCCTCAGCTTCCTTCTCTGGCTGAGGTCAGCTTGTCTCTCCAGTAGTGGGGCCTGTGGTTAGCAGTTCACTCTGGAGCAGAGGGCTGCATTTATTTCGGGTGTTGTGGTTGCTCAGAGGTTTAGAGATGGTGTAAGTGTCAGTGAGACCAATGCTGTAGAGAATGTTTTCTGACAGTGTTTTGTCCTAATGCTCGGTTGACAAATTGATTGCTGTTTCCAGTCATTTTGGCCCAGAGAGTCTTTGTTCTGAATCTGTGGTTTAAGCGCATGTCAAAAGAGAGAAATCTTGGATGGTTTGAAATTGGGGTGTAAACTCAGGATTGTTTAAAGGACTTTAAAGCACTCAGGATTGTTTTATTGCCGGGAACTGTTTTCACCCTGATTATTTGAACTGTGTGTGGGAGAAGGAAAGCTGGTAGAGAGGTCGCGGTGGTTGAGGTGAGGACCTGAGGGAAACTGCAGGAAAAGATCCTCCTTTTTAGCCTAATTGGACGGCTGGGGGGTGCAAGCTGTCACTTTATGAAGCGGGACGGCTTCTGAGAAAGGGCTGTGGCATCTCTGAGTGTGGACCACGCGTCACACGCAGACACTTGGGTGCACTACTTTCCCACCTTCCCTAACAGGCTAGGGGCACAGGAGCTGTTTCTGACACATGGTGCCATGGACATCTTTGCGATCTGAGGCTGAGAGGGTGGCGCCACCTGCTCCCAGGAGTTGGCCTGGAAGCGGGCGGGGCATGGCACTTACCCGGCCGCACATGCCCTGGTAGGCCTCGGCGATCACCTGCCTCTGCGCGCCGCTGCGCTGCGTCAGAATGTCCAGCAGCAGGTCCTTGTCACAGTCTGGAAAACAGCGTAATAGGAAAGTTGTAGGGGTGCTGCTCCGTAGCCAGGAAAGCCCGTCCTCTGTGGATCAGAACCAGCATGGGGGCGGTCCCGGTGATGCTGTAAAGCAGGGAGCTGTTCCAACTAAAAGGTAAATTGCAGGGCAGCCCCTGCTGGACTAAGCTTCCTCCCACCTCTCCTTGTGTCTACAGACTTCCCCTTTAAAAAGATCCAATAGAAACACAGGGTGGGAAAGAATGTAGCCTGTCTGCAGCCACCTTTCCCACCCCACCAACTAAGGCTTCCCTGGGCTTCAAGCTGATTTGTGTCTCAGTGGCCATAGCATCCTTCTCACTTCACAGCAAGAGGGATGCAACTCAGTGAGCGGACTTTCAGACAAAAATCCCTGCTGTGGGTCACCCTCCAGGAGGAGGAAGAGTAGGGAGGGGGGCTGTGAAAGGATGGGGGTGTGCCCCTCCTGAGGGTGGGGGTGCCTCTCTCAGAACAGAGGCTCCCGCTGAGTGCACAAGTGATCCAGGTGAACCTAGCTGTAACTGTGGTCGTGGCCGACTGACCAGGAAGTCCTCAGCGCTTCCTGTGGCCCGGCCACCATGCAGACAGGCTTTCCTGGTGACAGGCTCTTGGGTTTTGTTTGTTTTTTGTTTTTCTTTTTTTTTTTTTTTTTTTCAGGGAGCATTTACTTTGGAAACCTTGCAGTGTGAATTCTCTTTACTCCTTTGAGATGTAAACCTTCTCTCAACCACCTGCCAGTTTTACAGCCCAGAAATGCCTTTCTTGAGGACTTGGGGTCAATTACTTTGAAATATAATCACCGATAAAGATAGACCCCCTGTCTCAGGGCTCTGTGCAGGGCCAGACCCTCCCTCCCCTAAGTACCTGTTAGCAAGCACGGACGTCCACGTCACCTTGACCGGCGACACCCCCAGTGTCCTCCAGAACTTTCCCCCTTGCTCACCCACTGCTCACACTGTTCCTTTTTCTGAGTTGAGCTCAGTCTCTCAAAGTCTTTAAGTCATTCCCTGCCTGTTTAATTCTGTGCGGCGCAGTTTTTCTTTGACAAAAGGAGCTGTTTTGTGTAGATGAGGAGACAGAGTTGAAGGGCTAGGATGGTAAGCAGACTATCTTTTTTGGAAACTGAAGGCATCCTGGACACGTGTGTTAGGGTCACAGGAAAGCTAAGACTCAGGTGCTGAAATGCCCAGCGAGAGAGAGAGCAGGGGACTTGGAACTACACAGATGACCGTGCCTGTGAGAACCAGCAGGCAGGTGTTTACGCAGCCGAGGGAAACCGTCTGGAAGCTGCAGAACGGAGGGAGGGAGGGAGGCGTAGAGTCAGCTTCGAAGGCTGAGGTTTACAGTTTGTGAGAAGCAAGGCAGCCGCTGTGGAGAGCACAGACGGCACCGCGCCCTGGGCTCCAGGTCAGCCCTGGACCCAGAGGACCTGAGTGGTTCTAGATGGGTCTGTTACCTGCAGGAGGGGCTGCCCCAAATGAACGTCTTTTTAGTAATAAATAGAAGGTTTTTAGTTATATCCACTGTCGTTTCTGCCATCATCACACTTACGTAATTAATAGGGTCTTCTGGTGTTTGTTGTTGTTCTGTTGAGATTATCCACAACCTGCCTTTCTGAATCACAATTCAGTTTTCAAAGTTCATAGCAATTCTTGCTCACTTATCCTTCTAGAGATATTTCAGAATAATTTCATGTGGAGCTCAAAAATTTTAATTAAAATAACCATAAACTTAGGGGTCAATTTAGACAGATTGTCTTTCTGTCCCTAACGTGACGTATCTGTTGAGTTATTTAGGTGTTTTTCTTTTCTAAAAGAGTCAAGATTTGTAGAGCTTTTTGCAAAGGACAAGAAACTTTATTTTGTTAAAATTCTTCATATTTGCACTTTTATTGATATTTCTAGTTATTTTTATTTTGTTTCTTAACACATAATTGCTTCATAAAATAAATGATACTGAATTTTATGTTGATCTTGTATCCAGAAAAATTATTGCACTCTCTTGACTTTTAATAATTTTTTACTTGACTACCTTGGATTTTAAGGTATATAATCATGTCCCCACAAATACAATAATTTTTATTTCTTCTTTAGGATAATGGAATCTTTTTCTCTTTCTTGTCCTGTTGCATTAGGACAATGAGGTTTCTAGATAATTCTTATTTTATGATTTAACAGGAAAGCCTGGTGCAGTGAAACATGGCACTTTTGTAGGTGTTTATGATGTGCAGCTGGTTCTTATTACTCACAATGGGCGTCTGCAAAGTCACCGTAAATGTGGGTTAGTAAATGCTGAACTATGGCTTCTAGGGGAAATAAAGGAAAACTCAGCAACTGGAAACAAAAGGGAACTTCCCCCCACTTTTATCAAGAACATCTACACGCACCCCACGGCTAAAATCATACTTGCGCGAAAGGTCAGGAACAAGGTGAGGGAATCTAGTCTAAATAGCACTGCGAGTTTCAGAAAGATTGGTTTTGACTTGTATGCAGTTTGGCCCTGATTTAGGCATGTAGGTTAAAAACAGTTTCCATTATCCAGAATCTCACAGGGATGATCTGGAAATTATATACGTCACCTGAGGCAAAATGAGCACAGCTGTCCCCTGAGTGTACGCAGTGGGAGCTGGAAAGGGGGCCGTACCCTCAGAGGGGTCGTCGGAGAGGCAATGCTTTCCCGTCTCATTGGTGAATTGTACAACTTAAGAGGAGTTTTGTCAAAACCTCTCATTTTTATTTGCTTCAGAGTGAGTATATTTCTGCTTTCTGATTTCTGTAAGTAAGTCACAGTAGCCAAGTCAGAAATCAACAAGTGGGGCGACGTCCCACTCAAGAGCTTTGGCACAGCAGGAGTGAAGAAGCAGGCTGCAGACGGGAGAAATCTGATACGGAGTTGATATCAGGAACTCAAACAACTCAATAGCATGAAACAGTCTGATTGAAAAATGGGCAAAGGGCCTGAATAGACATTTTTCCCAAGCATAAATACAAATAGCCGAGAAGTACGTGATAAGATGTTCAGCATCACTAATCATGAGGGAAATGCAACTCAGAACCACAGGGAGGTGCCACCTCACACGTGTCAGAATGGCCATTACCCAGAAGATAAGAGAGAACCAGTGCTGGTGAGGATGTGCAGAAGAGGGAACCCATGTGCCCTGCTGGTGGGAATGTAAATTGGTGCACCCTCTATGGAACACATTATGGAGGTTCCTCAAAAAACTTAAAATAGAGCCCCCATAGGATTCAGCAGTTCCAGTTTTGAGTGTTCATCCAAAGAAATGAAGTCGCTATCTTGAAGCACCATCTCCACCCTCATGTTCCTTACAGCACCGTTCACAATAGCTGAGACCGGGAGACCACTTAGGTGTCCATCCACAAAGCAGTGAATAAAGGAAATGTGCTAGACACACAAGGGAATGTCATTCAGCCATAAAAGGAGGAAAGCTTGCTGTTTGTGACAACATGGTTGAATCTGGAAGGTATTATGCTAAGTGAAATAAGGCAGAGAAATACAGATGTTGTGTGATCTCACTTATACGTGGAATCCCAAAAAGCTGAATTCACAGAAATAGCGAGGGGCTGGAAGGGTGGAGGAAATGGGGACCTGACAGTCAAAGGGTCCAAGCTTCCAGGTATGAGAGGAATACGTCCTGGGGTATGAGGGGCAGCGCAGGTTCTGCAGTAAACAGCACTTGAAGGTTGCTGAGAGTCCATGGTGAACGTCTCACCATAATAACAGAAGTGTTCATTGTGTGCGAAGAAGGACCTGTGAACTAACCTTACTGTGTTCATCATTCAGCAGAACATGTGTGTATCAAATCATCACATTGTGCACCATAAACTCACACAATGTTATTTTTCAATTATGTCTCCACAAAGCTGGGGAAAACCCACAATGGCCAAGGGAAACATTAGCAATTCTCTCCTTTAATTGTACTCTGCTGGGGGTGGGCAGGCTTTTAAGGCATTTCGAGCTGTATTTTGCCCTGGCATGCAGGAATTGACATTCTGCCGTCAACACCAGAAAACCTCCTGAAATTCTTCAGCTCAGACCCTGACAAGCAGAAAATTCCCAGGGTCAAAATGAGTCAATATTATGACGCCAAAATTTCAATGACAAGAAAATTGAAACTAAAGTGAAGAAAAAATTTTTTTCAGTGAATAGATTTCTCTCATCTATAGTTTTAAAGCAAAAATTACTCTCTTAAAGAAAAAAATTAATCTAACTTTTCGTTATGTTGTCTCTGTATTTCTAGTGATGACTGATGTTTTAAAAGGCGTGGAATCATTGTGGACTCCTAAGTCGACTTCAGATCATGTTCAAAGTCATTTATTGTTTTCTCTCTGGGGTTCTCCTGGTGGACACACACACACACAAGCAGAGCAGAGCTGTCGTAAGGGCAACCTTGTCTTCAAAGTGAGGAGCTTTGCTTTCTTAACTAAAGTCTTCACATATTTTATGCAAACGTTTCCTTTCTGTTTTCAGTGTTTATCTTCGTACTCACCAGAAGTTTTCTTAAAACAGATTGTACTAAGAAAAATAAATGGATCTTTAACACTCCGCATCACACCTTAAGGATGAAATCGTTTTTAGAAGAACACAGCAGGTCCCCCTTCTCTCTGTATTCCTTCCTAAACTCTGATCTCATCCACTCATAATCACCTGCACCCAGGGGGAGTCCACCGACCAGGTGGTAAGAGGCACGAAGGATGAGCCCAGTGGCAGTGGGGTCAAGGCCGGGAGAGTCTGGAAGCAGAGTGCCGGGCTTGCGCTGTGAGCTTGGAGGGCAAAGGAGGGTTCTAGCAGGAAGGCTCACTTGAATGGATTCTTGAAGGAGGAAAACTTGGATGCCAAGTAGGTGGAATTAGAAAACAGCCTTCCAGGTGGGGGACCCCGGGCCAGTTTGCAGGGATGTGGAGAAGCAGATTCCCTGGGGGAGCGGCAGGAACTTTGATTTGGCTGCACGAGGAAGTAGCAAAGGAAACAGGCTAGAAAACAACCAGAGCCAAAAGGCTGTTTATCCCAGATCAAGTGTTTTGGATTGGGATTTCATTCAGTAGTGATGAGATGTTTAAGAATTTAAGGCAAAAGCGTGTTGGGATCGGATTTGCAATTGCGATAGGGAAATCTCGTCACCACTGTCGTCCTTTTCTGTTATTTTTCTCATTCTGCTTCTTTGCCCAGCTTTTCATGTTAAGCTGTGTTGGCCTCTGTTAGACATCAGCTCTTTACTCCCACGTTACAGTCTTAGAACAGGCAGAGTGGGATGGTGACAGTGAGAGGCACTGGAAACCTCCCGGCTTACCAAATCCCTGGAGCGCTCCCTCCAGCACCTGGGCGTCCATCACAGGATTGAAATTGGGGGCGGGGAAGATGGTCCCCTGCACCTGGTAGGGGGAGTCAGAGAGAGGGGCTGCAGTAATTCACACCAGAGTTCAACAATTTTTTCCAGATAAATAAAAACAAAAGTATATTCTATGTTTTTAAATGACTCTAAGATACACACACAATTCCGTTAAACAGATGTGTTAATTGCATGTTCATTGCAGAGAACAGACTTGGTTGAATTCCTTTTAGTCCATTGGCCTCTCCTATGTTGGCATCTCTTATGCATCTAGGAAACTGAGAAACTAGGACTAACAATGGAAAAGTGTAAAAGTCAAATAAATACCCATCTTCTTAATAAACAGTGAGCATTTTCTCAGGAATTAGACCATTTATAGGGACTGAAAAGAAGTGTGCTGTGGGGATTCCTGCTGCTGACATGAATTAGAAGATGCACTTCCCATCATGGCTTTTTTTTTTTTTAAACGTATTAGGGGCCCGAAAATCATATTAGATAAAATTGAAATATTTGAATTTGGGTTATGGGGTTTGTAGAAATCCGGGTGGTTTAGACAGGGTGAAGATTTTTTTGCGGAAGCTTGAGGCTACATAGGAAAACAAAACCCTGACTGACACTCATTTGAATTCTCCTTCTTGCCAATAATAAAAAGGCAGAACATGTGAGTTAGGCTTTGAGTCCACACGGTCTCTCATTCCAGCAGAACCAACCAGCACTGGGCTCTGTAGGGTGGCACTTAGCCGGGAGCTGCCAGTCAAGGTTTATAAAGATGAGGAGCTCTCCAGTTTGTTGTCAGTGCCCAGAAATACCGGGAAAATGCCTTCCCATAGCAGACGGGTCTCCCGGGCCTTGAGAACGCAGAAGTTCTCCAAGCTGTTCTGCAGCAGTAACATCTCGGCTGAAGAGGAAGTTTCCTGGAGCCCATTTGGTAACAGTGGAAAATTCCACTTGTCTCATTGATGCATTAATTAGTGAGAAAAAGACTGGACCATAATTTCTAGTCCAAGAAATAGGCATATGCCAAAACCAAAATTGTTATGAAAAGATTTTGGGGAGATTAAAACACTGTTCACTTGAGTTAAAACTAAGAATTGAACTCAGTTTGGATTCCACTTGATTGATGAGAAACACGAAGTTGTCTACATCTTACTATGCCAGTGCCTGCGTTTGCAAACGAATGTCCAGTTTGCTTCTGATACCTCCAGCTTGTTGGCAATGATCTAGGCCCCACGTTCCCTTGAGCCCACCCTCAGCTCTCGAAGCTACTGGTGGGGACACACGTGAGTTTTCTCTCTCATTCACGCACCAGCTCCCCTGGGTGAGGCTCTCAGAGGAAAACAGACTTTGGTTCTTCTTTTATTTTCTGAATTAAGTGCAGAGAGCAGATTCTAAAGCACATCCCCAGACTGAGTTCTCTTCACCTCAGTCATTTTCTTTTGACTCTAATCCTGGAGGAATTTAAAATTTAAACTTTAGAAAGAAGTGCTGTACCTTTAAATGTGAACTTATTTTTTTCTTTTCTGCTATTTCTCGCTGCCTTTTACCAAATCCTTTTTGTCTGTGTAGTTTGTTCTCAGTTTTTTCATCGGGAAAATTAAAGGTTTTCTGAGGCATGGGGAAGAGATACTTTCTTTCCCCTGTTTCAGGAGTTGGAAGACTTGACTTGTTTGGACAAGTCTTGTGGGGACAGTACCATTTATTGCCTTGTGACCTTAATCTGGCTGAGTGCTCTCAGCCAAAGGGCTGCTTTGAAACAGAAAAGAAAATGTGTTTGAAAAAATTGGGACATAGTGTTAAGTATGTGTAATTATCTAGGCCATTTTCAGCACTGAGTGCACAAGTGTCCCCACAAAACAAAACATTTCATTACTGCCCAGACTAGGATCCCCCAGAATTTTCTACTGGAGTAAGTGCTATAAAATGCAACTGTCTTGTGAAAAAAAAAAAAAGAAAAAGGAAGAAAAAAAAAGCTCTGCAAGTTATATATAAGGAAAGCTAGAAATGCCTACAGTGATTTATCAGACACAATCTGTAGGTGGAATTTAAAAGTCTGCAGTTTTTTCATAATCCTCATACAATGAGTGCAATGTATTTTTATGATATGCAAAAATATTTTCTTTTTTCTCGTTGACAGCTCTTAATCTCCTTTGCCATCTAAAATGATCTCTTTATTAACTGGCCTTAAAATCATACATTAAAAATGTTTTGGAAAGAAATTCAACACTAAAAGTAAAAAAAAAAAAAAATTGGGAATTTTTAGTAATCCAAAAAACACAACTTTCTAGTAAATGTTTGTCATTCAAGCCGATTTATATAGCTAATTAAATCATTATATTCACTTTATGTCAATTATTATGCTTCAGTTAAGTTCATGTCAGCAACATTATTCCACATGAGGCACATACTTAGTGTTCCTTTTGTTTACTTTCTCGTTGGAGTGCTGCCTTTGTCTTTTAATGATCTTATTTTTCCAGTTTTCCTGGGATATAATTGACGTGTACCATTGTGTAAGTTTATGGTGCACAACGTGATAATGTGATACACATAGTATATATTGTGAAATGATCTCCACGGTAAGGTTAGTTCACACCCATCGCCTCACACAGTTCCCTTTTTTGTTTTTGTGAGGACATCTGAGACCTACTCTGAGTGACTTTCATGTGTACAACACAGCATTGTTGGCTGCAGTCACCGTGCTGAACGTCACACCCCAGGACCATTCACCTCACAACTGGGAGTTTGTACCCTTCATTGACATCCCCGGATTCCACCCCAACCTCCCACCAGCCCCTGACAACCACCAGTCTGCCACCAGTTTTGACTGATCTGATAGCTAAGCTATCAAAACAGTTCAACTAATAGTTTTAACTTTGTCCCCTGAATTAAACAATTGTTTGAAAAAAATTGTTTGATTAATTGCTTTGGGCTATAAAACTTTCTTCAAGTGCTCATGATATCCTTGTAGATTTATATTAATCTATTTTAAGGTAATCTGACCTTTCCAGTTTAGTTTTTTTTCAAATATTTGTGCTCAGCCACATTCTAAGAGTTCCTTCCACTGGACACCAGTCTCTCTGATGACATCAGTCTATGCTAAGAACTTTCTCAAACTCCCTGGCACATACTGCATTTTAATTTATCACTAGTACCTTATGTTCTGGGGAATTTGACTCTGTCAGTATATTACTGTTTTGTAATATGCTGCTGAACCAAGTAGTTATTCTGTGGCCGCAGTTCGTATCCTTCTAATTATATTTTACATCCCTTGTCTGCAGAAGGAACATCAAAACCAGACGTGATTTTCTGTGTAGTGAGACTTCTTTTTACAATGTTCTCATTTACTGGTGATGTCACTTAAATTAAATGATTTCTTTAAAAAATTCATTCATGAAATTTTTGGCTGAATGACCCTGCTTTACATATAATTAATATGATGAAACTTGTTTTTAAACAAATATAGGACATGTATGAATTAAGCAGATTCCTGAAATCACTACTTGGGTCATACTTATTGTTTGTATTAGGAAAACTGAAGAGAGACAGCGCAGACAAATGGGGTTTGCCTGGAGTGGAGGGTGTAGGGGTGGAGACGGGGTCCTGAGTTGTTGGCACAGCTTCCCACCCCGCGTGTAAGCAGGTGAGGGCCCCGCATGAAGCGACTCAGCTGAGGCACAGAGGTGGAGGTGAGGAGTGAGCTGGTGGCCAAGGGACATACCATGTTTCTAAGCAGGAGAGTGATACCGTCTGACCTGAGTGCCAGTCTCCACCATGTAAAGGAAGAAACAAAAAGGGTGTCACAGGCTGGAGGGGTGACTTCTCAGGAGCCCCTCGCAGATAAAGGCAGAACTGAACTGCGGCAAGTGGCGTGTTCTCAGTGAATACCGGTTGCTTTCAGTGGAATGTAATTAACTCACTGGTGTTTGAGGTCTGTTCTCAGTTAACCTAGTCCAGCCGTTCAGCCTTTTCAGAGAGCGAGAGGTGCTGTGTCAGGAGTCTCTCAGCAGGCACACCCTTTAAAGCAAGTCCTTTTTTACGTACACGTTCCTAATTGTTTCATGTCTTAGCACAAACTGGAAATTTTGAAAAATCATGTATATATGGTAAAATGATTCTTTTTACCTTGAAAATGGACAGATTCAGAAGCAGTATCACTTGTCTGAGGCAAAGTCAGTTCCAGTGCCGGTCGTTTCAACTTGAATTCTTACCACAAGGACTCAAAGTATAGTCTTTGTTTCTAGTCATTTGTGAATTTAGATTTTGACAGAAGAATAAAAAATACTCCCTTTTTGAACGACAGAATAAACTGTCTCATAAACTCACTGTGCAGAAGATCACAAGTATTTCGTAGATTTAAAATTGGTTCTAGAATTTGCCCCTTGAGTAAATAATGAATGGATTTCTTTAACTAATAGAAAAATTTCAAAGTTATTATCTGGAACTGAAAAGAGACAGAAAAATCACATACATGTTGCTCATGAAGTTAATAAAATTATCCTCAGTGTCTCATACCAGTAGGAACATCAGTAAAGGCCTCACATTTCACTTATTCGTGGCCAATCTGGGGCTGGGGTCCATATACCCCTGTTCCTCCAAATTCAACTCTAATGCAGCATTTTAGTCCTTTCCCCATCTTTTGGTGTTTGAGTCACACTCAGGGACAACCTGAGAGGCTCAAGACTGTAGACTTTGAAGTAACAGCCTCGCGAGCGGACAGTTTGGCGCCTGCAAGCATGTAGGTTTCAACGGGTAACTCAGTGTGATTGAGATGGTTCGATCTCTAGTGAATGTAGGATTTGGGGAGCCCTCAGAGGAAGCCCTGCTGAAGTCTTGGCCTCCCTCTCTGTGGGGCATGCTCTTACCTTGGGGCACCGGTTTGTGGTTCTCCTTTGGCTCAGGTCCTAGTGCCCTCGACCCTCCTGAAGGACTTCAGTCACCCCAGCCAACTCTACTCCTGTCTGACAACAGCTGTTCTGAACAGGTTTCAGGGCCTTAAGCACAGCCAGCTCTAAGGGATGGTTGCCAGACGTGTTAACCCATCCTCTCTCCTGCCCTTCCATCTAGGCCTGCCCATCCTCTCCCCACAGCGCCTTCCATGTGGTCCCCTTGTTTCGGCCTCTGCCACTACTACCTCACACACGCCTTTCCCACCTCCCTGTTCTCACAGCCAGGGTGACCCTTCCAAAGGTGAGACATGGCACATGTCTTTCTATGCCTAAAACCCTCCATGCCCAGAGCAGTGCTTCTCAGTGTGTTTCCTTCTCTGGCTCCCGGGGTGGATGGTCTTCACATGGAAGAGACAGCCGTGGGACCACCGAGGTTATGAACACACCCCGGTGGGCCAGCCTTGAGGACATCCCACTGCTGTCCACGCAGCAGAACACACTGAAACACACCTGCGTGGGAATCTCATATTCAGGGCAAAGCAGGGAGTAGAGAGACATTCAGGCCTTGGCTCGTCAGTCTTGACGGGGACATTTTCAGTGCACACTGCCACTCACTCCTGTGACTGAGAACGGAGGACCTGGGATTCAGTCCAGATATTTTCGCGGTGTGAACAGTGCTCTCCGTGACTGTCCTTTGATGTCTGTGTGGCTCGTGTCTTAACTTTCTCTCTCCTGAACCTCTCTACTCCCACACGACAGCACACAGCCCTGTCCTCCAGCCAAGAGGGACCTCTGAGGCCTTGTCCCATCTGTTCTGTCTCTTTGGAACCTCCTCCCTGTCCCCACCTCCACTCACACCGCCATCTCCTGACTCCACCTGGACTCTGGTGAACGTCTATTCAAGGTTGCACTGTGACCTTCAGCCCCAGGGCTGTCTCGTGCAGGCAGTCCTTCCCGATGCCTCTCCTGGAACTGTCCGCTCTCTCCCTGGTGCCTCTGATGTGTCCTGGGCCAGAGCTGTAGGACCTCCTGCTAGAGCACCAGCCGCACAGCAGAGAATACTCGGTCCTCATTCTGCCTGGTTTCTGAGAGTGATGAGTCTTAGCAACTAGACTTCCTTTGATTTGACGGGATTGAACCTTAATGTGAGTGGTTGTGCAGCTTTGGAGACTGACCTGTTCTCATGAATCAAGGAAGAATACTTGGGTCACTCTAAGTGAAGTCAGCCAGAAAGGGAAAGAAAAATACCATATCAGATCACTCATATGTGGAATCTTAAAAAAAAAAAAAAGCATAAATACAAAACAGAAACAGACTCACAGACATAGAATACAAACTTGTGGTTGCCAAGGGGGCGGGGGATGGGAAGGGATTGACTGGGATTTTAAAATGCAGAATAGATAAACAAGATTATACTGTATAGCACAGGGAAATATATACAAGATCTTGTGGAAGCTCACAGCAAAAAAAAAAATGTGACAATGAATATATATATGTTCACATATAACTGAAAAAGTGTGCTCTACACCAGAATTTGACACAACATTGTAAAATGACTATTATTCAATTAAAAAGGGTAAAAAAAATTAAAAATTAAAAAGGAAGAATACTTGGATTCCAGGAGGCAGTCTGGGAAGAGAGACGACAAGTAACCAGAGTGGACAGTGAGGCAGAGCTGCTCTCACCCCCGACCCAGACTCTGGACCCGGCTCGAATTCCCCGTCTTGTGGAGACTTGACGGGTTTTGTCCAGTATCACTTTCTGCTTACTGTGCGTCTCTGTCAAACGTGGCCTTGCGTTTTTTCGCATTTGCCTTTTCCTCTAAATTTTAAATTCCTGGAGGGCAGGTACATTTTTTTCTTGCTCTTTAAAGCATTTAGGGCAGCACCTTAGATATACTGTGGGCTCTAAGAATGTTTATAAGATACTAAATATAAAAATATATGGACCACAGAGATCTCTCCATTTATCCGGCAGTTTAAGAAAGTCATTATTCAACAGGCAGGCTGTGCTCTGGCCATTATCTCCTGGGTAATCACCGCAGCAGTCTTGTGAGACTGCTGACGTTAAGCTGGTTTCACAGATGAGGAGGTGCTGAGGCTGAGGAAGTTGCTGAAAGCCATGCAGGTCATGTGTCATGAGGTCGACACTCAATCCAAATTTAACGTCATGGCTGGTGCCCTTTCCATTACAGCTGTAATTGATGTAAAATAAAATAGCATGCACTGCTGGGGCCTTGCTTTTATCCTTGCAAAAAAAAAAAACCAAACACAATTCTATTTGCAAAGGATCTTATGGGTAAACCCAAACTCTAAAAGCATTAAACTCTTACTCCTAAGCCAGTTCTAAGAGAACAAAGAAAGCGCTGTGTGTGTGTGAAGCAGGGACTGAGAAAATTTGAGAAAGACAGCCAAAAAGAGACTCCCATTGGCTGGATCACCAAAATGCATTTAAGAACAGTGTCTAACGTTTAATTTCAGGGTTTGGCAGAACCTCCCTGTGAGCCCCTCTGTTACCATGAACCCCCATATTGCGGGTCTTCCATGCCCTTACTGGGGACAGCAGTGGAGGGGGACAGGACCAGGCACAGCAGACACCCCAGCTCTACACTTGGCAGGGCCACTGGCACATCCAGCCCCAGCCTGACATCTGGTCTACCCAGACCATGTCCTTGAATGGGCTAGAGGCTGGCTGGCCAGTTTGTATGTGTGATCAGTCCCTCTGAGTGTCCACTACTGGGTCCCCATCCTCAATACATGGTGGGGGTGTTGGGAACACAGCGTGAAATCCCCAAGTTCCACCAGCTCAGTGCTGACCATGGGGGACACCTGGGGCTGGACGGGCCGGGGCCAGGCACAGTGTTGGTGGGGATGGCTTTTTGTTGATGATACTTTGAAGGAAGGAGGGAATCAGGGTTGTTCCCAGGACAGGGTCACCAACCACTGAGAAGGGATAGCATATGGAGGCTGGCAGGATGTTTCCCAAACAAAGTGAAAGAAATGGAAACACAGCTAGAAGTGAGTGAGAGACCATGGGTTTTATTCCCTGTGTTCCTCTAGCCTCAGACAAGAATCTTCAGGGAGAAATAGTCACTGGGATAAGAACTTTAATCTGCGTCTTTAAGGACACTGTGACTTCGGCTGACATCTGGGTTATGTTTGTAGAGGGAAGATGTATTTGCTATAAAATCAAAACAAGTCTGATGATCTGATGACTACCACAGCTGCTGATATTAAGACAGGCTTAGCTGTATTTTCAGATTGGTGCCGAAGTGTGTATAAATATGAACCAACTACTAAATTAGCTGCAGTGACGTCTACAGCATAGTAGGTGGATGTCTATGAAGAAAAGGATAGAGGAGGCCTGGATTCACCCACACGGACTCTTATGATTAGGATCCAGAGTGTCTTCACTAACAGGACTTTATGTTTTTAAGAAACAACTTTGTAGGAAGATGTGATTGAAAATGACTTTATCTTAATAACAGATACTGTAAACTTTATCTTAATAACACGTCGTGGAAGACTACAACACTCAACCTAGAGTAAAACTGACAGCATCAAATGAAGGCTCCCGATACCCACCTCCGAATCCCTGGGACTGTGAATGTTACATTACCTGGCAAAAGGGACTTTGCAAGGGTGACTAAGTTAAGGCTTTTGAGTGGAGAGATTATCCTGGGTTATCTGGGTGGGTCATAAACACAACCCCACACAACCTTATGTAGGAGACAGAGGGGCAGATGACTACAGAAGAAGGAGACATGATGAGGAGACTATGAGGCTGTCTTTCTGGCTGTGAAGATGAAGGGAAGGCACAGGGCCCAAGGGATGTGGGTGACTGACTTCTAGAAGCCAGAAGAGGTGAAGGAACCATTCTTCCCTGGAGCCTCCAAAAGGAACCAGCCTGACTGACACCTTCACTTTTGCCCAATTCCTGACCTCCAGAAGTGTGAGAGAATAATCTGCATTATTTTAAGCCACTAATGCTGTGGTAATTAGTTACAGTAGCGAGAGAAAATTAATACAGTCACCTTGAAACCCTTGTCTCCACATGTCCTCCAGTCCTAAACACTATGTCACAAACTTGCTCAATCCCAGTCAAGCCCCTCATCCCCTCATCAAAAGATCCACCTTAAACCAAACCCCCCAAAACCTCATAAATAGCCTGCCTTCCCTCTCTGCTCTGAGATGCTGTTACGACTGTCAAGGCAGGACTCCGCTCAGGTCGGCTTCATCATCAGTGTTTCGGTGTTATTTTCAGAAGCCAGCAGGAATGGAATGAGGAAATTTGAAGTAACATTCTGTCTTGATAAATACAGGGCAGTGATTTAGGGCTTTTATAGTCTGAAGTTACCAGAAGGAATCGGTTTAATAGTATAAAAGATCATAGAAGAATTTCAGGTGACCGATGCTGGGTAATGAGGCTTGTAAGGAGATTATTACTACTCAATTCTATCCAGAGTCTTTCAGAATAAACACAAAAAGACATAGTGATGAGATTCTGAATGATGGAAGAAACAATAAAACATGGAGACATAACTTAGGACATTATGTTTAATGTACATGCATCTGGGAGAGAGTGGAGCAATGGAAGAGAAACAGTAATGAAGGAAAAACAGAAAAAATTCAGGCAACGGAAGAATCTCATCGTTAAATGATAAGGGACCATCACATATCAGGGAATATTAATGAAAAACTCAAAATCAACACTTAAGACACAACATTTATACATATTCAGGTTGCTTACAAGGGAAGTAATCAGAATGGAGTTAGAATTCTCTTCCACAAAATTCAATGTTAGAAGACATTTGATCAAGCTTTCCAGAATTCAGAGGAAAAGAGGAAACAGTCTAGAATTCCAAAGGTTTAAACCCAGCCAAACTATAACTTAAGAGCAAGGGTGGGAAAAAGAAAAAAAATACCATCCACGTACCCTTTCCAGAGCATAACCAGGATGATGCCAACCCAATGAAAGTGAATCAATGCAGGGAAGTCAAGTGAAGAAGAGAAGTGGTTCAATGCTGTTAATACCTCCATCCAAAAAGAGCGGTCTACCCCCTCTGAGTTTCCAGTAAGTCCTGAGAGTTATGGAATTTACACTACCTGATTGAGCTCCCAGGAAGTAAACAAACAGCCAAAATACAAACAAGCCAGCTTGGTCCTGTTGCCCAGAGGAAGAAACAGGTTTCGAGAGGTCAGTGTCTGTTCGTAGGTCACATAGTGAGTGAGGGATGGTGCCCAGATTCAGACCCAGCACTTGTCTGATTCCAATGCCTGAGTTCCTACCTGCTTGGCAAGGCTCCCTTCCATATATGGAAGAGATTCGGGCAGGAATTTCTTAGCATTAGGTGATGAGCGTACGCTCAGTATCATCAAGTTGGCAGATAAAGACATCTCTGACAAAAACGTTAAGACACCGTTTGTGATCTCCTGTCTACAAATTATTGTTAAATACTTAATTGCTCTGACAAAAGGGAATACCTGCCAAGCCCTCTTCTTGTGCTTTTCATATCTTTACATGAATGGTGTTTTTCCAAATAGAGTCATATATTACATATTTGGTAATCTGTCTTCTCATAGAGTACTGCTCGACAGCAGTTATCTTAAAGTCTCTGCTCTTTTCTTATCTTTGAAGATAAAAATATCACTGCGGCAGATCTAAAAATATTACTCAACCTTACTTATAAATAGTCTAGTTGATAACAAGATCTTCTAACACTCTATTAATTTTCATCCATAATGTATTATTTAAGGAGACCTGGAATCATATTTAAATTTAATAAACATACCCATGCCCCAAATAAAATAATGTGTAAATGGATTTTACAAACCATGGTATTCTGGAGGTGAAGGAGACACAATACTTCTTACTCTCTGCATAGCTGCTACTTTGCAACTTAAACAGCGCCTTTATGTTCTTTGTTTAATTTGATGTTATCAACAGGGCTACATCTGGCAAGGAGAGTGTTCCCATTTCTACATCACATATAAAAATGACGCTCCATATCCATGTAGCGCCCTTGGCTGAATCACTGGCAGACCAGAGTAACAGTGCTCCAGCTTTAAACTCAGTGCTTCTCCCATATGTCTTACCTCTCAGTCTCTTCTTCTTCTTCTTCTTTTTTTTTTTTTTAACTCTTTGTTGATTAGTATTCTTATATTTCAACAAATTAATGCTACTTTCACATTTATGTCTCATAAAATGGTGAAAAAATCTTAATGCACATAAGATAATCTAGAGGAAATAAAACATACAATAACTTGAAATTGTTCAAGGTTAAGGAAGAAGCAAATTCAACATAGGGTCTCTTGCTCAAACTCAAGGAACACGTGCAGTCCTGAATTTCTCCCTTAAGATAGAGATTATATTGACATTTAATGTGTGAAAAATTGCACTTCATGGATTTACCAGAACAATTTCTACAATATGATGTTGCAGTGCTTAGATGAATGGTGATTTCAGCAACTCTCCTCTAATTTGATATTTTTAGAGAGGGTAATAACCACATTCTCAAAGCACAGTGATCTATTTCACAAATAAAACCAGCTTCCTGGTGATTGAAAATTCTTGAGCTTTCACTAACAGAAATCAGTGATAATGTTATCTAGTGAGCTGCATGTTCTCCAGTTGTTAATGACAAAAAGAATGGTTTCTTTGACCTACCATTTTACTTCCTTTTCAAATGCTAGAAAAATCATGTGGAAAAAATCATGATGTTCTGTTCCCAACAGGAGTATTTTAGATGTGGGTAGTCATGGTCTTTACTGTGTGAAAAAAGAAGTTTTACATAATGGGGAAGGCTAAGATAAAATCCAGCAGAGGCTGGATTAGATTGGAGGTATCAATGTGAAGACAGATGATAAGAGAGAGACAGACAGAGAGACAGAGATAGACAGAGATGGAGAGACAGAAAGACAGAGGCAGAGAGAGACAGAGAGATTGGGACAGAGAGACAGAGAGAGACAGATACAGGGAGACTCAGAGAGAGAACCATCCCCACAGATCACTATAACATGAACCAGGTGTGCAGATAGGAAGAAACCTTGCAGTCTTTTTGTTAAAATTCCTCTCTATGTCTCACTGTCTCAACTGGCCCAGCAAACATTTTGTTTTTCCCATCTCCATGTGAATTTCCTTCCACCCCATTGAAGTCCCAAACCACTACCTCACCATCCTCCTTTGTCTTTAGCTGAAGAAGGTACTTAAGGTAAGGGTTTGGGCCATTTTGGCGAGTGGCTTGGTTTCCTGGGTCCCTCCATGTGTACACGTTATTAAACTTTTGTGTGATTTTTTCCCGTGTGTCTGTCTCATGTCAATTTAATTCTTAGACCAGCCAGAAGAACCTAGAAGGGTCGAGGAAAATTTCTTCCTCCCTGACAGGTCTGTTATTTAACATTTACTTCCATCTGCTAAATGCCTGAAGTCACATTTTCTAAAACTATTTCCATCTCTGAAGCAGTCAGTTGACTCCAAACCAGCATTATACCTAAGAAAAAGACCAAGTCCACTGTGTCAGGAAATCAGAAGTTATTGAGTATCCTGAAGGAGGGCATGGTATGTCCATCCACAGTCATCCTACCGTGCACAGTGTCCAGAATAACACAAACAAGAACTGTGGGGAGTGACACCCCCAGAGCTTCTGTCAGCCATTAAGTTGCATTACGTTCAGTCATGACCTTGGTTGCACCAAAAAATTCCCACTTCAAAACCAGTAATGCACGTGTCACTGAGGGTTCACAAATCTGACCCTTTTTGCTTTGAAAAGACTCCCATACTCACTATGAATATTTGCTTTTTAAAATACGAGCTACCAGCTTAATTAAACACAGAATCAGTACAACAGGTGAGGGACGGTACACAGAAGGTGCATGGCCCCAGGCGCCAGTGCTTCTGTCTTCCAGCGCCCTTGTCTGCTTTTTTATTTACCCTTTAGAACAATGACATTTTGAGGCTGGCAAGTGAAGGGTTGCTTCAAAGAATGTGTACATATATTCAGTATCTCTAAACAACTTAACAATAATTCAGGATGATCGCTGCTGTAGTGGTAACAACACAAGTCATCCAACTATAAAATACAGTCTGATTCCTCTGTTTTTAAACCATTACTAATACACATGACTTAGAATAACATGTTGCTGGGGTTAAAGTGCTTCTTTTAATAACATGGAAAAACATTCTACAATGCTTTCGATTTCTGCTGATTTAAAAATAAAATAGCATGAGTGTTGTAATTGAGAGATAGGATGATAAAATATATCGATATCCTGGTGCTTTGTTACAGATTGCCACAAAATAAGATGAAAAGGCAATCCACAGTAGCCTGCAAGTGTAGTTGATTCCCTCTGTACCCATAATAGGGCTATATAAACACATTATCTTCTGTACAAATAGCCTGGAATTACTTTTATATTTTGTATATGATACATGTCATGGTCCATTAGCATTTTATTTCCCTGCATCCTTCTAGCACAGTTCCCAGTGTCTGAAGGACATTCACAAAAGTGTCATTGAGAAAAGATGTTTTCATGACCAGGGGCTGTGGTGGGATGGGATGCTAACAAAAAGATGTGTCTTAAGAAGCAGTCTTTTCTGCTTCTTGGATGAGAAAGCATGTCCTCTAGCTACACGTGGAGTTTTATGAATTCTTGGAGACAATTCCAAAGAGGCTGAGGCATGAAGATGGACAGCATGAAGCCTGAAATACTTTAAAAAAATTCCCATAATCCCTTCCTTTTGGTGAATCATGCTGAGTACTTCTGATTACAAGGAATTTCTGCCGATAGCAGAAATCTGTGGCAGAAAGAGGGCTGGGTGTTGGTCTGGAGGTGGTGCTCCAGCCATGGGCATTCAGTAAGTAATGCCCTTTGGGTGCTGTCTCTCTGCTGCCTCCATGCCACCCAACCCCAGGGACACATGACTCATTAAAGTAACTGTGAGTCTCACTGCTCAAACATGATTTCTGATGTCTAATCTTGTGACTTGACAGAAGTGTAGTTTTTGAAAGTGATTGGTGATGCTCTGATGATATACTTTCCTCTTGTACTGTTTGTTAAGTGGGTGGATTAATCAAAAAATAAAATAAAAATACTATTAACCATACTTTTCCTGTTTCCAGGGTTTTACAATTCCCAGTGCTGTTTAAATTCGAAGTGGGTTCTGGGTTTAACCTAAGGCTTATTTAAGCAAGCACAATGTATTAATGTTAATAGAAGTATAACGTCAAAATATCTTTCCAGATAGTTTTATGATCATCTGGAAACCTCTAGCATTCAAAACAAGTCATTGTATCCAAGAAGTGTGTTAGAAAGGTGTCTTGTCTTCTGCAGACCCTGGGATCTGTATCCTGTGAGCACTTTGGAAAATGGAATTTATTCTACAAATTTTAGCCTTAATTTTGTCCTTGCTATCGCAGTGAACACTCTGAGGACTTGTAAACCAAGACCAAAAGCTTGCTCACAATCTCCTCTTGAATGTTTTTACCTCCTATTCCATAACTTTATCTGTCTCTGCAATGGTGATTGTTCCTGTACCTGCATCAGTACACCAATGGAAGGCATCTTTCTGACAATCATCTCACTGTCGTGTCCCCAGGATCTAGAAACTAGAGCAAGATAAAAGCAGGGTCCCAGGTAGGAGGCTGTTGTGTGAAGTTGGCAAATGGTGGTGGTGGTGGTGATGATGGTGGTGGTGATGGTGGTGATGGTGGTGGTGGTGGTGGTGGTGATGACGACGGTGGTGGTGATGATGACGGTGGTGGTGGGGACTAGGTAGCTGTAGTGGGGTGCTCAGAGGTGGTGGTGTAATGAGTAGATTGTGAATGGAAGGTCCAGAAGTGTTGTTAATGGGTTGTTTGTAAGTAGGAGGCAAAGTGGAGTCAGGGGTAACTCTGATTTTTAAGTTTTTTTCCCCTCTGACCTAAAAAGAGGGTGGAGTTCTCAGTCACTGACTAGGCATCTGGTTATATGATTCTGGGGTTCAGGCATAGATGCTGGGTTAAGATACAAACTCAGATTCTGTGTATACATTGAAATTAAAACCATCATATTGGATGCAATGACCAAAGGAGGGGCCATAAGTAGGAGAGAGAAAAGTTTTGAGAATTTTTTTCTTTTGGCTTGTATATGTGTATTTTAAATTGAACTATAGTCAGTTCACAATGTTGTGTCAAAGTTTTGAGGATTTAGCCCTGGGGCTTTCCTGGCAAAGGAGACTGTGTCAGACCATGCTCATATAGCTAGCAAGGTGAGGCATGAGAATTGGACATGGAATCTGGACCGCTGGTGGCTGCTGCTCACCTCCAAAGGGCACTTTGGGTGGGGTGGGTTTGGGCGAAAGCCCAGTTAGGATGGACCCAGAGAGACTTGGGAGTGTAGTGAGTACCATACACTCATTACAGGACCCAGATTTAAGGGGAAGGGTGTGAGCCACCCGATTGGGGACTTTTGCCATAAAAAAGAGAATTTGGCAATGACTGGTGAGGCAGGTGGGAATGTGAAATGTTTTAGCATGGTAGAAGCTGTTTACAGATAAAGACTATGCTGAGTTTTAAGAGAATACATTTGTGTTTCCACCCATGAAACCTGGGATGTTACTCAATGTATTCATAAATGTTATGAATAATCACACAACTTTTTTTGTTTGCATATATGTTCAAACACCTTTAGTAGCAGATACACCCTCCACCTCATCTCCAGAAACCCTGCTTCGCGCTGTGGAAAGCCAGGGCTTTGCATTAGTTGGGTTCAAGTCTGGCACTGCTACTTAATAAAACTGTCAATGCTAGCTCAGCTTTCCAGGTGCTGTTTATGCTCCAGGCCTTTCTAGTGCTCTACCTGACACGTAATTCTCCGCAGACTCCTGTAGCACAGGAGCTATTGTAACACCCATTTTCCGGGTAGGAAAACTGAGATGCAGAAATGTTAAGTGAACTGTCCTCAGTCCCAGAGGGTAAAGCTGACCCTGAGGGTTTGTTAAACTGCTGTCCTACAGTTCTGTTTGCCCAGCCCTGGTGCTAACAGCAATCTAGAGCTGTCAAAAGGGAGTTTAAAAAATTCAACAACATGCTTATCTATCTCTTCAAGGAAAAAGTTAAACGGTGTTTGATTTTCCAATCAAATACGTATTAGTTCAACAGAGGCTTCAGTAAAACCAGAGACCATAGCCAGCATGATTCATAACTTCCATGAAATCAGTGTGTAAAGTTTAGACGTCATTTTGTGATAGTGGAAAGCAAGCTAAGGTATGAGTAACCTTTTGTTAGTATTTGCTCAGTAAGTCATGCTGCAGATAAACACAATCAAATTCCTTGGCTGGAATTTCTCTCCCAGGAACCCCTTTCTGTAGGAATACCTGCTTTACAAATAGTCTTGCCTTATAAACAGCTTCTCCTGCCACCACCCCCACCCAGGGAGGACTTCTCAGCCTGCAGTCAGTCCTGCGCTGAATGCCAGGAACTTGCTTCTGAT